>NC_089757.1:39649930-40023264 GCF_040412425.1 Macrobrachium rosenbergii
AAGGTACATGTGCATCTCATGGAGTCCTGCAGTGTTGGATTTATCCATGCAGTGTAATGCATTATGCAAGTGTAGTATTGTGCAGTTTGATATAATGCTCCCTTTTTGTCCGTGCATTTTTGCCCTCATTTTGATTTTGGACCAGTTCTTAGCTATCCCAGAGAGAGTGGATAGTCATGCCCTCTCTCATTCATTTCCTCTAGGTGACAGATGAGTGAGCTGAGGGGGCTTTTTTCTATCACACTTCTGGAGCTGGATGACAGGGAACACATTTAGAGGTTATTAAAGAAACTCTTATTACCAATCCTTATTTATTACCCCTAATACTACAGGTATCCAAAGACCATCAAACAGAACCTGAACCTAATTTATTAACCTTAATATTAGTTTACCAAAAGACTATCAAACAGAACCCATAGACTATCAGACAGAACCCGAACCTAATTTATTAACCTTAATATTACAGTTTACCAAAAGACCATCAAACAGAACCCTAACCTAACATATACAGTGACCCAATAAGTGGTACGTTTTCTCAACATGTTTTGCCAAAGGATGAGAAGGTTCCATTATAGAGCAGTTGAATGCTGTCTTCACTAATTTTATTTGTACAGTCCTATATTCAGATTTCATCATGCACCAACGCAGATCCCAACTGAGCACTTGTCTCTACTAGTTTTCGTCATACTCTTCAGATTTCTAACCTCAATGCTAGGCTTACGATTTCAGTTTAATCCTATGCCACAGCTTACCTTGACAACAACTGGAAATAGGTATATAAACTTCACAGTCTGATGGACGGCCAAATGATGGAATTGCATTACGTTTCCCACATACGTTACGACCTTCATCGGTTTTTTTCATCGATAGTATCCAATGTCCGTCTCAATAATGCCTACAACCGAACGAATGAGTTTGTTCTGTCCGACTCCTACAGCCGTCATTGTGTGAATTGACAGTCTTTCACTTAATGTGTTGAGCCAGAGACTTCGACATTTTACAGGTTGGAAGGAATCTCTCTTTCATTGTTCCCTTTCAAACCTTGACTCTTGATTGTTCCAACACTATAATAACCTTCAACTTCGTGAGCCAAGGTAGTTACAGTTTGTCAGCACGAGTTTCTTTGGATTCCCGTTTGTTTTCGATTACAGGTTGGTTTTATTTACTGTGAAGTTCTGCAGAACCACACCGACCTACGCTTCCAAAACAGGAGTCAATTAATACTGATCATGGAAGGTTTTTTCCTGTGCGATTGGAATTATTTTCTTGCTCCATAGATCTATGGATCAGGCATACTCCTTGTTACAACAGCCTCAGTGTCCTCTTCTGCAAGTACTCTTCATAGCACAAGGATGAAGTCAAATTCTTGAAGATGGAAAGAGGAGGGTCTGGTCTTTGCCAAGGTCTCTCCATTCCTTCCCATCCTCTCTCAGAGAGGTGAGACAGGACTTAGCCTAATGGTTAGATGACAGTTATCTCCTTGGAGTGTTGTTACACACTTCCCCTCCAGAGTTACCTCATGCCTCAAGGCATCAACTGAAAGGCAAGTCCCCTACACTTCAAGAGGTTAGGTTGGGTACTTAACCTAACTTAGCCTATGGCAACCCCCCCTGATCCCAACCACTTGATGAGGTGGGGGCTTAGGCAGCCACTGCAGGGAGTGTATGCTTTTTTATGCCTACTCTCTCTGCTGTGGATTCAACTGAACATTGGAACCTATAACTCCCCTACTCTTCTTCCTGTACATTTTCCCCTTCCCTTCTTCCTCTTTGTTGATGTCATTTGCATGGAACTGAATTACAGAAATGACTTCTCTTGTAACTTGAAGTAGGATGGAATTGGATGGCATGCCACCCCACCTGTAGAACTAGAGTACTCAGTGTGGTCGAGCAAGGTGAAACTTTTATGGTAAAACATGCCCCCAGTGCTGGGTCCAATCTCGATGGACTTACAACCCCAAAGGCACTGAGGGTATGGTGTATATCAAGGTGAGGATCCCAAGTCTCAAGGCAGATCCACTGTTGGATCTCCCTGGTAGAGGGACCTCATCCTCTATGAATCTGCTATTATTCATTCAGTACATACAAATCCTAAACTCCCTATGACTTCTGGATGGCAAAGAACAGTTCTGCTTGGTGAACAGTTCTAGCTTGGTGACTAGACTGGAACCCTATGCTCCTGATCACGGAGCTAAGGGAAAATGACCAGAGATGTATGTGAAATAGGACCAGGGATATTTGAAACCTCTTTATGATAAGTATTTGACCATTAATCTGGAAGATTCTAATTGTGACATTTTTAATGCACACAGAGACATTGTGAAGTGTTGTGGCTGAGAGCCTAAAATATCATCTGAAGATTAAGGAAAATTGACAGTAGAATTGGCCTCGGTAAAAGAAAGGGAAAAATTTAAAGCATTACTACATCTTGGAGGAGTTGAAGTAGACTACTCAGTACTGTACATGCTTTTTGGAATCACTCCAAGGGAATGATATTTGCACCCCAACTGATAACATACTGTACGTAGAAGAGAAACTTGTAGAAAAATTAAAAGATCAAGATGTGATTTGAATAGGAAAAATGAAGATGATGATCAATGGAGCCCGAGTTCCACTTCCAAATTTAATTATTACATTCAGTTCAACTCACTTGCCTAATGTAATAAAAGCAGCATGGTTATGTTTCAGGGTTAATTAAGCAGTATATCCCAAGACAGATGTTTTTATTGTCAAGAATATGGTCATATGTTAAAGTCTTGTAGGCAGAAGCAACAATGCAAGCCTGCCACGTGTTAAATATAGCGAACCAGGTGTAGTTCCTCGTTGGGCGGGTGGGTTCCGTTCTCAGGTAGCATTCTGCTGGCCGCGAGTTCGAATCTGCGACCGGCCAGTGAAGAATAAGAGGAATTTATTTCTGGCGGTAGAAATTCATTTCTTGCTATAATGTGGTTCGGATTCCACAATAAGCTGTAGGTCCCATTGCTAGGTAACCAATTGGTTCTTAGCCACGTAAAATAAATCTAATCCTTCGGGCCAGCCCTAGGAGAGCTGTTAATCAGCTCAGTGGTCTGGTTAAACTAAGGTATGCTTAAACAGAGCATGGTGTATGTAATAAGGAAGCAAAAGTATACATTATGGAGACAGACATCCATCATCTTCACAGAATTATGATGTGCAGATCTTGGAAAAGGTGATACAATTATAGAGGCTAAACAGAAGGTTTTAGGCCAGTATGTTAGACCAGGAATATCCTTTTCAACCATTACTGCAAACAGAAATATAATCGCTACCAGAGCAATACAATGGGAAGATCAGCAGCGACACGTATTCTCACCACTTTAGAGGCTGCACCAGTAATTTCTGGCATTCCTGTCTCGTTGAAGGTTGTGCCAGTAATTTCTGACACTTCTGCCTTTTCGGAGGCTGCGCCAGTTATGTGTGGTGCTCCTGCCTCTTCAGAGGCTGTACTAGTTGTCTGTGGTACTCCTGCCTCTTCGGAGGCTCCATTATCTATAACCGGTGTATGTATCTCTCTGGAGCCTACACCAACCATGACTGGGACCCTTGATGGTACAGAGGATGCACAAGTTGTGTCTGACTCTCCCACCCTTCCTCAGGCAGCTTCAGCTTCATCTCCTGCTCCTGAGCAGGAAATTTCCTTGATGACAATGCCATCAAAGGCGCCAAGCACCCATGGTACTAGGGAGGCTTTACCATCTGCGGGAGGGTCCTCCTCCTCCTCCATGGAAGCAGCACCATCATCATCGACATAAAAACAGAAGGCATCCACCAATAATCAGGCTCCTTCTGGAAAAAAAGCAGGAGCAAGGCAATAAAATAAAATCACTGAAAAGGGGCTCCAGTTTAACGGCCTCAAAATCTAAATCAAATTCATTAATTTTCTCCAGTGGAACTGTCAGGGATTAAGAGCTAAATGGGAAGAGCTAAGGCTTCTCATATCAGAAGTGTCCCCTTTTTGTATAGCTGTGCAGTAGACTATGATCGGAAATAATACATGTCCCAGCCCATGAGAGTATACTGCCTATCTTTCCACTTGCAAGTATAAGAAGCCATGGGAGTGTGGCTCTATATATTTATAATGACTCCACACAAAATCTTAGTATCCAGTCTACACTGCAAGTGATATGAGTGCAGATCTATTGGCAAAGAAATATACAGTATGCTTTCTCTATGTACCATGTAGTGAAGTCGTAACCATTGGAGAATGTAAATCCCTCATTCAACAGCTACCACATCCCTTTGTTTTTCTGGGAGATATGAATAGTGGAAACCCTCTTTGGCGTGATATCATTACAATTAAAGAGGAAATTGCCCCTGTTCTATAATAGAAAGTGAAAATGTGGGAATCCTCAACACAAGTAAGTCTGCACACTTTCTTGTTCAAACAGGCACATTACCAGTAATTGACTTATCTGTATGTAGTGATGACTGCCTTATCGATTTCAATTGGAGAGTGATAAATGATAGATCTACTCTACTAGCAACCATTTTCCAATAATAATTAATCTAGCTTCAACTCCTCCATCTTCAAGGTTACGTAAATGGAATATTGGCAAAGCTGATTGGGCAACATTCCAGGAACGCAGCTCAATAGGTGACTCAGCTGATGGTTTTCCTTGTGTAGATGATGCTCTTGGCTTTTTTAATACAGCTATAGTCTCAGCTGGTCTTCAGTCTATACCTAGGGTTTTGGGCATATTTATCTGCGACCTGTAGATGATGCTCTGGGCTTTTTTAATACAGTTATAGTCTCAGCTGGTCTTCAATCTATACCTAGGAATTTGGGCATATTTATCTGCCGACCAGTTCCCTGGTGGACTCATAAATGCCAGGAAACTCCTAGAACTATGAGGTCAGCTTTCACTAGATACCACAGATGAAAATGTGAGTACAATAAACCCCCAGGATTTGCATTCTCACAATTCGCAGATGCGGCGATTCGCGGAATTTTCTGTGGAACCTATATATAAATTATTAGTGGGAAAACTCACCCATTCACAGATTTTTTTGTAGAGCAATACAGGCAGGCCCCGGTTTACAGCGGTGGTTCAGTTCCTATGACACGTCGTAAGCCAAAAATCGTTGTAAACCAGAACGACGGCATACAACACCAGAAAAATTTATAAAAATTTAAACAAAAGTTATGAAAGCCTTACTGTTAATCATTTGGGTATACCGCATGTTGTTTCTTGATGTTTTACCTACATTCTGATGTGGTGTGCATCCAAAAACTGGTGGTTCTGGAATGGAAAAATATACAATTTAGTACAAAGTACTGTATACAGTAGTGCACTGTACAGTAGTAATTGTAAATCTTATATGCAATAAAGTATAGAGTTTTGTACATACACTGTACAAGAGTAAAATACATTTTGTTATACAGTAATACAGGTGTACAGTACTGTAATTTATACCAAAGAATGTATAAAAGATAAAAAAAAGTGAATTCCTTACTTTTATTTTTGATTCTGGAATGTAAAAATTTACTGTTAGTGTACATATACGTAGTCCTGTATGCAGTGGTTTTCAAAGCTGTTAAAGCCGTAGGGTAGGTTGTGGGAGATGGAGATGTGCATGTGTAGGGAGCCTACAGTGATAAGGATAAAATTACTACAGAGTATTTCACAGACCTATGTTCAATAGTAGAAAAATGCCCTATAAAAATAAAAAAATGAATTCCTTACCTTATATTTTATCAAATGTACTGTACACATAACAATATATAACATTAAAGACAGTTAAGAATTCCATGTAGGCTACATGAGGAAGGGTATGTACGGTTGCAGTAGAGGTCAGGGTAAAGGTGCTTGTCAATCTGGAATGATAATGTATATGATAAAGATTAGAATAAAGTACTCCTGTACAGTATAAATATTACAGTATTTTATCAAATGTATAACAATTTATAAAATAAAAAGTTTTCTTACCAAATTCTAGTGGTTGGCTTGCTTACTGGGATGGGCATATGGTACAGTAGATGAGAACAGGTGGGCTATGGTGTGGAATCTGCAGGTGCTTGGGAGTCTGGAATGAAAAAGATAAAAATGATATGGGCAGTACTACAGTGAGTAATAAATACTGTACACAGTAGTATATATTTTAAGCATAATAACACAATTTAAAACAATGTAATACAAATTCTCAAAAGGTTAAGAATTCCTTACCTGGTGGACATGAAATGGGTACAGGTGCTACAACTGGTGCAGGTGAATTTGGGTTTGAGTAGGGGATACCTGTCATTTTTGGACTGATAAAAGATGAAAATTACTGTAGTATAGGGGTGTGTGTGCAATAAGCTATACAATTTTATAAAGTGATTTGAAAACAAAAAAAAAAAGTTATGAAATCCTTGCCTGATGGAGCTGGAGAGGAGACAGGTTCACCTGAGTTGGGCTGGGAGGAGGCTATAACTTGTGAATCTGGAATGATAATGATATAAAGTTATGTAAAGTTACATTACATATTAAAGTAGTACTTTACAGGTGGGTGTAGTGAAGTACACTTTTTGTAACATTTATAACAATTTGTAAAACATTAAATAAAAAGTTAAGAATTCCTTATCTGATGAAGTTGGAGAGGAGACAGGCTCCGTAACTTCAAGACACAGGAATTCTTCAGGGGAGTCAGGGCTGTCATCACTACCAAAGAGATCTGGAATGATACATAATGAAAAAAATTAGGTTATGCAGCAGTAAATATTAAATTTTTACGGTACAGTATTTACAAACAGTTTATTGCATGAAAATGAAACAGTTAAGAATTCCTTACCTGATGGAGCTGGAAATGCTGCTGGGGAGGGTGCAGATTCAGGTTCAGATTCAGATTCAGGTTCAGGTTCAGGGGAATGTGGATTGGGCATCACTTCTGCAATGATATAAATGATAAAAATTACTGGGTTATGCTGTGTATGTACAGTAAATATAAATTGCAGTAGAGTACACTAACAGTTTTATAAAATTTATGACAATTTATAACACTTTATATTACACCAGTAAACAAAACAAATAAAGTTGAGAATTCCTTACCTAGACTGGGAGTGGCAGGTGGTGCTGGAGACTTCTTCTTGAAGAAAGTGTCTAGCCTAGACTGCACACTTTTCTTCATCTGCTTCTCCTTCAACGTCTCCTTGTAGAAAGTTACACAATCCATGATCCCTCTTCGAACCTTCTCATACCTTGCAATGTTAGGGTCCTCAGCCTCAAAACATGCCAAAGCTCTCTCCAGATGAGCAAAACCCTCTAACAAGCCCTTGGCAGTTAATGCTCTGAGCTTTGGATCTGGGGCCTCTTCCTCCTCGATCATCTGCTTCTCCAGCTCAATGAGGTCCTCCGATGACAATTCCTCTCCAGGGGGTGCCAGCAGCTCGGTGACATCCTCAGCTTCCAATGATTTTCCTTGTCACAGTCTCTACATCCTCTGCCTGATCAAACCCCTGAAAACTGTTCACAAACTGCAGACACAGTTTCTTCCATGCCCCAGTCAAAGTTGTCACCTTTACTTTGTCCCAAGTATGTGCAATACTCTTCACAGCATCTGCAATATTGTGGGCCTTCCAAAATTGCCTCAGGGTCAAGTCCTTGTTACCTGCAATGGCCCTTAAAGCATAGCGTATTGTCCTCAGGTAGTGTGCCTTGAAGTTAGCAATGACTCCCTGGTCTATCAGCTTTATGAGGGATGTAGTATTTGGTGAAGGAAAAAAAGTATATCTTAGTTTAACCAGACCACTGAGCTGATTAACAGCTCTCTTCCAAAATTAGATTTATTTTTACGTTGCTAAGAACCAACTGGTTACCTAGCAATGGGACCTACAGCTTATTGTGGAATCCGAACCACATTAGAGCGAGAAATGAATTTCTATCACCAGAAACAAATTCCTCTTGTTCTTCACTGGCAATGACTTCCTCACGACCAACAGAGTGGTAGTTGAGAATGGATGTAGCTCACCCAGCGAGGAACTAGGATACACCACCTTCACATTAGGGTGCATGTTGCTTAGATTCGCAGGGTGACCGGGGGCATTGTCTAAAACAAGCAGGACCCTAAAAGGCAGACCCTTCGAGGCACAATACCTTTCCGCTGCTGGCACAAAGTGGTCATTAAACCAGTCCTCGAAGACCATCCAGGTAACCCAAGCTTTCGTGTTTGACGTCCAGATGACGGGGAGTTGACTCTTGAAAATGCCCTTAAAAGCCCTTGGATTTTCTCCCAAATACACTAGTAAGGGTTTAAGCTTTAAATCACCACTAGCATTGGCCCCAAAGAGTAAAGCCAGTCTCTCCTTGCCAACTTTGTGGCCTGGTGCTGACTTCTCCTCCTTGGAAAGGTACGTACAGTTTGGCATTCTTTTCCAAAATAACCCTGTCTCATCTACATTGAATACCTGGTCAGCAGTGTAACCACCTTCCCTAATTATTTCAGCCAAACCACTAGGAAAACTTTCTGCTGCTATGCTACACTATCAGCACTAGCAGCTTCACCTTGTAACTTCACGTTGTGCAAATTTGCACGAGCCTTGAAGCCGTTAAACCAACCAGTACTGGCGGAAAATTCTTCACTAGCACTACCTTTCCCATTCCTCTTCACTGCTGCTGCATGCAGCTCCCTAGCCTTTTCTGGAATCACACTGAGGCTCACTGGAACATGTTGTTGGTTCTGGTCTTCCAGCCAGATCAACAATAACTTCTCCATCTCCACAATGCTCTGACTACGTTGATTCACGTTAATTACCATCACCTTCATTGGTGCAGCATTTTGCACATGCTTCAGAATACGCTGCTTGTCCTTCACTATGGTCACAACCGTCGTCCTACTAAGGCCCAAGGCACGACCTATCTCGGTGTTACTCTCTCCCTTCTCCGAACACCTAATTACGTCATACTTAACTTCCATGGTGATGCTCTTTCTCTTCTTTGATGCACTAGCATCAGACGAAGTACTCTGCCATTTTTGGAGCCACAGTAAAGGTACAGTAATGAAAAACTGCAGCAGTGTAAAGCAACAAAGTAGTGTAGAGAACCTAGCGCAGCAGAGGCAAACACGTGAGTGACCAATTGTTTGGTATTGTTACGCGCTCCTGCGTGCTCGACCCAGGAAAGTCGTTGCCGGTCAACTACCAATGCAGTTAAATACAGAGCACAGTTATGCTCAGAAAACTAGTTCTGCTTACAACGCAGTGTAAAAAGCGTCGAAAAAACGACGTAGCCTTGGAATGTGTGTTATATTGTAACAGAAACTGATTTTTCATGAGTACTGTTAAACCAGAAACGGATTTTTTGTAAATGTATGTATTTAAAAAATGTTGTAAACTTTGAATGTTGTAAGCGGGCTGTGTCGTAAACTCGGAACAAGCGTTGTAAACCGGACTGGATATTTTGATGAATATATCTGAAAAACCGTCGTAAACTCGGAACGTCGTAAGCCAGAACCATCGTAACCCGGGGACTGCCTGTACTCTGTATTTTCATATTATTTTTGTGACTAAATACTGTACGGTACCTACGTACACTTTTTATGATAAAATAATGATTTACAGTACAGTACTAATTCAAATATTAATATTAACCCTTTCCTGCCCAATTGACGGCATATTACGCAATAACCCCCTACCCCCCTTCTTGTCTGACTGACGTAATTATACGTAAAATTTACCGACATTTTTCGTACGTGTGGTAGGGGTAAATTTTTTTTTTTTCGTACAGTTGGTGGTTTCCATAGGCTAAAGCATACCTTGGACCGTAACTTAGGCATCGATACACCAGGCAAGCAGTCCCTATACTGCGCATGCGCAATTCCCTGGCATAGTAAATTTCCCACAATGAAATCAGCTGATCCTACCCACGTTTCTCTCTCGTATCTTACATTTTTTTTATAAAATGTAGGATTACATTATTGGAAACACTCTGTTTGGTATCCTCTATTTTCTATAAATTTTTTAGTTCCTCTACTGTGCATGCGCAAATCCATGGCGTAGTAAAATTCTCACAATGACATCAGCTGATCGCACCCACGCAGGCCTGGCAGGCCACACTTCTGTCAGAGACCATGTGTACGAGGCTGGGTAAACACGTGTCGCTGTTTACATAAAGCGACGTCAATCGAGAACAGTTTCCAACATGCTTTCGCAAAGTTTTTATTGGTAAAACTAGCGGAAATTTGTTAGTGCATCACATAAGAGACGTCTGGATTTTAGGCAGGGCTCTGAATCTCATTTTTCATTATCATGTATATCGATATTTAGAGAATTTTGTTGGCTTTCTCATAAAAATAATTCATTCACCCAACTGTTTTAGCTTTTGAGCTACTGAACGATAATGTTGACAACGGTAACATTTTTTTTTTCGTTTCGAACAGCTTATAACGTCAAAATGAAACTGTTGCTCTTACCAAAGCCATTTTTCTTGACTCTCACTTTATTCCTCAACCTTTGCTCTACATTTTTGTATATTTACAAAGTGATTTCTATGAAAAAATCCGAGGTAGAGCTCTTCAAAAAAAAATGTCTAGCGATAATTCTCACCGTATGCCTGGCGGCGCTCTGTTTCTTACCCACTTTTCTAATCAATTTTTCACCAACTGGGCTGATTCGTTTTTCATTGTTTTATATGTCGATATTTAGAGAATTTTCTTGGCTTTCTCATAAAAAAATAATTCATTCGCCTAACTGTTATAGTTTTTGAGCTACGAACAATAATGTTGACAACGGTAACTTTTTTTCGTTTCGATCAATTTATAACGTCAAAATGAAACTGTTGCCGTTACCAAAGCCATTTTTCTTGACTTTCCTTTATTCTTCAACTTTTCCTCTACTTTTTCGTATATTTACAAAGTAATTTCTATAAAAAATAACCGAGATAGGGCTCTTCAAAAAAAAAAAAATTTTCTAGCGATAATTCTCACCATACGCCGGGCAGAGCGCTCTGTTTCTCACCCTCTTTTCTATCAATTTTTCACCAACTGGACTTATTCGTTTTCCATTTTTTATATGTCAATATTTAGGGAATTTTATTGGCTTGCTCATAAAAAATTACTCATTCGCCTAACTGTTATAGCTTTTGAGCTACTGAACGATAATGTTGACAACGGTAACATTTTTTCGTTTCAATCAAATTATAACGTCAAAATGAAACTGTTGCCGGTACCAAAGCCATTTTCTTGACTCTCACTTTATTCTACATCTTTTCCTCTACATTTTCGTATATTTACAAAGTAATTTCTATGAAAAATAACCGAGATAGGGCTCTTCAAAAAAACTTTTTCTAGCGATAATTCTCACCATAGGCGGGCAAATCGCCTGTTTCTTACCCTCTTTTCTATAAATTGTTTCACCAACTGGACTTATTCGTTTTTCATTGTTTTATATATCAATATTTAGAGAATTTTGTTGGCTTTCTCATAAAAAATAATCTATTTGCCTACCTGTTATAGCTTTTGAGCTACTGAACGATAATGTTGACTACGGTAACATTTTTTTTCGTTTCAATCAATTTATAACGTCAAAATGAAACTGTTGCCGTTACCAAAGCCATTTTTCTTGACTCTCACTTTATTCTACATCTTTTCCTCTACATTTTCGTATATTTACAAAGTAATCTCTATGAAAAATAACCGAGATAGGGCTCTTCAAAAAAACCTTTTTTCTAGCGATAATTCTCACCATAGGCCGGGCAAATCGCTCTGTTTCTTACCCTCTTTTCTATAAATTTTTCACCAACTGGACTTATTCGTTTTTCATTGTTTTATATATCAATATTTAGAGAATTTTGTTGGCTTTCTCATAAAAAATAATCCATTCGCCTAACTGTTATAGCTTTTGAGCTACGAACGATAATGTTGACAACGGTAACATTTTTTTTCGTTTCAATCAATTTATAACGTCAAAATGAAACTGTTGCCGTTGCCAAAGCCATTTTTCTTGACTCTCACATTATTCTTCAACTTTTCCTCTACATTTTCGTATATTTACAAAGTAATTTCTATGAAAAATAACCGAGATAGGGCTCTTCAAAAAAATCTTTTTTCTAGCGATAATTCTCACCATACGCCGGGCAGAGCGCTCTGTTTCTTGCCCTTTTTTCTATCAATTTTTTCACCAGCTGGACTTATTCGTTTTCCATTCTTTTATATGTCGATATTTAGAGAATTTTATTGGCTTTCTCATAAAAAATAATTCATTCGCCTGACATTCATATTTTTTTGAGTTACTGAAACGAAAATATGAAAATAAGTAAAGATTTTTTTTTTTTTTGAAATAACTCACATTTTTTTGTATTTAGAGGGCTGGGACTCTTATTCTGACTATTCCACCATAAAATATAAACATTTAGAAAAAAGGACAGCAAAATGAACATTGTTGGCATAAAATTTCTATTTTTGCTGAATTTTCGAAATAATTATTTTTTCGCACTGTCGAGCGCTCCCAGACACATCGGGGCTCATGTGCCCTCAGTGATGTGATAACTATGCAGATATGAAAGGGTTAAGTTTATTAAGATTAAATAACATTATTTCTCAGTTCTCTCTCTCTCTCTCTCTCTCTCTCTCTCTCTCTCTCTCCTTCATAAATCATGAATTTCCATCTTTTGGTATCTTATCTAAGAATAACTTCTCTCTCCCTCTTTCCAAAGTTATTCTCTCTCTTTCATTGTCACATGTAAGAACAAACACACTCTCTCTCTCTCTCTCTCTCTCTCTCTCTCTCTCTCTCTCTCTCTCTCTCTCTCTCTCTCTCTCTCTCTCTCTCTCTCTCTCTCTCTTATTGGCTGGAAGGGTTAGAAATACGTACATATATATTTTTAAGGGTAAAATGTTTAAGATGACTTTGAAGTATTAATAATATCATTTCAAAGAGTAATACAGTAATAGGATAATAATTTAAGGTATATTTGATGTAGGATGCTAGTTTAAGGTATACATTTGGTATTTGAATTTTCAAGACAGGCAGTTACATGCATTTTGAGAGGGGGGGGGTGTTAACTATTTGTGGATTTTAACTGTTCGCGGGGGTTGTGGTACGCATCCCCCGTGAATACATGGGGCTTTACTGTATTACCATGTTGAATTTCGAAAAGCAAGAGCTCATTTCCGCATGGAAATTAAAAAGGTACGAAAGGAATCTTGGACAATTTTCATATCTCCACTAAATTAAAAAATACACCTGACTTTAGTTTGGAAGGGTTAGACAAATAACAAGCAAAATTACTCCTTGTCAACCTCCAATTATCAAGATCAATGGTTGTTAAGTAGCATATCCCCAGTTAGTGGGAAATGAGTTTGCTAAGCATTTTGCTAATTTTGCAAAAAAAAAAAAATATATATATATATATATGACAGACCCTGTTCAGCTGAAAGAAGGCTAATGGAACAGGTTGAAATTGATTTTAATACATCAAGGAAAGAACAATACAATGTACCTTTTATTATGAGGAAATTTGAATAACCCTTAAGTAAATGTCGTGAATCAACTCCTGGACGATATAACATATTCCATGATAAAGCATACCCCTGAAAAAACCTGATTTTTCACATTAAGCCTTATTAACAGAATTTTTCAATGACATGTCTTCTCTTAAGATATGGGAAATGTTATAATTACTGCCATTTGTGAAACCAGGGAAAGATCCTTTCAAGACAGAATTATCATCCCATTGCACTGACATGTCTGTGTAAGACCATGGAAAAAATGTTGTATACACATTTGATGTGGTACTTGGAACGTGGTAAATATTTGTCGTCAGCTCAGTCTGGTTTTTGAAGTATGCTCTTGACAACTAATATGCTGGTTCGAGTGGAATCATCAGTACGTGAAGCTTTTGCTGACAAGCAGCATCATGTTTTCTATGATTTTAAGAATGTGTATGATACAACATGGAGATGTTGCATTCTGAGGGTTCCTTATGAGTGTAACTTGATAGGCAGTTTGCCTCTTTTTATCAACGCTTTTGTAGAAAATAGGTTATTTTAGGTCCAGGTTGGAGCAACAATGTCAGATGTATTCAACCAAGAAGAAAAAGTGCCACAAGGAAGCGTTTTAAGCGTAACCTAGTTCGCCTTAACAATCAATGGGGTATCCAAAATAATTCCTCCAGATGTAACATATACTCTTTCAATATCTTTTGCAGCAACAAGGATGGCAGTGGCTGAGTGCCACCTTCAGTTCTGCATTGATAATGTAGTAAAGTGGGGTGAGATGAATGGATTTAAGTTTCCAGCTAGTTAAATGGTAACCATGCAATTTTGCCATATAATCGGATTTCACCCTGATCCAGATCTGTTCATACATGTGTTGGTGAAACAAGGTTTCTTGGGTTGATTTTTGATAGCAAGCTGGCTTGGATTCCACATCTGGACTATATTAAGACAAAGTGCTTTAAAGCAATGAAAGTGCTGAAAGTCTTTTTCTCACGCTTGCTAGGGTGCTGACCAAACTCAGATGTTGAGACTATACAAAGCCTTAGTCTTTTCAAATTAAGTAAAGGGCGTGAAGTGTACACTTCAGCAAAGCCTAATAGCCTTAAAATGCTTAATTCAATTCATCATGGAGGAGTAAGATTGTCTATAGGAGCATTTAAATCATCTCCCACTGAAAGCATGCTTATAGATGCTGGTGAGAAGTCTTTGGATCTTCATTACCAACGTCTTCTGGCTTGTAGCTGGTGCAGATTTCAGAGGCTCCCTAAGTCCTTAACCAGCATTTGTATCAGAAATGAAAGGCATTGGCAATTTTATGAAAATCACCCCAAGCAACCTCAACTATTTGCTTTTAGAGTAAAATGTATAACCAGGCAATTCAGCATGCCAAGGATGGAGACTTTACCAGCTAGGTATGTATTCGGTTAGCCCCCACTGGAACCTTCCAGAGGTAAAATTCTGTAGGTATTTTAATTCAGTGAATTGAGAAATGTCCAGTGAGGCAATGAAATCAATATTTTTAGATCATTTCTCCCAACATGATAACTGTGTGGGCAGTCCCCGATGTACGGCAGGGGCTCTGTTCCGGCGGCGTGCTGTAAGTCAGTTTCCACCGAAAGTCAGTGCTTATTAATTAATAGGCGCCATAAGTAGATACCTATTCTCAAGCGCCGTTAACTGCACTTTAACAGGGCTTCTATTCTTGATAAATGTATTTGAAAAAGAACCATATGTTGGTGCTGTCGTAACTCGGGGACGCCCTAATAGTTTTCATGGATGACTCAAAGTCAGATGCTGGCATCTGCTTTGGAGGAGGCTTTCCTGATGCAGAAAGAAGTGGGGAGATTATCGTCTGTTGCATCTGTTTGTACAGCAGAACTGCATGCAATCTTAAAGGCCATAAATAAGTTGCTTTGACCCTGTCATGACAGTTCAGAAGGCCTCACGCAACTACAACTCAGTGCTCTAATAGGTGGTCATTTTGACCATCACTGACGTCTCCTGGCCTGTTATTTCTGGCCAAGAATGAGGACCCTTTGAAGAATAAATCCCTATTCTACTAAGGGAACTCAGAATTACAGATAAGACATTGTGCCCAGTCCAGTGAATCCAGGTTTATAAAGATGTCACAGCAAACATCCTTATCACAAACAAGCCACTTTCTCTAAATGGGCTGAGAACTGCCCTAGTGTCCGTAATTAGAAAGGTGGAACCTGCCCCTTCCTGGTTCACATGTAGTCAGTGGGTGCACCCCTGGTTTTTGTTGGAGACACTTCTTGCAAAGAAGTCTCTTGAGTTTACAAGGTAAACATCAGAGGCATGACAATTCTTAGATATTGCCAGGGAGGGGTGCAGTAATTCTAAATCCTGCATAATTTGATAAGGCACTTTAGAATCGCATAGAATAACACATATATGGGTTCTTTTTTTGTATCCTTCATTGTTGAATTTTAATGGGTATCCTGAAAAAAATAATGTAGATAAAACTTAAGTGTCTCTACCATGGACTATTTTTTCATCTGGGTCTTAGGGATTTTTTAATCAGGAGCTAGACCTTTTAATCACCTGTTAGGTTCTTTTGTATGCTCCTTCAAGGATGAACAGCAGCTATGCTATAAAATAAACAGGTTTTGATAAAGGAAAAACCTCTTTTTAGTAGCTGCTGTAAGTCCTCAAACCCACTTGCTTTCATTTCAAAAAGATACAGGAATATGTGTTGAGTGTTTTTTCTTCCACAGACCTGGTGAGCAATTTTGGTGACCTAACCAGTTTGTGTGCTGTTATCATATCTATGTGAGAAGGGCGAAGGAAAACAATAGTGGTTGTAGGGAAGGGAAAGAGCCCTTTTGCCTTCAGTACTTTTATACTCTATTACTGTAACTATCAAAGGTATTATTCTGGCCAAGACCAACTATGAGAGAATTCTTTGATATTTTTTGGTATGTCTCATGGAGCCTTGGAGGACCATAAGAGCAACTCCTGTAAGAACTCACAGCAGCTGCCAAAAATAGGTTTTTCCTTCATCAAAACCTATTTTATATATAGGTACTGTACATATATTTGGTCTCCTGTAAGATTTCAAATTCCTGATTAGAATAAGATTTTTCTCACCTGTAGTGTACTAAATGTACTGTAAAAGTATGCATAAATGTCCAGTACTGTATTATCATGATGGATATACAGTATATTTTACTATTCTAAATTCTAGTAGAGTACCATACTGCAGTTCTGCAGCCTTCCTTTTGCCACATTCAAAAACTAATGATTTCGATTTATGTATGTGTGTATTGCTGTTAACTAAACAGTTTTGTAGGACACTAGTAAAATGTTTTGCTGTGTTTTATAGTTTCTTTTAATTCACTTTACAGACAGGGGAGACTATGAAACTCCTAAATGCTATGCAGTTGTGGCTAGATGAGGCTTGTCTCTATGAATCAGGAGTGTACCTTCCTGCATTGCCGCCCCATCTCCTGCCTCAGAAATTGATGCAAATATTTCAGGTATTTATAGCTCGAGTCATGGCTTGGCTCTATTTTTCAAAAGCTTCATATTAATAGTAAACATTTTAATGTTACATGATATCTACATTGATGAAAACATTTCTTATTTGTAATTATAAGTTCATAACAACTCAATTATGATGTTGATAGCCGAGACATGAATTTTTTGAAGTAATAAGCAGAAAATTGAGTAACTATTGTCTTCTGATAAATGCAAGAACAATATTTAGCAGATATTACAATCTTCTGCTATTTTGTTTTTTCTGGTTGTGTTTTTTCCCTTTATTTTGGCTATCATTAGTTTTTTCATTTAAAAATTTTTCTTTCATCGTATGCTATGGCATGATAAAATTGCTCGTAAGCCTTTGTTTAACCATACATTAACAATTAAAAATTTTTAGTTAAATGAGTGTTTATGTATACCTTATAATGTTTTTGCAAATATACATGTTATTACTATAAACACCCCATATTCTAGGGAGCAAATGACCTAATACAGGTTAAGTAAAGATGAATTGCTCAGTGCTTATTTGAAAAAGCCCTTTTTGGCTCAAAATTTGAAGATTTGGCCTCCTGCCCTTGTATGGACAGAAAGTGGTAAGCTCTTTCAGTTTCCTTTTGTATACTTCTTCCAATTAAATGTTTTTCTTGAACTTTGATTTTTTTATCATTTTTCTTACTTTCAGAGTAACTGGGAACCATGGCCAGAGTCAGTTAACCATGGATCATTAGATAGAGCAGCTGACTCTTTTCTGAGGTGAGGCTTCAGTTGTGTGTGTGTCTTTTTTCGGTGCTTGACAAACTGTTGGCTGTTACTTTATTCCGTGCAGTAATGTCTGTTGATTTCATCAAACTATATTTTGCAGTATAGCATTTTTTGTGTATGTACAAAGTATAGTCAGGTTCATGCCTAAGTGTGTTTGTTTTCTTGAGAAATAGGTGACAAACTTGGCTAGTAAACAGATTTTTATTTGTACAGTATATTCCATTTTGCTTAGAATTTGGCAATTTTACATGTGAGTTCAAAGTTCTTTACTGTATATCAGAAGATGGACTATTTAGCGGCTGCAAAATTATGGTTGTACAAAATACAGTGTGCATAACCTGTTGTTTTTCACAGACAAGATATTTTTCATACTTGAAGCAGAATTGTCATTTTCACCTAAAAGACTTCAGAGAGAAAGTTGATAGTTTTCAGGAAATTTAACTGTGAAGAATTATTAGTTTTACAAGCCATAGCATTCAGGTATCCCTTTTTTGACTTTTCATAGATATATTAATTAATTGCAGGGAATGGGATCAGCATCGAAATAATATAAATGATTCCAGTAGTTGTTCTCCATCAAACACTCCAGGGAGACATAAAAAGCAGCTTCTTGCTCAAGACTCCAGCTCAGAAAAGGATTCTACAAAAACTATTTTGAAGAGACTGAAAACATATGAACCCCCACAGCCTCCTCCTCCTATTCCTCCTCTGAGTCCTCTTCATTTGCCACATCTAACTGACAATACTCTGAATGATCCTGAGGCTCTACTGTACCTTGTTCAGCGCTACACAGGTAATGCTTTGGTTTTGTCATTTTGCTTCTTTGTAGGATATTCCCACTGATATAAAGAAATTATCAAGCAGCGTGAATAGTCAGTCTTTACAGGCAGTCCCTGCTTACCGGTTGCATCGGTTAATGGCATTTCAGTGTAACGGCGCTTGGCTAGCAACATCGTTTACCAGATTTTCGGCCCCAGTAAGCGGTTTATCGCCGTCTGTAAGCGGTTTATTGGTGCCAGTAAGCAGTTTATCAGTGCTGATATCCAGTTAACAGCGCCATTAAGTGGGGTTTTTGGCGCTGTTATTGGTGATTTTCGGTTAGCGGTGCTTGGCCGGGGACTGTCTGTATATGAAAACATTGTGATGTGGTGCTGAAGACTTACCAGCAATAGTAATACGTACCTCTGAATTATATTCTTGATAATCAAAGATTAATTTCATGATACCACTGAGTCATATATCTGTATTCTCATAGAGCTCATCATTGGGAATGAGGTAAACATTGAAGCATGGTAAATTTGAAGATTTGAAAATCAGAGGAAGACTGTAGGGAAGGGATGAAGGGAAAAGGCAAAAAACAATGCAGCCAGGGGCTGAAGGGACACTGCAAAATACTTTTAGCACTCTGCAAAGCGTGATGTTTAGTATCACAAATTTTTGTTAGTACAGTACCATGTAATAATTTGTGCTCCTAAATTTATGCTTTTTACTTTATAAAAAATAAAAAGTTTTTGCATTTACTCAAGTCAGTGACCTTTTATTGCCTGAGGATTGAAAATACATGATCACAAAATGAGTGGCATATATTTCTGTTGAAAATTGTAGCTGTTGGAGTCTCTAATGGTGAAGTACATTTTCAGTAGTCTGTAAGTTACCTTGCAGCTGCTGCATCATTCAGTAATTTCTCCTTGGCATAATTATTTAACGCATTTATGTAATGCCCTTGCATATTGCACCTTCCCCCACATTATTATCATGTGTTGTTTGATGAGCAGCAGCTTCCATAATCTTGGATGGAGTTTAAATCAATGTTTTAATAGATTTTTTTGCCTTTGAGCTGAAAGACTAATGGAAAATCTTTCTTGAGAAGTAATCATATTCCTTCCCCACGAGATTCAACGTGGCTTCTGTCAAGAGGAAAGGAAATGTTCATAGCAGTACACATCTCCCGAGGGAATATGACTTACAGTGTGCCTTGGTTGACACGCTGTAAATGTTGATAAAAGCTGTTTACAGCATCTCATCAGCATCAGCCTGCTTTATGTTTCTGGCATTTTACTTTTCATCAGTTTTGTTTTGACTTTTAAGAACAAATCCGTGATGTGAGCTCTTTGAGTGTCCAGGGGTGAGACTAAATGATCTCATTGAATTAATTTACAATAATTATCCCTTAAATAAAAACATAGCATAAGGTAGAATCCCACATCTTGAAGGCAATGGTAGAAAATGTACAAAAACCTATTAGCTTGTAAGTTCATATTGTACTTTTGATAAGTTGTAGCAACACAGAAATTTCAGATGGCTTAGCAGAATATATTTTAATTACTTTGAACAGAATGGGCAAAGGAAGCAACATAATATTTCCTGTACAGTTGGACAAACTGTGAAACTGCAAGGGTACAAATATGTACTGTTTCATTTTTTAATACTGTACAGGGAAACAAGAATTATACCCATGGTACACTTCTTCATAGGTGGTTACCCCTCAGCATGCCTTGCTTGGCGTACTATAGACTACTCAAGGTTCATTTCAGTACCCCTTTGGCTCCATCTGTAATACTCTTTTTCTTTTATTCTTCATCTGCTCCTTTCCATCTCTTATTACCCAGCTACACAATTTTTTCATCTTTGTTTTGCTCCCTACTTTACCTCATTCAAAATCAGATCCTTTGGACTAACCAGATTAAAGTCTAGAACTACTACTCATTGGTCATACTTAACATTTAATCATTCTTACTTATTCATTCAATTGATAAAGTCACTTTGAGGAAGTAATGTGTGAATATGTAGAATTCAGAGTAACTAGAAAATCTTTGATGCAAATGATTTTTAAATTTCTTTTCTTTCTTAAGTTATAGATTCTAGAAGTTATTTGAGAAGTGCAGTACAGTACAGTATACAGTATTATTTTTCATTGGTTTATGTGCTGGCTTACATTACAGCTTTTGTGTTAACCAGGTGTTTATTGCATCAGATTGTCAAGAAGTTCAAAAGAGAAGTTTACTTATTAACTTTTTCAGATGTAATAATGGAGCATTCTCAGACTGTGAGCCTTTGGAGCAAGGAGATGTGCGCCCTTGACTGTTTCTACAGAGAGTTGTTGCCACAACTATGGACAAATTTCTACACTAAGAAAATCCTAAGCGTAGAATGCATACCACCAAAGATTGGGCGCAAACAACCTGATTGCTCAGGTCATGCTAGTATTGTAGTGGAGGTAAGTTCACATCTCTCCTTATGATGGATTTATGATGTAAACTTAGAAAGCAAACTATTTATGCTTACTACAGGTTTACAATCCGTTATCCGAAATTCTAAAAACCTACATTTTTTTGTGAAGGGTAGACCATCAACATAGGTATTAAATTCAGTGAAATGTAATACTGTTTATAGTCCCACTTAACCCTTAAACGCCGAAGCCCTATTTACAAAAACGTCTCCCGTATGCCGGCGGCGTTCGGGAGCTAGCGCCGAATCGGAAAAAAAGTTTTTTTCAAAAAATCACAGCACGCTTAGTTTTTAAGATTAAGAGTTCATTTTTGGCTCCTTTTTTTCTCATTGCCTGAAGTTTAGTATGCAACCATCAGAAATGAAAAAAATATCATTATCATATATAAATATTGGAATATATGACAGTGAAAAAAAAACGTATATAATTGTATACAAATCGCGCTGTAAGCAAAACAGTTAAAGCTAATGAGTTAATTTTTTTTAGTTGTATTGTACACTAAATTGCAATGATTTTGGTATATAACATATTGTAAAACGATTAAAGCAACACAGAGAAAATATTATCACAAAATGATGCATGAATTCGTAACGCTCGGACGTAAAAAAAAGTTTTTTTTCAAAAATTCACCATATAAATCAAAATATTGTGCTAGAGACTTTCCAATTGTTTCAAAATGAAGGAAATTGATTGAATATTACTAGACTGTAAGTTTTTTAGCTTACAATTGCATTTTTTTACCATTTCAATCGAGTTAAAGTTGACCGAAGGTTGATTTTTTTCTATTGTTATTTATATGAAAATATTTCAAAAATGGTAAAAGCTAAAAGCATGATTTATTTTTTGTTGTATTCTACATGAAATTGCGCACATTTTGATGTATAACACTTTATGTAACGAATAATATAAAACGGCGAAAAAATTACAACAAGGTGACTCAAGAAATGCTAGGATTTTTAGCGGAGTTCGCGAGCGCGGATGGAAGGAAAAAGTTTTTTTCAAAAATTCACCATAAATCGAAATATTGTACCAGAGACTTTCTGTTTGTTGCAAAATGAAGGTAAAGGATTGATTGTTACTAGAATGTAAGAATTTTGGCTTACGATTGGGTTTTTCGAGCATTTCGATCGAGTTAAAGTTGACCAAAGGTTGATTTTTTCTATTTATCGTTATTTATATGAAAATATTTCAAAAATGGTAAAAGCTAAAAATATGATTTATTTTTTGTTGTATTCTACATGAAATTGTGCACATTTTGATGTATAACACTTTATGTAACGAATAATATAAAACAGCGAAAAAATTACAACAATGTGACTCAAGAAATGCTAGGATTTTTTGCAGAGCGAAGGAAAAAGTTTTTTTTCAAAAATTCACCATAAATCGAAATATTGTGCTGGAGACTTTCCGTTTGTTGCAGGATAAAGGTAAATGATTGATTGTTACTAGAATGTAAGAATTTTGGCTTACGATTGCATTTTTCGAGCATTTCGGTAGTCAAAATTGACCGAATGTTAAAATTTTGTCAGTTATCGTGATTTAAATGAAAATATTTCAAAACTGTTAAAAGCTAAAAGAATGATTTATTTTTTGTTGTATTTTACATGAAATTGCACACATTTTGATGTATAACACTTTATGTAACGAATAATATAAAATGGTGAAAAAATTACGACAAGGTGACTCAAGAAATGCCAGGATTTTCAGCGAAGAAAAAGTTTTTTTCAAAAATTTACGGATGCCCCTCAGGACACCCCGATGCTTCCTAGGGGTCGTAAAAGGCACGGGATGTGGTCCTTGGTCCCCTTCGGTCATACGTGGCCGCACAGCACGGCGTTGAGAAGCTGGATCATCTTGGGTACTTGGTCCCTCTCCAGCATCCCAGTCTAAAACTCGTCTCACACGCTCACTACCGACAGGCAATATGCGCCTTTCACGGTCCTGACGACGTTGGGACATCTCTGCAAACGTCCTGTTGCCTCACAAATACGCAAACACTCGCCAAAGTTCTGCAAAACACGGATGCGTCAAAAAATCACTCTCGGACGATGCGGCGCTGATGCTTTCTGGTACGGGAAGGAGGAAATTCGCGCATGCGCGTCTGGGTGACGCTTATAAACAAAACAACAGCTTGATCCGTGAACTCCCAGCATCCCTCAAGGCGCGTGATTTAAAACCTTTCGCAAACTAGGCCTATAATTATTTTTCCGCGAATATTTAAAAAAAGCATTTTTAGTTGACGTATGGTACATCCACTTGACACCCAATAGACAATTTTAGTCGACGTTTGGTACGTCCAGTAGGCGTTTAAGGGTTAATGTGAAAATTCATGTGTTTACTGTGTATACTTTTATATCATGTTACTTTCCTAAACCTAAGTTTTAATGTGATGAGAGAGAGAGAGAGAGAGAGAGAGAGAGAGAGAGAGAGAGAGACTATTGGCCTGGTTAGGTTGTTACACTGATAGATACCCATTTGCAAATAATACAGTTGTAATTGCCTGTATTATTGCCACATTATTATCATATTATGAAATATGGGCATAACGATCATGCACCATTTGCATTCTAGTAATGTTTATATTCATAAAATCATCAGCTGATTGCATTTTACCGTTATCATCACTGCCATTAGTTGCTAAATAAAACATACCTAATTAAGAGATACTTTTTTGTAAATTACCAAAGCTGGGTTTTAAAAACGCAGCTTACCTTATGTATAGATGCAGTAAATTAAATGAAGTAAACGTGTGATTTTACCAGTTTCAGATTTGCCTTTGCCTCTTCCAAAACATTTTGCGGCCTGCACGTTATTAATTTCTTCAGCCACAGCTACGGCTTGCTGCCTAAATTTAGTGGTATACTTTCTTAACACCTTCTTCGTTGTGTTAAGAATGAATGAATATTTATTTTATTTTTATTTATGGAGATCACTATCGTAAATTAACAAGTTTTTAACTTGCCAACAGTTGTAACGTAACTTTTAGTAAGCGTGTGTTAGTTACAGTAATTAACATCAGCAAACAGATGTTTCTCGGATTCGGTTGTTTATGTCAGTTCTTGTTTTTGTTTATGCCTTTGTTTTGCATGCAATGGTAATTGGTTGTTACTTATTAGAAATGGTAATGAATTCTCAGACAAGCCCCAGGTTTGTTGAGTCTGGTTGAACGTATGAAGATTGGCATTAATATACTGAATTTTTGCTTCAAGGCCTATTAATTAGTTAAAAGCTAACTTAGATGTACTCTGATATACAGTATTAATGGAATCTACTGAAACTGAGACAGGTTTTGAAGCCTAGCCTAGTACATATAATTTATCAAAAAAGAAACTCGCGCATTAAATTTAGCCTTCTGTAATCTACGGAAAATGCATCTTGCACTATGCATACATGATATATGGGATGAAATCATGTTTTGGGACAAAATGTTAAGGACCTCATGATACAGTAGTATATAAGCAAATTACAGTTCTTTTTGATGCTGCCCCCTTGACATGGGACCACCTGGACGTGGTGAGGAGGCTCTTGAACCCCTGGAATTTGTTCCCAGGCATGAGTCCAGGAGCCCTATATAATAACATAAATTTGGAATAAGTATTGTGGAACTTTCCATCTTTGGTAAACTTTATTGGACCTGATGAACAGGAAAAGATCTCGTAGCTGGGACTGGGTTTATATCTGAAGCTAAATAGTGGGAACTGTAGTAGGATCATCAACTACCTGATAATGTTTGGGCCTGAGAGATATTTGATTGGCAACTCAAGGGCAGAACTTTTCTGCAGGTCTGGGCCATGGATTCCAGGGGCGCTTGGTTCTGGGGATAGGACTCTCAGCATTCTATCCAGTTTGCCCATAACACAATTAGAGTGGGGATGATCGTATTCTTGTAATACTCTCAGTCCTAGCGAACGGGTTTTGGCTTACACTTGAGCCACTCTAATCATGTTGTACCATCCCCTGTGGGGTAGGATAGGGAGCGGACATTTGGGAGCCAGTTCTCACTTGTGGCATTGGTGGAAGAATGAACTCCATGAAAGGTTGATGATATCTTTTTAAGGTCTTCAGGTTTAAATTTTCTTTTTTTTTTAATCAATCTTTATGAGTAGTAGCTATAAAGATTCGAGTACCCCCGGGCCCTCTGATGATACCGTTTCAGCATAGTTGACGTCAATTGCACCCTCCTCTGACAACCTGCATTTGAAAAAATCACAGTGTATGTGAAATATAACCGGGAATGTTTGAGACCTCTTAAGATAGGTATTTGACTTTTAATCTGGAAGATGCTAGTTAGAATATTTTTTATGTGTACAGAGACATGGTAAAGTGTTGTGGCCGAGAGCCTAAGATATCATCTGAAGATCGAGGAAAACTGACAGTAGAATCGACCTCAACAAAAGAAAATGAAAAATTAAAAGCATTTTCACATCTTGGAGGAGTTAAAGTAGACTGTGCAGTACTGTACAGTACATGCTTTTTGGAATTACTCCAGGGGAACAATATATGCACCCCAACTGATGACGTACGCGGAGGAGAAGGTGATAGAAGAATGAAAAGATCAAGGTGTGATTAGAATTGAAAGAATGAAGATGATGATATATGGAGCCTTAGTTCCACTCCCAAATTTAATTATTACATTTAGTCCTACTGATTGCTTAATATAATAATAAGAGCAGCCCGGTTATGTTTTAAGGTTAAGCAGTATATCCCAAGACTGAGATGTTTTCGTTACCAAGAATTTGGACATACAAGTATGTTATGGTCTTATAGGCAGAAGCTACAGGGCAAGCCTGCCACATGTGTTAAATGTAGTGAACCAGAGCATGTTGTATGTTATAAAGAAGCAAGATGTATATATTGTGGAGACAGTCATCCATCAACTTCACTTAATTGCAATGTGTACATTATGGAAAAAGAAATCCAAACGTTAAGAGTAACTGAACGTATCACATTTAGAGAGGCAAAAGAAAGTGTATTTAATCAGTATGTTAGACTTGGAATATCCTTTTCAAGTGTTGCTGCCTACCGAAGAAGAAATACAAATGCTGCCAGAGGTGGTTTCTGGCACTTTTGCCTTTCTGGAGGCGGCGCCAGTGATTTCTGGTGCTCGTGCCTCTTTGGAGGCGGCACCAGTGATTTCTGGTGCTCCTGCCTCTTCGGAGGCAGTGGCAATGGTTTCTGGTGCTCCTGTCTCTTCGGAGGCGGCACCATTGATTTCTGGCGCTCCTGCCTCTTTGGAGGCTGCACCAGCTATACCTAGTTTGTTGGCTTCTTTGGAGGCTGCACCAGCCATGGCTGATGTTCCTGCCTTGTTGGAGGCTGCACGAGCTATACCTAGTTTGTTGGCTTCTTTGGAGGCTGCACCAGCTATACCTAGTTTGTTGGCTTCTTTGGAGGCTGCACCAGCCATGGCTGAGGCTGCACCAGCCATTCGGCTGCACCAGCTTCCTGCCTCTGCATTGATGTTCCTGCCTCGTTGGAGGCTGCACCAGCTATACCTAGTTTGTTGGCTTCTTTGGGCTGCACCAGCCATGGCTGCACTGCAGCCATTTGTTGGCTGGAGGCTGCACCAGCCATCCTGCCTCATTGGAGGCTGCACCAGCTATACCTAGTTTGTTGGCTTCTTTGTGCACCAGCCATGGCTGATGTTTCGTTGGAGGCTGCCTCTGCACCAGTTGGCTTCTTTGGAGGCTGCACCAGCTATACCTGCCTCGTTGGAGTTTGTTGGCTTCTTTGGAGGCTGCACCAGCCATGGCTGACGTTCCTGCCTCATTGGAGGCTGCACTAGCTACCTAGTTTGTTGGCTTCTTTGGAGTGCACCAGCTTGTTGACATTCCTGCCTTTGGAGGCTGCACCAGCTATACCTAGTTTGTTGGCTTCTTTGGCTGATGTTGGCTGATGTTCCTGCCTCATTGGAGGCTGCACGAGCTATACCTAGTTTGTTGGCTTCTTTGGAGGCTGCACCAGCTATACCTAGTTTGTTGGCTTCTTTGGAGGCTGCACCAGCCATGGCTGATGTTCCTGCCTCATTGGAGGCTGCACCAGCTATACCTAGTTTGTTGGCTTCTTTGGAGGCTGCACCAGCCATGGCTGATGTTCCTGCCTCATTGGAGGCTGCACCAGCTATACCTAGTTTGTTGGCTTCTTTGGAGGCTGCATTCCTTCCTGCCTTGTTGGAGGCTGCACCAGCTATACCTAGTTTGTTGGCTTCTTTGGAGGCTGCACCAGCTATGGCTGATGTTCCTGTTTGTTGCTTCTTTGGCTGCATGTTCCTGCCTTGTTGGAGGCTGCACCAGCTATACCTAGTTTGTTGGCTTCTTTGGAGGCTGCACCAGCTATGGCTGATGTTCCTGCCTCATTGGAGGCTGCACCAGCTATACCTAGTTTGTTGGCTTCTTTGGAAGCTGCACCAGCTATACCTAGTTTGTTGGCTTTGGAGGCTGCACCAGCCAGTTTGTTGGCTTCTTTGGAGGCTGCACCAGCTATGGCTGATGGCCTGACATTCCTGCTGCACCAGCTATTTGTTGGCTTCTTTGGAGGCTGCACCAGCCATGGCTGATGTTCCTGCCTCATACCAGCTAGTTTGTTGGCTTCTTTGGAGGCTGCACCAGCTGATGGCTGATGTTCCTGCCTGCCTTGTTGGAGGCTGCACCAGCTATACCTAGTTTGTTGGCTTCTTTGGAGGCTGCACCAGCCATGGCTGATGTTCCTGCCTCGTTGGAGGCTGCACCAGCTATACCTAGTTTGTTGGCTTCTTTGGAAGCTGCAGCCAACATTCCTGCCTTGTTGGAGGCTGCACCAGCTATACCTAGTTTGTTGGCTTCTTTGGAGGCTGCACCAGCCATGGCTGATGTTCCTGCCTCGTTGGAGGCTGCACCAGCTATACCTAGTTTGTTGGCTTCTTTGGAGGCTGCACTATGGCAGCCATGGCTGCACCAGCTATACCTGTTTGTTGGCTTCTTTGGAGGCTGCACCAGCCATGGCTGATGTTCCTGCCTCGTTGGAGGCTGCACCAGCTATACCTAGTTTGTTGGCTTCTTTGAGGCTGCACCAGCTATACTGCACCAGTTTGTTGTTGGCTTCTTTGGAGGCTGCACCAGCTATGGCTGATGTTCCTGCCTCGTTGGAGGCTGCACCAGCTATACCTAGTTTGTTGGCTTCTTTGGAGGCTGCACCAGCTATGGCTGATGTTCCTGCCTTGTTGGAGGCTGCACCAGCTATACCTAGTTTGTTGGCTTCTTTGGAAGCTGCAGCTATGGCCAACATTCCTGCCTTGTTGGAGGCTGCACGAGCTATACCTAGTTTGTTGGCTTCTTTGGAGGCTGCACCAGCTATGGCTGATGTTCCTGCCTCGTTGGAGGCTGCACCAGCTATACCTAGTTTGTTGGCTTCTTTGGAAGCTGCAGCTATGGCAACATTCCTGCCTTGTTGGAGGCTGCACCAGCTTTGTTTGTTGGCTTCTTTGGAGGCTGCACCAGCTATGGCTGATTCCTGGCTGCACCAGCTATACCTAGTTTGTTGGCTCATTGGAGGCTATACCTAGTTTGTTGGCACCAGCCATGGCTGATGTTCCTGCCTCATTGGAGGCTGCACCAGCTATACCTAGTTTGTTGGCTTCTTTGGAAGCTGCACCAGCTATACCTAGTTTGTTGGCTTCTTTGGAGGCTGCACCAGCCATGGCTGATGTTCCTGCCTCGTTGGAGGCTGCACCAGCTATACCAGCTAGGCTGCACCAGCTATGGCTGATGTTCCTGCCTTGTTGGAGTTTGTTGGCTTCTTTGGAGGCTGCACCAGCCATGGCTGATGTTCCTGCCTTGTTGGAGGCTGCACCAGCTATACCTAGTTTGTTGGCTTCTTTGGAGGCTGCAGCCTTGTTGGATACCTAGTTTGTTGGCTTCTTTGGAGGCTGCACCAGCCATGGCTGATGTTCCTGCCTCCTGCACCAGCTCCTAGTTTGTTGGCTTCTTTGGAGGCTGCACCAGCCATGGCTGATGTTCCTGCCTCGTTGGAGGCTGCCTAGTTTTGTTGGCTTCTTTGGAGGCTGCACCAGCCATGGCTGATGTTCCTGCCTCGTTGGAGGCTGCACCAGCTATACCTAGTTTGTTGGCTCTTTGGAGGCTGCAGCCATGGCTGATGTTCCTGCCTTGTTGGAGGCTGCACCAGCTATACCTAGTTTGTTGGCTTCTTTGGAGGCTGCACCAGCCATGGCTGATGTTCCTGCCTCATTGGAGGCTGCACCAGCTATACCTAGTTTGTTGGCTTCTTTGGAGGCTGCACCAGCCATGGCTGATGTTCCTGCCTCGTTGGAGGCTGCACCAGCTATACCTAGTTTGTTGGCTTCTTTGGAGGCTGCACCAGCCATGGCTGACATTCCTGCCTCATTGGAGGCTGCACCAGCTATACCTAGTTTGTTGGCTTCTTTGGAGGCTGCACCAGCCATGGCTGATGTTCCTGCCTCGTTGGAGGCTGCACCAGCTATACCTAGTTTGTTGGCTTCTTTGGAGGCTGCACCAGCCATGGCTGATGTTCCTGCCTCGTTGGAGGCTGCACCAGCTATACCTAGTTTGTTGGCTTCTTTGGAGGCTGCACCAGCCATGGCTGATGTTCCTGCCTCGTTGGAGGCTGCACCAGCTATACCTAGTTTGTTGGCTTCTTTGGAAGCTGCAGCTATGGCCAACATTCCTGCCTTGTTGGAGGCTGCACCAGCTATACCTAGTTTGTTGGCTTCTTTGGAGGCTGCACCAGCCATGGCTGATGTTCCTGCCTCGTTGGCTAGTTTGTTGGCTTCTTTGGAGGCTGCACCAGCCATGGCTGATGTTCCTGCCTAGTTTGTTGGCTTCCTTTTGTTGGCTTCTTTGCACCAGCCATGGCTGATGTTCCTGCCTCATTGGAGGCTGCACCAGCTATACCTAGTTTGTTGGCTTCTTTGGAGGCTGCACCAGCCATGGCTGATGTTCCTGCCTCATTGGAGGCTGCACCAGCTATACCTAGTTTGTTGGCTTCTTTGGAGGCTGCACCAGCTTTGTTCCTGGTTGGCTGCACCAGCCATGGCTGTTGGCTTCCTGCAGCTATGGCCAACATTCCTGCCTTGGGAGGCTGCACCAGCTATACCTAGTTTGTTGGCTTCTTTGGAGGCTGCACCAGCCATGGCTGATGTTCCTGCCTCGTTGGAGGCTGCACCAGCTATACCTAGTTTGTTGGCTTCTTTGGAGGCTGCACCAGCCATGGCTGATGTTTGTTGGCTTCTTTGGAGGCTGCACCAGCTATGGCTGATGTTCCTGCCTTGTTTGTTGGCTTCTTTGGAGGCTGCACCTGGTTTGGCTGACATTCCTGCCTTGGAGGCTGCACCAGCTATACCTAGTTTGTTGGCTTCTTTGGAGGCTGCACCAGCCATGGCTGATGTTCAGCTATACCTAGTTTGTTGGCTTCTTTGGAGGCTGCACCAGCCATGGCTGATTTCCTGCCTTGTTGGAGGCTGCACCAGCTGTTTGTTGGCTTCTTTGGAGGCTGCACCAGCTAGGCTGATGTTCCTGCCTCGTTGGACACCAGCTATACCTAGTTTGTTGGCTTCTTTGGAAGCTGCAGCTATGGCCAACATTCCTGCCTTGTTGGAGGCTGCACCAGCTATACCTAGTTTGTTGGCTTCTTTGGAGGCTGCACCAGCCATGGCTGATGTTCCTGCCTCGTTGGAGGCTGCACCAGCTATACCTAGTTTGTTGGCTTCTTTGGAGCTGCACCAGCCATGGCTGATGTTCCTGCCTCGTTGGAGGCTGCACCAGCTATACCTAGTTTGTTGGCTTCTTTGGAGGCTGCACCAGCCATGGCTGATGTTCCTGCCTCGTTGGAGGCTGCACCAGCTATACCTAGTTTGTTGGCTTCTTTGGAGGCTGCACCAGCTATGGCTGACATTCCTGCCTTGTTGGAGGCTGCACCAGCTATACCTAGTTTGTTGGCTTCTTTGGAGGCTGCACCAGCCATGGCTGATGTTCCTGCCTCGTTGGAGGCTGCACCAGCTATACCTAGTTTGTTGGCTTCTTTGGAGGCTGCACCAGCTATGGCTGATGTTCCTGCCTTGTTGGAGGCTGCACCAGCTATACCTAGTTTGTTGGCTTCTTTGGAGGCTGCAGCTATGGCTGACATTCCTGCCTTGTTGGAGGCTGCACCAGCTATACCTAGTTTGTTGGCTTCTTTGGAGGCTGCACCAGCCATGGCTGATGTTCCTGCCTCGTTGGAGGCTGCACCAGCTATACCTAGTTTGTTGGCTTCTTTGGAGGCTGCACCAGCTCTGATGTTCCTGCCTCGTTGGAGGCTGCACCAGCTATGGGCTTCTTTGAGTTTCCTGCCTATAGAGGCTGCACCAGCCACATTTCCTGCCTTGTTGGAGGCTGCACCAGCTATACCTAGTTTGTTGGCTTCTTTGGAGGCTGCACCAGCTATGGCTGATGTTCCTGCCTCATTGGAGGCTGCACCAGCTATACCTAGTTTGTTGGCTTCTTTTCTTTGGAGGCTGCACCAGCCATGGCTGATGTTCCTGCCTCGTTGGAGGCTGCACCAGCTATACCTAGTTTGTTGGCTTCTTTGGAGGCTGCACCAGCCATGGCTGATGTTCCTGCCTCGTTGGAGGCTGCACCAGCTATACCTAGTTTGTTGGCTTCTTTGGAGCCATGGCTGTTCCTGCACCAGCTATACCTAGTTTGCCTTCTTTGGAGGCTGCACCATGGCTGATGTTCCTGCCTTGTTGGAGGCTGCACCAGCTATACCTGCTGCACCAGCTATAGCTATACCTAGTTTGTTGGCTTCTTTGGAAGCTGCAGCTATTTCCTGCCTTGTTGGAGGCTGCACCAGCTATACCTGGTTTGTTGGCTTCTTTGGAGGCTGCACCAGCCATGGCTGATGTTCCTGCCTCGTTGGAGGCTGCACCAGCTATACCTAGTTTGTTGGCTTCTTTGGAGGCTGCACCAGCCATGGCTGATGTTCCTGCCTCGTTGGAGGCTGCACCAGCTATACCTAGTTTGTTGGCTTCTTTGGCTGCACCAGCTATACCTGCCCAGCTTTGTTGTTGCTTCTTTGGACTGCAGCTTGGCTTCTTTGGAGGCTGCAGCTATGGCTGACATTCCTGCCTTGTTGGAGGCTGCACCAGCTATACCTAGTTTGTTGGCTTCTTTGGAGGCTGCACCAGCCATGGCTGATGTTCCTGCCTTGGGAGGCTGCACCAGCTATACCTAGTTTGTTGGCTTCTTTGGGAGGCTGCACCAGCCATGGCATGTTCCTGCTATGGCTGCACCATTCCTGTTTGTTGGCTTGTTGGGAGGCTGCAGCTATGGCCAACATTCCTGCCTTGTTGGACCACCAGCTTTGTTTGGGCTTCTTTGGAGGCTGCACCAGCCATGGCTGATGTTCCTGCCTCGTTGGAGGCTGCACCAGCTATACCTAGTTTGTTGGCTTCTTTGGAGGCTGCACCAGCTATGGCTGATGTTCCTGCCTCTGCACCAGGAGGCTGCACCAGCTATACCTAGTTTGTTGGCTTCTTTGGAGGCTGCACCAGCCATGGCTGACGTTCCTGCCTCATTGGAGGCTGCACCAGCTATACCTAGTTTGTTGGCTTCTTTGGAGGCTGCACCAGCTATGGCTGATGTTCCTGCCTTGTTGGAGGCTGCACCAGCTATACCTAGTTTGTTGGCTTCTTTGGAGGCTGCACCAGCCATGGCTGATGTTCCTGCCTCGTTGGAGGCTGCACCAGCTATACCTAGTTTGTTGGCTTCTTTGGAGGCTGCACCAGCCATGGCTGATGTTCCTGCCTCGTTGGAGGCTGCACCAGCTATACCTAGTTTGTTGGCTTCTTTGGAGGCTGCACCAGCCATGGCTGAGTTCTGCACTCATTGGTTGGAGGCTGCACCAGTTTTTTGTTGGCTTCTTTGGAGGCTGCTGCACCAGCTATGGCTGACATTCCTGCCTTGTTGGAGGCTGCACCAGCTATACCTAGTTTGTTGGCTTCTTTGGAAGCTGCAGCTATGGCCAACATTCCTGCCTTGTTGGAGGCTGCACCAGCTATACCTAGTTTGTTGGCTTCTTTGGAGGCTGCACCAGCTATGGCTGATGTTCCTGCCTCGTTGGAGGCTGCACCAGCTATACCTAGTTTGTTGGCTTCTTTGGAAGCTGCAGCTATGGCCAACATTCCTGCCTTGTTGGAGGCTGCACGAGCTATACCTAGTTTGTTGGCTTCTTTGGAGGCTGCACCAGCTATGGCTGATGTTCCTGCCTCGTTGGAGGCTGCACCAGCTATACCTAGTTTGTAGGCTTCTTTGGAGGCTGCACCAGCCATGGCTGATGTTCCTGCCTCGTTGGAGGCTGCACCAGCTATACCTAGTTTGTAGGCTTCTTTGGAGGCTGCACCAGCCATGGCTGATGTTCCTGCCTCGTTGGAGGCTGCACCAGCTATACCTAGTTTGTAGGCTTCTTTGGAGGCTGCACCAGCCATGGCTGATGTTCCTGCCTCATTGGAGGCTGCACCAGCTATACCTAGTTTGTTGGCTTCTTTGGAAGCTGCAGCTATGGCTAACATTCCTGCCTTGTTGGAGGCTGCACGAGCTATACCTAGTTTGTTGGCTTCTTTGGAGGCTGCACCAGTTATGGCTGGCAGTCCTGCCTCGATGGAGGCTGTATTATCAGTATTTGGTGCTTGTGCCTCCTTGGAGCCTGTACCAGTTGTAACTGGTGCTTCTGGTGCTCTGGAGGATACACCAGTTTTGTCTGACCCTCACACCCCTCCACAGGCGCTGCAAGCTTTGTCTGGTGTTCCTGAGATTGATAACCCTCTGAAAAGGAAGGTGGCCATAAATAATTGGTCTCATTCCAGAAAAAAAGCAGGAGCAAGGCAGTAAGCTGAAAGCACTTAGAAGAGACTCCAGTTTAATAGCCTTAAAAGCACAGTTGAATTCATCAGTTTTCTCCAGTGGGATTACAGGCAGTCCCCCGGTTATCGGCAAGGTTCCGTTTCTGAGGGTGTGATGATAACCGAAAATCGCCGCTAACCGAAAATCTGCAATTTTCAGCGCTTTTTTGGAGATTTTTGGGGGTTATCGGTGCCAAAAAGTGCCGATTTTCGGTTATCGGCGCCTCTGTTAGGTATGTATCGGCGCCAATACCCAATTATCGGCGCTGATAAGCGGAAATCTGTGATTTTCGACGCCAAAAATTGCCGATTTTCGTTGCTAGACAAGCCCCATAAAACCAGACCGCTGTTAACCGGGGACTGCCTGTATCAGGGATTAAGAGTGAAATGGGAGAACTAAGGCTGCTCATATCAGAAGTGTCTCCTGTATGTTTAGCCTTGCAGGGATATATGATCGATAATAATAAATGTCCCAGTCCACGAGAGTATACATCCAATCATTCCCGTTAAAATGTAAATATAGGAAGCCATGGGGGTGCAGCTTTATATATTTGTAATGACTCCCCACAAAATCCTTTTAGTGTCTAGCCTACACTGCAAGTGATAGATGTGCGTATCCATTTGCAAAGAAAATATACAGTGTGCTCTCTCTATCTAACACCTAGTGAAGTCTTCCCCATTGATAAATTTAAATCTCTTATTCAACAGTTAGCAGTCAAAGAGGAAGTTGCCAGTGTTCCATCATAGAGGGCGAAAATGTGGGAATCCTCAACACTGGGGAGTCTACATATTTTTACATTCAAACAGGCACATTATCAGCAATTGATTTATCTATGTAGAAGCTACTCAAAGTTACAAACAACAAATTATTACTCCATAAGTTATATCAGTAATGGGAAAAATGTAGAAATATGTAAGATCCCTGCCCATATAGAGAAAGGAAACAAAGCGGCTGATAAAGCAGCCAAAGAAGCAACCCATATACCAAGATCGAATATTAATATCCCTGTTAATGATTATATAACACATAAAATTAGGTATTACAAATAAATGGCAAAATGAATGGAACGAAGAACCTGAAAATAATAAATTGAAACAAATAAAACCTGATGTTAGAAAATGGAGTTCATCATACCAAAGAAACATGCACAAGTAATGCTGACAGTCTCCAAATAGGCCATACTTGTTTGACACATGGATGCTGAATGAGCAGCTCACATGACCCTGCTCCTGAATGCTCAGAATGCAGTGTGATAATAACAACTAAACATATGTTAACCCTTAAACGCCGAGCCTCTATTTACAAAAGTGTCTGCCGTATGCCGGCGGGGTTTGGGAGTTAGCGCCGAAGTGGAAAGAAAGTTTTTTTTTTAAAAATCACAGCACGCTTAGTTTTTAAGATAAAGTTCATTTTTGGCTCCTTTTTTTGTCATTGCCTGAAGTTTAGTATGCAACCATCAGAAATGAAAAAAAATATCATTATCAAATATAAATATTGGAATATATGACAGCGCAAAAAAAAATTTCTTATATAATTATATAAAAATTGCACTGTGAGCAAAACGGTTAAAGCTAATGAGCTTTTTTTTTTTGTTTCATTGTACACTAAATTGCAATGATTTTGGTATATAACAAATTGTAAAACGATCAAAGCAACACTGAAAATATTATCACAACATGATGCATGAGTTCGTAATGAGCGGACATAAAAATAATTTTTTTTTCAAAAATTCACCATAAATCGAAATATTGTGCTAGAGACTCCCGTTTGTTGCAAAATGAAGGTAAATGATTGAATATTACTAGAGTGTAAGAGTTTTAGCTTACAATTGCATTTTTCGACCATTTCGGTCGAGTCCAAGTTGATTGAAGGTTGAAATTTTGCCACTTATCGTGATTTATATGAAAATATTTCAAAACTGATAGAAGCTACAACCATGGGTTGTGTTTTGTTGTATTTTACATGAAATTGCACACATTTTCATATATACAACCTTATGTAACAGCTAATATAAAACGGTGCAAAAATTACGACAAAATAACGAAAGAATTTCTGAAATTTTCAGCCGAGTTACCGCGCGGACGTAAGGAAAAAGTTTTTTTCAAAAATTCACCATAAATCAAAATATTGTGCTAGAGACTTAAAATTTGTTGCAAAATGAAGGTAAATGGTTGAGTATTACTGGAATGTTAGAGTTTTAGCTCACAATTACATTTTTCTACCATTTCGGTCGAGTCAGAGTTGACCGAAGGTTGAAATTTTTTGTAGTAGAAGTACGGTACGTCCGCTCGTCACCCGACAGACAATTTTAGTTGACTTACGATACATCCAGTCGGCGTTTAAGGGTTAATGATAGTTTCAATTTTAACAATTATTGAACCTGTGCCAAGTAGTCACAGATAAAAGAAAAGACAGAGGCTAAGTACCTAGGAAATAGATTTTTTAAAAGAAGATTATTATGTTTAATTCAGCAATTAAAGGCAATGGTGCAATGTGCAGTAATTTTACTAAAATTATTATTTTTAGATACAACTGTACTAATTGACTTCTGCAAATGGATACTGTCATTATAACAGCCTAACTGAGGACAACAGTTCACACACATTTTACGAGGCTTACCCAACAGGCCTTGCCATGTCACACCTAAACTTGGGGTCACTTTGTTCAGATGTTGGCATGCCAAACTAGCCCTCTGCAAAAAAAATATCTTTTTAGAATTTTGCATCAGGAATTATAAACTTGTACAGTAAAAACTTTTTTCTTGAGTGTGCTGGGGGTGCATCCTCTATTCTTGTGTCTTTTATGCCGTTAAATGTGGTAAGTGTTATTTGGGCAAAATTGAAAATGTGTGCTACTTGAATTGACAGTTTTCTAACACTACATTCTTTAATGTTCTTGCAGTAAGTATCCTATATAAATCCTTTCTTACTTTCAAGTTTTCAGAAGCCAGACTATGTGAAGGAGCAAATGTGCATATAGAGCAGAATAGAAAGCAACACGACTTAGTGCTTCAGCAGTGTCAAAACCCACCACCACTACAGCTGTGCCAAGCAACAGTGAGCTTAGAGTCTATCATTACGTAAGTTGGCATTTTTGCTCCCAAGAGAACAACTGATTTTAATGAATTTCCAGAGGGTACATAATTTTGACGGATAAGTGAGAAGGATTTTTTCTGTTACCTTATTGCCATTTTCATTATTACCATTATTATTACTGTACATGTATTAACATCCTTATTAGTAACAAGAGTCATCACTGACTTGAATGTATGTAATGAGATAAATTTTCCCTTACATTTGACATGTCTGGAGTTATTACAAACTTAAATGGACTCAAGTGACTTAGAATTGACGATGTTGCATAGATATATTTGATTTGAAGGTTGTCATGAATGTTTTTTTTCAAGTTCATCTGCTGCACATAAAGATAAATAGACATTTGTTGCTACACAAATACAAATTTTCGGTCTTTACATAGGATTTAGCTTGCAGACGCAAGCTGGAATGGCTGCTTAACTTTCAGACAAGGTTGTTAATTACTGACAGTAGAGGTGAAGCTCCACCCACTCATCATCAGTCTGCACTCCACTTTGCTTTTGGCCACCATCGTATGAAGATATATATATATGTATATATATATATATATATATATATATATATATATATATATATATATATATATATATATATATATATATATATATATATATATATATATATATATATATATATATATATATATATATATATATATATATATATATATATATATATATATATATATATATATATATATATATATATATATATATATATATATATATATATATATATATATATATATATATATATAATAATAATAATAATAATAATAATCTTAAAAATCACAGTAGATGCACGTGACTTCAGTGTATGTTTAATCCCACAGGAAAAAGACAGGCAGGAGTTCAGTACCAGGCGCTTTCACGTTTATTGACGCATCATTGGGGCACGAATGAGACACAAATATAAAGAAGGTTACAAAGTAAACAAACAAAAAAAAGCAAGATTACCAGATGGTCAGTTGTCAAAGGGTAATAAACAGAAAGGTGATCCAGGATAATCCGGGATTGAGCTGTCACAAACTGAACCTAAGACCAAACAAAAAGAAATACTAAAGTTTAGGCTTACTAAATCCAAAAACATGTATAACCTTGAATACCAGATGGTTAATTGCCAGGGGTTAAAAAGAAAAGGTTAATCCACGGCAAATCCAGGATCACGTGGTCACAAGCTAATCCAAATATATACTTAACCATAAGGCAAACGGAATCTTATCCATTCAAATTGCAGAAACGTATAAAAATTAATACTAATTTTGCTTATATTTATCAACAACTTTTTTAATTATTAAAGCATCAAGTTTAAATAAACCAAGACTTAAATTTTTCATTATTTGACTTAATAAAACAAGATTCGATGATATTCCTTTTAACCTTGTCATTGCACGGGACTAAAGGTCTTGCTTTACTCCAGTTAATAGGATGATCTAAATCTCTCATATGTACGAATAATGCATTCGATATTTGGCCAGTTCTCACAGAATATTGGTGTTGTTTGATTCGTTGTGAAAGTGGTTTTCCAGTTTGTCCATAACATATTTTATCACATTTTTTACAAGGAATTTTATAGGTTCAGTTTGTGACAGCTCGATCCCGGATTATCCTGGATTAACTTTCTGTTTATTACCCTTTGACAACTGACCTTCTGGTATTCTTGTTTTTTTTGTTTACTTTGTAACCTTCTTCATATTTATGTCTCATTCGTTCCCCAACGAGGCACTGTCTGAGGAAGGACAGACTGTGTATTTGGTTTTTCTCATTTTTGAGGTTAATCCTCACTTGATTATCATCTGTCACACCCTGATGCGTGTAATAAACAATCTAACCCAACTTTTGTTTCAAGTGTTGTGGAAGCCGAGGACCTTAGAGGGTTATGTGCATATTTAGACCTCCCAAGGGAGCCAAGTGTCTTTTGAACTTTATAATTACTCTTAGGCTTGAGGGGCTTTGTGGTATCTGCTCTGACTGTGCCTGGGATGACTTACCTGGGGTCAGCTACCCTATAATGTTTGGACCTGAAAAATATTAGATTGATAGCTCAAGGGCAGAACTATTCTGCAGGGCTGAGCCATGGATTCCAGGGGTGGTCTGGTTCTGGGGATAGGACTCATGATGTTCTGTCCAGTTTGCTCGTATTATGATTAGGGTTGGGATGATTGTATTCTTGTAATACTCTCAGTCCCAACAAGCAGGTTTGGCTTACACTTGGGCCATCCTAATTGTGTTGTGTCATCCCCTGTGGGGTAGCGTAGGGAGCAGACATTTGGGAGTCAACTGTCACTTGTGCCATTGGTGGAAGAATAAACTCCATGAAACGCTGATGATATCTTTTAATTTTTCAGGTTTACATAATTTTTAGTTTTCTGCAAAAGAAAACTATTAAGTTGGCTAATTATTTGTCTGTCCGTCCACTCTTTTTCTGTCCACCCTCAGATCTTAAAAACTACCGAGGCTAGAGGGCTGCAAATTGATATGTTGATCATCCACTCTCCAACCATCAAACTTGCCAAATTGCAGCCCTCTAGCCACAGTAGTTTTTATTTTATTCAATGTTATAGTTAGCCATGATCATGCATCTGGCACTGCTATAGGTGCTAACAACACAGGCCACCACTGGCTCATGGCTGAGAATTTCATAGAGCATTATACGCTGTACAGAAAACTCAATTGCACTGAAGAAATTTTGGTGCATTTTTTACTTGTTTTTTATAATATTCAGTCTTTATGAGTAGTAGCATTAAAGAATCGAGTACCCCTGGACCCTCTGATGATACTGTTTTGGCACAGGTGACGACCTCTGCACCTTCCTCTGACAACCTGTTTTTGGAAAAGGCTAGGAAACCTTCCAGTGTAATTACACTGGAACCCCATGCTCCAGTACATAGCAAAGGAAAATTGACAAGAAATATATGTGAAATAGGACCATGTATATTCGAAACTTCTTATGATATGTATTTGACCATTAATCTGGAAGATTCTAATGGTGATATTTTTAATGTACACAGAAATATTGTGAAGTGTTGTGGCCGAGAGCCTAAGATATCATCTGGAGTTTGAGGAAAACTAACAGTAGAGTTGGCCTTAGCAAATGAAAGTGAAAAATTAAAAACATCATCACATTTTGGAGGAGTTAAGGGGCGTGCTGACTGCCAAATTTCCAGGAATTATCAAACTTTATTACCAGTTTTCAACTGTTTTATGTCTAAATAAACTTATCCTGAAGCGATAAAGCGAAAAATTTTTTTGGATTGGTTTATTGACAGTTTTGTTTATCACTTGTATGGCACAGTGATTGACAAATCGTAAAGTGAGTTAGAGACTCTTTTGGACTGTTTTACTGTAATGTAAATAAACATATCTTGAAGTTTTATTATAAAAAAAAAAATGTTTATATTGATTCATGGACAATTTTGTTCATCACTTGTATGGCACTGTGAACGACAAATTGTAAAAAATGTAAAAATGTCTGTGTGACTAATTCCAGATAGGTTTAAGTGAGTTATAGACTCTTTTGGACTTTTTATATTTAAATAAACATGTCTTGAAGCATTATTACTAAAAAAAATGTTTAGATTGGTTCATGGACAATTTTGTTCATTGCTTGTATGGTCGTGTTAACAACAAATTGTAAAAACATTTAAAAAATTGTCAAGAGACTGTATGAAAATACTTGTGTCACCGACTAAAATGTCCCATTCTCTCTAGTGTCAGCATTAGAGAAAACATGTTATAATAATATAGGGATAACTTGCTCAAGTAGTCTTGATTGTCTCAAGATTCTTGAAAGTCCCAAAATTTTGTTTTGTTTCATTTTCTGGAAGCTTACTTTTTTCAAAACTAACTGCTTAGATCTCCAAGAAGACTAAAACCAATTCAATGAAACTTTTACGGCATGTAGCATACAGTAACTATATTTCTTTATTTTGACGTTAGGAAAATCATTTTTGAGAGATAATTTTTTGGCATATTTTTTCTAAAATGATGACTTGATTTTTTTCAGCTGCAGAAAAAATTAACTTAGAGGTTGAATTTCTAAATTTCCCCACGAGGGTATTTTCAGTATTAGTTGTAGAACAAGCGGTAAAAATTTGAAGCACTGCCTCATTGGTTTTAATTTGGGAGTGATAAATGATAGATTTACCAGTGCCCATTTTCCAGTAGTGGTGAATGTAGCTTCAAATCCTCTTATCTTCAAGACTACCAAAATGGAACATTGGTAAAGCTGATTGGGCAGCATTCCAGGAACACAGCTCAATAGATGACTCAGCTGATGATGACTTTCCCTGGGTAGATGATGCTCTTGACTTTTTGAATACAATTATATTTTTGGTTGGTCTTCCGTCAATACCCAGGATTCAGTCATATTTATCCACCAACCAGTTCCCTGGTGGACTCATAAATGCCGTGAAACTCATAGAACTACGAGATCAGCTTTCACCAGATATCACTGATGAAAAGATAAGTAGTACCGTATTGAATTTCGAAAAGCAGGAGCTCATTTCCACGTGGAAATTAAAATGGCATGAAAGGAATCTTGGACAATTTTTTCAAATATTCACCAAAATCAAAAATGCCCTTGACTTTAGTTTGGAATAGTTAGAAAAATAGCAGGCAAATTTACTCCTTTCAACCTCCAGTTGTGAAGATCAGTGGTTGTGAAGTAGCATATCCCCACTTAGTGGCAAATGAGTTTGCTAAACATTTTGCTGATGTTGCAAAGAAAAATGATGATAGACCCCATTCAGCTCAAAGAGGGATAATGGAACAGGTTGAAATTTATTATAATACATCAAGGGATGAACAATTCAATGTACAGTAACCATTACTATGAGAGAATTTGAATCAGCCTGAAGTAAATATAGTGAATCAGCTCCTGGACTGGATGATATAACAGATTCAGTGATAAAGCGTACCCCTGAAAATAATAGATTTTTCATATTAAGCCTCATTAACCCTTAAACGCCGAGCCTCTGTGTACAAAAGTGTCTCCCTTGTGCCGGCAGGGTTTGGGAGTTAGCGCCAAAGTGGAAAAAAAGTTTTTTTCAAAAAATCACAGCACGCTTAGTTTTTAAGATTAAGAGTTCATTTTTGGCTCCTTTTTTTGTCATTGCCTGAAGTTTAGTATGCAACCATCAGAAATGAAAAAAATATCATTATCATATATAAATATTGAAGTATATGACAGCAAAAAAAAAATTTTTCATATATAATTTTATACAAATCGCGCTGTGAGCAAAACAGTTAAAGCTATCGGATTATTTTTTTTTTGTATTTTACACTAAATTGCGATGATTTTGTTAAAAAATGAAGCTAATTGATTGAATATTACTAGACTTAAGTGTTTTAGCTTACAATTGCAGTTTTCGACCATTTTGGTCGAGTTAAAGTTGACCGAAGGTCGAATTTTTTCTATTTATCGTAATTTATATGAAAATATTTCAAAACTGGTAAAAGCTACAACCATGAGTTATTTTCTGTTGTATTCTACATGAAATTGCACACATTTTCATATATAAAAGTTTATGTAACGACTAATATAAACGGTGCAAACATTACGACAACGTGACGAAAGAATTTCTGAGATGTTCGGCCGAGTTACCGCGCGGACGTAAGGAAAATGTTTTTTTCAAAAATTCACCATAAATAGAAATATTGTGCTAGAGACTTCCAATTTATTGCAAAATAAAGGTAAATGATTGAATATTACTAGAATGTAAGAGTTTTGGCTTACAATTGCATTTTTCGACCATTTCGATCGAGTTAAAGTTGACCGAAGGTTGAAATTTTGGCAGTTATCGTGATTTATGTGAAAATATTTCAAAAGTGATAAAAGCTACAACCATGAGCTATTTTCTGTTGTATTCTACATGAAATTGCGCACATTTTCATATATAAAAGTTTATGTAACGACTAATGTAAAATGATGCAAACATTACGACAACGTGACGAAAGAATTTCTGAGATGTTCGGCCGAGTTACCGCGCGCAGACGTAAGAAAAAAGTTTTCTTTTCAGAAATTCACCATAAATAGAAATATTGTGCTAGAGACTTCCAGTTTGTTGCAAAATGAAGGTACATGATTGAATATTACTAGAATGTAAGAGTTTTAGCTTATAATTGCGTTTTTTTACCATTTTGGTAGAGTTAAAGTTGACCGAAGGTTGAAATTTTGGCAGTTATTGTGATTTATATGAAAATATTTCAAAACTGATAAAAGCTACAACCATGAGTTATTTTCTGTTGTATTCTACATGAAATTGCGCACATTTCCATATGTAAAACTTTATGTAACGACTAATATAAAACGGTGCAAACATTACGACAACATGACGAAAGAATTTCTGGCGCAGACGTAAGGAAAAAGTTTTTTTCAAAAATTCATCATAAATCGAAATATTGTGCTAGAGACTTCCAATTTGTTGCAAAATGAAGGTAAATTATTGAATATTACTAGAATGTAAAAGTTTTAGCCTACAATTGCATTTTTTTTACCATTTTGGTCTAGTCAAAGTTGACCGAAGGTTGAAATTTTGGCAGTTATCGAGATTTATATGAAAATATTTCCAAACTGATAAAAGCTACAACCATGGGTTGTATTTTGTTGTATTTTACATGAAATTGCGCACATTTTCATATATAAAACTTTACGTAACGGCTGATATAAAACAGTGCAAAAATTACGACAAAATGACGAAAGAATTTCTGAAATTTTCAGCCGAGTTACCGCACGGGCGTAAGGAAAAAGTTTTTTTCAAAAATTCACCATAAATCGAAATATTGTGCTAGAGACTTCCAATTTGTTGCAAAATGAAGGTAAATGATTGAATATTACTAGAATGTAAAAGTTTTAGCTTACAATTGCGTTTTTCGACCATTTCGGTCGAGTCAAAGTTGACCGAAGGTTGAAATTTTTTGTAGTCGACGTACGGTATGTCGACTTGGCACCCAACAGACAATTTTAGTCGACGTATGATACGTCCAGTAGGCGTTTAAGGGTTAACAGAATTTTCCAAGAACATATCTTCCCTAAGGGATGGGAGATGCTAAAATTACTGACATTTGTGAAACCAGGGAAAGACCCATTCAGGACAGAAAATTATCATCCCATTGCACTGCCATTGTGCCTGTGCAAGGTCATGGAAAAACTGGTGAACACACGTTTGATGTGGTACTTGGAGCGTGGTAAATATCTGTCAACTGCACAGTGTGTTTTTTGAAGTATGCAATAAAAAAATAAGTTATTTAAGGTCCAGGTTGGAGCAACAATATCAAATGTACTCAACCAAGAAGAAGGCTTGCCACAAGGAAGTGTTCTAAGCGTAACCTTGTTCACCCTGGCAATTAATGGGGTATCCAAAATAATTCCCCCAGATGTAACATAGTATACCCTTTTTGTTGATGACCTTTTGTTATCTTTGGGAGCAACAAGGATGACAGTGGCTGAATGCTGCCTCCAGCTGTGCATTGATAGTATAGTCAAGTGGGCTGGGATGAGTGGTTTTAGATTTTCTGCTAGTAAAACGGTAACCATGCATTTTTGCCATATAAGAGGGTTCCCTCCTGATCCAGATCTGTTCATACATGGATACATGGGCAGAGAATCCCATGCGTTGATGAAACAAGATTTCTTGGGATAATTTTTGATAGCAAGCTGACTTGGACTCCACATTTGAAGTATATCAAGACAAAATGCTTGAAATCAGTGAATGTGCTGAAAGTTTTGTACCACACTTCGTAGGGTGCAGACCGAACTCAGATGCTGAGACTACACAAATCTTTAGTCTTTTCAAAATTAACATATGGGTGTGAAGTGTAAACCTCAGCAAGCCTAATAGCCTTAAAATGCTTAATTCAATCCATCATGGAGGAATAACGTTAGCTACAAGAGCATTTAAGTCATCTCCCACTGAGAGCATGTTTGTAGATACTGGTGAGATGCCTGTGGATCTACATTACTAACATCTGCTAGTTCGGAGCTGGTACAAATTTCAGAGGCTCCCTAAGTCATTAATCAGAATTTGTATTAGAAATTAAAGGCATTGGCAGTTTTATGAAGATCACCCCATGCAACCTCAACCATTTGCTTTCAGAGTAAAATGTATTATCAGGCAATTAAACATGCCAAGGATGGAGATTTTAATGGCTAGGTATTTGGTTAGCCCACCTCGGAACTTCCAGAGGTAAAATTTTGTAGATATTTTCATTTTACCAAGGCAGAAATGTCCAATGAGGCAGTGCGGTCAATATTTTTAGATCATTCCTTGCAATATGATAACTTCATGGCAGTTTTCATGGAGGGCTCAAAGTCAGATGCTGGCATCGGCTGTGGAGTGGCCTTCCCTGATATAGAAAGCTGGAGATTATCATCTGTTGCATCTATTTTTAAGGCCTTAAAGGAAATTTTAACTCGGAATGGAAATAATTTTACTATGTATTGTGATTCGAGAAGTGTTCGTAGTTCATTGGAATCTTTTAACTCTTTAACCCCCTGATTTGAGAGATATTGGAATGGCTGCTTTTAGTGAAAGGAAGAGGTAAAGAAATAAATTTTTGCTGGGTGCCTTGTTATGTTGGGGTGGTTGGGAACAAGCAAGCTGATCAACTTGCTAAGTCAGCAGTCAGCTTCCCAGAACCCAAATGATGTTTACTACCATATTGGAATGTACTGTACCATATATGCCGGCGTATAAGGTGACTCAGCGTATAAGATGACCCCTTATTTTTCATGTAAAAATGTAGGTTTAGAGGTATATTCGCCGTATAAGACGACACCCAATTTATTAAATTAGATAATGCTATCAGCTGATGTAAGTTAGTTGGTATATAGATAAAATCAATGATTATTGGAATTATTGTACCAGAGATGTGTAAAACCAGTATCTTCAAGATTTTAAAATGTTTGGCAAAGCCCACCATTATGAAAAAATACTTCTGTATTCCCTAAGGAAAAATATAAACACCATGACAAATGCTCAACACCTGTGACGTCACTATCAGCAGACTAATATCCGTTGGAAGTAGATCTGCATGAATGTGTTCCTTTACAATTGGAAAGAACCCTAATATTAAGGATATCGATATCACAAAACCCTTTATTTTGATTATAAAATACTACCAAGGAAATATTGGCCTTTAGTAAACAACAATGGGAACTACGTACACAGCTGTTTTGTAAACAAGAAAGTTAGACTACCCTGGTTTACCCTTTTGGTAAGTTCAAATTATCTATCAATGTTAAAAGGGCACTGTATAATAAGTATCAACAAGAAAACTGTCTAATATTATTGCCTTATAATAATGGTACTCTGGATAAAGCTAGCAACAAGTGAGAGCTCGCTCATCCTAACATAATCACCTATGGTAATTGCTGTAATTAGAGTTGTTTTGTCTTCATTATTGATAGTTGTGTCACTAGTAATTCACTTGAATTATAGTACATACGGTTTTTACCGTTATTATAGTTGTTTTGTTTACAGTATCGATAGTTGTGATGATAGTTAGCTGTTGACACGAATATTGACACTTAAGGGGTTAGCCTATCATTAAAAATCTCGGCAGGATTTAAGGTTTGCTTTTTTATACTCAACGTATAAGACGACCCCCCATTTTTGGGGGGATTTTTTAAGGTTAAAAGGTCGCCTTATACGCCAGTATATACGCTATATCCTGTAGTAGGTCAGAAAATGAAAAAGTTTTGGCAGTCCCTTTGGGAAAGTATTTTAACAAATCAAAAAATGCACAGCATTATGTCGTCAGTGTCTCCTTGGTCATATCCTTATATGCCAAGGAGACAAAAAACAATGTTGTGCAGGCTTAGGATTGGACATACAAAACCCACTCATGGATTCTTGATGTCAGGTGAAAATACTCCATTGTGTGATGACTGCATTGTGCCCTTGACTGTGAGACATTTGTTGGTTGAATATCCCAGTCTTGGGAATCTAAAACCTAGGTTCCTCTCTTGGGGACGTGACAGAAATGAACATTTCATCTTTGCATCAGTTTTTGGGAGGACTGTAATTTAGAGCAGCTACATATCTTTGTTAGGGATGCAGGCCTCCTCAACAAAATTTAGATCATGTACAGTATGATATAGAGTATGTACTGTATATTATATATGTTTTACAAATATGATTATATATATATATATATATATATATATATATATATATATATATATATATATATACATACAGGCAGTCCCTGGTTAACAGCGGGCTCACTTAACAGCGATCCGGTTTTATGGCGCTTGTCTAGCGATGAAAAGCGGCAATTTTCGGTGCTGAAAATCGCTGATTTCCGCTTATCGGCGTCGATAATTGGGTATTGGTGCCGATACATACCTAACAGAGGCCCCGATAACCGAAAATCAGCGCTTTTCGGCGCTGATAACCCCCGAAAATCGCCGAAAAAGTGCCAAAAATTGCCGATTTTCGGTTAGCGGTGATTTTCGGTTATCATCACACCCTCAGAAATGGAACCCCACCAATAACCGGGGACTGCCTGTACAATATTTCTTATATGAGACTCCTTTTAAACTTATTTATTAATTTATTTTTTTAATTTCCTATTTAATTTTATTACAATAACGTAGATGCTGTGACGCCAGTTTTAATAGCCACAAATCAGTCAATCAATCACCTACCCGGTCTACCAGTACTGGCCCCAGCAGCCTGCCTACCAGGTCTACCGGTACCAGGCCTTCTCTCTCGCTAGCAGTACTGTGGTATCAATACCTCTACTTCCGTTGCCGAGTGCATGGGTGCAACTGCAACCTGGGGTTCTTTGGACCCCCGGTGTACCGGTACCGGCCTCGCTAGGCCACCCACCCGGGCTGTCGGTACCATCCTCATTCTCTCTGTGGTACTGTAGCTCCCATTGCTGACCGCATGGGTGTAAGTGAAAAACCCTGGTGTACAGGAACCATCAGGCAGGCCACCGGTACCAACCCTGGTAGCCCATCTACCAGGGGCATCAGAGGTCCCTGGTCTACCAATCCGGTGCCAGCTGCCAGCTCAAACCAGTGAGGAAAAGTGAGCTGAGAGCATGCAGGTGCTTCCTCAACCCCTTCCTTGCTCTTCAAGAGAGCAGACCAGGGATCCAGGGACAGTGACCCAGCAACTTGCTCAGTTGCTTGGGCAAGGCAAGAGAAGGCCCCCTGCTCAGTCTTCTTCCCTTGTAGAAGCCTTTGCCTCTCAAATAGATTGAAGCATGCCCATGGACAGCCCCTGCTCATGTTCCCATGAGCCCGACCTCCTTCCCTAACCTGGGCGGACATCGTCATTGTGGGTTGACGACCACCCACGGCCTTGTTTTCCCACTTGGACTTCAGTCTTCAGCAGGTGGTGCAAGTGTGTTCACAATATCTCACTTGTTCTCCTCCTCAGAATTTTTTCCAGGAGACAGGAGCCTGACAGGTTCGGGGCTATGGACCACGGAGGCCTATATTCCTAGCCTGGTCCTTGGACTGGACAGGATGTACGCCAAATGATTAAGAGATAGCCTGGGGCTCTGGTGAGTGTTTCTCTCCTGTGGAGTTACAGAGGCCTATTGTGGAAATCATTAGAATGATACGTCTTTTTAATGATCCCAAGGAAGAGACATCATCTCTTCTTGCTCCGTGCTCCCCAGGCAATAGAATGTTCCCAGGTCCAGCCGTTCATGCAAGGCACTTCCTCTGCCTCTAGCCCATCAAAAGAAATATCATGTTCTCTCAGAGAGATCATTGCTGTCTTTTAAGTTCACCTGAACCTGACTGGTATGTTTCGCAGTCTGTCCCAAGAACGTCTCCGTACGGATGGAATCTCCCTATTGCAAGCAGAGGCAGTGGCACTGGAAATGACTGCCAGAGTTGTATTCCAGCTAGTCTTGTAGATCAATCTTTGGGTCTATCATTGGCCAAGATAGTTTTTTCCTTAGGCCTATGTACACCCGAGGAGAATGCAGCTCTCAAGAGACTGTTACTCTTGGAGGTAGTGATATTTCTACCTCCTCCACTAGACAGCAACTTGTAGGGGGGTGAGACACTTTGCTAATTCAGACTTCTAGGTCTGTTAGCCCTAAGTCGACTTTGGCACTTGGGGACGAACTGGTTCTGGGATCCTCCCTGGCACTTGGGGACGGACTGGTTCTGGGATCCTCCCTGGCACTTGGGGACGGACTGGTTCTGGGATCCTCCCTGGCACTTGGGGACGGACTGGTTCTGGGATCCTCCCTGGCACTTGGGGACGGGCTGGTTCTAGGATCCTCCCTCCTCTCTTTGCTAGAGGGATGGGGAGGCCATGGTGGATAGGTTTTGGCTTGTTCACCAGGCAGTGGCTAAGACCTTCAGGTCTTTGCATGGCAATGCAGTTTGACCCTCAGTTCAGGCTGGCACTTCCCCCTTAGGTCAGGGAAAGTCCCAGACTCCTTCTGTCTCTGTAGGAGACGGAGGATGTTGGGGGTGCGGCAGTTCTTCCTGATTGCTGTCAATGGGGATGGGTGCCTGTCAGGCCATTGGGCAAGCTTGGCAGCGACATGGAGCGGAAGTATGGGTAGCGAGTGCCCATCAGATATGGTTCTGCTACTACCAGCCCCGTTCTGAATGTTCTTTCCCGGCTCACAGAAGGACATTGCCCTGTGGGAAGAGGTGAATGCAATGCTCCCAGAAGGCACTGTAGGAGTCTTCTATCCCTCTTCCCACTGAACTGGTTCAGTCACTAGAACTGATCTTAGATGGAACAGTCCGTTCTGTTCTGGATTCCATCAGAGAGGGCGACTTCTTGCTTTTTGGGGATTTGAGGGATGTGTATATTCAAAACCCACCCATCAGTCCTCCACAAGCATCACCTCTTTACTGGCAGGGGAGGGGGGGGTTGTGTGTTCTAGTTCAAGGCACTTGTTTTGAACTCTCTACCACTCCCCCAAAGGGTTCACTCAAGTGTTCATTTTTATCTCTTCTTGAGCTCGGTTGTATAGGTATGTCTATAGAGGTACCAGTGAGATTGGCTGGTCCTGGCGAGCTCGTTGCTGCAGTCATTAGGACAGAGATTAACTTCTTGAGTGTTTGTCAGATATCAGAGGGTAAAGTATCTGAACAGGCTGATAGACATGGCAGCAGCAAGGCCCTCCCTTTGAATTCTCATATGAGCAGGTTCAGAGAGGCAACGCAGGAGTTCTTGTCTCGGTAGGGACAACCTGCTCAGCAGTGACACGACGTTCTGGTTCACTGCCTCCAGTGTAGATTTGGGCCCTCAGGGGCAGCTCCACCTCTACACTCTTTAGTAGAGGATGAAGGTGGATGGGTCCTCAATGAGAGACCCACCTTTCACTCATCTCCCTCTGTCAGAGGAAGTGAGAGAGCTAGCTTGGTAGCTAAACAACAGAACCTCTCTTTAGGGGTGCCATTGGGTACTCCCTCTCCCTAGGTGCTCTTGTTTTTCGGATGCATCTACTAGGGATAGAGCACACACCTGTAAGAATGTTCGTTATAGGTGTGTGGGACCAGAACGACAGACATTTCCATATGAGTGTCCTGAAACTCAGGTCAGCTTTTTTAACGGGAGCTTTGGGACCAAGTAGTGGAGCACTCCAGGCTGTTGACGAGTGACAACACTACGATAGTATCATATGTCAACAAGCAGGGGCGGGGGACTGGTGTCCTACCAGCTGCACAGGTTGACGGTGCATGTACACGAGTGGGCAGTAGTGCACTTGGTGGAGCTGTCAGCCAGGTACATTCCAGGGCCTCTTAATGGGATGGACAAGCTCAGTTGCCAGAGCCTGTTTATAGGGACAGAATCCATACACCAAGACATTGCGGAGAGACTCTCCTAGTTATGGTGAGTCCCAGCCATTATCTCTCTGTAACCGGTACTACAGAAGTTACTGGGAAAACAGCTCATTTGTGCTGGGCCATGGGTTGTGATGGAGGACGTTTTTCCATCACCCAGGGAACATTTTAGAGGCTTATGCCTTCCTCTCCATTTTTGTCTGATTTGTCAGGTGATCACCCCGAATTTCAATTTGACTCTGGTGGATCCCAGTGGCCACACACCGAATGGTTCCCAGACCTGCTGGCTCTGTTTTATGAGAGAGATTCCCCCATGGCATAGCCTCTACACCAGCTGCATGTGAGAGGTATTACCAGGCATTGGAGAGGTGATGGCACTTCATGCCTGGAGACTATCCAGCAATTAGGGTTGCTTCTCGGTACATAACAAGGAAATGTCTGGACACTTGTGGAATATTCAGCAGCTGCGTACCAGGGGAAATAACACTCTTCTGTAGTTGGTGTAGTTGATGCGGTATCTCTCCAATCAGAGCTTCTATTCAGAATATAGCAGACTTTCTCACCCTTCTTTGCCATAAGCTTCTTTTTGTCTCGGCCATTAATTGCGATAGAGCTGCCCTTGGCCAAGTCCTACCGTTGAAGGAAATATATCTCTCACCCCTGTGAGGGCTCTTTATACTTCTGAGAAGTTCGAACAGTCTTGCCCATCCAGGGAACTCAGTCCCCTGAGTGGGTGTGATTCTCATCTTAAGGAACCTAGCTCATACACCGTACAAGCTGTTGAGAGGGTCGTCAGACAGAGTTCTGACTCTTTAGACTGTTTTTCTTTGCTTATTCTACCTTTGGCAAAGAGATTAGGCGAACTTTATGGCATTTGATGCTAAGCACTCGATGGAAAGGGGATCCGTTACACTCGAGTTGGTCCCAGAACTCATGACTGAGACTCAGAATTCATAGGTCCCTGATGCTGGATTTGAGTCCTTTTCAGTCCCCTCCTGAAGGACTTTGTAGGTATGATGGGAACGAGATGCTACTTTGTCCAGTTAGAGTGCTGCAGTACTACCTTAAGAGAACTCGGCATCTCAGGCCTGAGTGTTGGCGCCTCTTCATTAGTACTGACTTGGCCAAGGGAGAGGTGTCCAAGAGAAAATCCACTTTCGAGCTTCGTGAGACAGCAGTGGGCTTGCTCTTCGTCTGACAAGTTAGACAAGAGTTCGGTCCAGGCGAGAGATCACAAAGTTAGGGGCATCTCCCTGTCCCTTGCATTCAGGAAGAACCTGTTGGTTCAACAGGTAATTGGGTAGGAATGTGGTCTCACCATACCTTATTTACCTCATATTATCTTTAGGACTTGCCCATAAGCCTTTGGACATGCTTTTCCTTGGAACTTGTAGGCCCTGCCCAACAGGTTGTGTGGTTCATCTGGTTCCCTTAGGGGACACGTGCATCTCATCTAAGGTGTTCGGTAAGTGGGAGAGAAGGGGTGTGAGTGACTGGTCTCCAACCTTCTTTCTTTTACCGGTCTCTCTCTTTAGACAAAGAGACAGGTAGTGAGGCGTCACATGCTGGACAGATGGGTTTGCGGGTGACTTCATCAAGGGCACCCTGTCCTTCATATTGTGTAGATGGTTGGGATGCATGTCCCCCTTTTCTCTAGACAAGGGAAGATAGACAATAATACAACCCATTGGTCTTATTAGCAAGTTTTATTTCCTCTGACACCTTTGGGTCTTTCTGAGCCTTTCAAAGTAATGATGCAATTCATTACTTTAAGCCCAGAAGTCTAGCAGTTGCAACATTCCATATGTCCAAGAAGCAAGAGGTGTGGGATTCCCTCCTCAGCTCTTCCAGATCAGGAAGGTATTCCAGGTTGGGTAGAACCGGAGATTTATGCAGACTCCGCCCTCCAATGTGTAAGTCTCCTACTTAAAGACCAAAGGTATGTATTTGTGTAGGAAAAAATAGCAGATTTTTAAAGTAATTTGTATTTTTTCTAACACACAAACCTGAAGGTCTTGACATTTATGGCCTACCTAACCAAAGGTATGTATTTGTGTAGGAAGAAATAGCAGATTTTTAAAGTAATTTGTATTTTTTCTAACACACAAACCTGAAGGTCTTGACATTTATGGCCCACCTAAGCCACTCCTCATTCTGATACCTGGGCTGAAAGGCAAAGTGGAGTGCAGGCCAATGAGTGGGCAGGGCTTCCCCCTGCTGTTGGTAGTTAACGACCTTGTCTGGAAGTTAAATGGCCGTTCCAGCTTGCATCCGCAAGCTAAATCCTATTTAAAGACCTTCAGGTTTGTATGTTAGGAAAAATACAAGTTACTTTACAAATGTGTTATTTTTAATCTCTTGTTGCTAATATTTTATCAAGTATATTTGGAAAGAAAGTTAGCATTTTTTCTAGTAAGTTGTGTACCTTACTTTATGGTCCTAGAAAGACTTATCTGGATGTACTTTTTTTTATAATTATTTATACCATATTTTATTAACAGTGGAATTCTGTAGAATTAATAACGGGTTTGACATGGAAAGTATTTTTTTTTATTTATAAATTTATTTTCAAAAGACCTTTTTTGTGGGAATTTATCTTTGATAGCCTTGATTGTGATGATCTGGATGTGCTATTTTGTTTAAAATAAAATAGTGGATTAATACACATTTAAACAATTCCTAGGGATCTTGTGAATGAATATCGAAAATTGGACAGAAATAAAAACAAGCAGAGATGGATGTTAGTGCTAATAAGTGGCCGTAAACTTTTTTACCACATTGTTCAACTGACATCAGATGAAACCAATTTCTACCCACCTGCTAAACAGCTTATTACTTCTTGTGCAGAAGTTTTGGGCCAGGTAATAATTTTGAATTAATAATCATTCCTTGCTATGTGTAACATATTCATGAAATATACCTTTTTGTTGTATTTGGTATTACCATGTTGTGTGAAATGTTAGTCATACAGAAATCTTGCTATTCATTTTTCCTCAGGAGATAATGCTAATGTTTCCATAATTTTCACAGGAGTTTATTTGTGGTCATGCAGATTGCCAAGAAAGTCTTGTTGCCCAAGTATTAGAATGGGATGGACATTTTGGGGGACTTTTAGCCCCTCATTTTACACCTGCAGTAACTCCAGTTCATACATACCTCACTCTGTACTCGTCTCTCAGTCCTCATGCTCTTATATCACCTGATCATACTTTCATGCTTTTGTCCAAGGTAATAAATGTGTCTTTCTGTATAAGATTTATGCTAATTAGACCAAAACAATAAGCAGGACTTTCCTAATCATTTTGTGACTAATATTGTATCAGCTTGAAATGATCATGAACATCGGTTCTAAACTCTTAAATCATTCAGAAAATTCCTTCTCAGTATTCCCAGTATTGCAACTCTTTAGCGGTAATCCCACATTCTGTGTGTGCTAAATCAGCTGCTCTTGTTATTTCAGTTTGACATAGAGAGATGGCTGGTTGATATAAGACCAAGTTGTAGTGATCAAACTCAGCTTGTGAATACAATTGGAGCTGCTTTGTCATCCCTCCTTCCACAAGCGGCATCTAGTTTGATGGTGGTGTTAGAGGTAATTGTCCCTGGGGCCATATTGTGTTGCAGTATCTTTTCTGTAATTTTCCTTATTATTATTATTATTATTATTATTATTATTATTATTATTATTATTATTATTATTATTATTATTATTTGGAAAGAGTCTTTTTTTAGGGCAGTGTTATTGACAACAATTGTAGTTTCAATGGCATTCATCAAATACAGTCTTTTCTGTTTATCTCATTATATTATATTCTTCTCATCAGTAGGTAGATGGTATAATCAGTTTCTAAAGAACATGGAAAGATAATCTGCTTTTCATTGTTTATTTTTACTCTTATGATTTGCATCTCACACCTTTTGTATTTCTTTCATTCACATGAATTGGATACAAAATAGATAGGTGTTTATTTTAAGGGAGCTGGTTTTAATTAGTAAAAGTCCAGGTGGGTCGAATTGACATGACCTTTTATATTAGGAGTATTTATCAGCACAAGCTGGAATGGCTGCTAAACTTGTAACAAGGTAGTTAACTGTTGGTTAACCCTTAGTGGACGGATTGAGCTTGAGTGTGAAGTAAAACAGGTTTGTGGAGGTGGACGGATTGCGCTCCAGTGTGAAGCAGAATTACGCACCAGTGTTATGGTAATAATGATTCGAAACAAAGGTGCCAATACTTCTGCATGCTATAAATTCACTAATGGCAACTTTTATACAGACGTGAGAGCTAGGCCAGTATCAGTAATGCTTGTGACTTCAAGAGGGAAGGTACTGCCATCTCTCTCTCACATGAGTCTTTTTGTAAATCTGCTTGTAAGTATGCGAAGGGGTTGCTGTTGTTTTTTGTTTTTGTCTTTTATGATAGTATGTCGGTTCTAAATGTAATTTTACAAAGAAAATTGCAAAGAAATATTAGAAAAAGCATGTAAAAGTAAAAAAAAAAGTTACTGAATCTTCCTTCTCGTAAACTCACGTGAATATTTTACAACAAATATGCAAAAAATTTGTTATTGCTTTTATTTCTTATCTGTTTTGGTATTGCATGAGCAGTAATAATTATTTTACAAAATCCAAAAAACTTATTTATTAGAAAAACATAAGTTGGTAAAATTTACGATTGTCTTGCAAATGAGGCCCCACAAGGGATTGTAAATAGTCATTTTCAACTTCTCGTGGAAGCTAGGGAAAATTTTTTAGCATTTTTTTATTTATAGTGTGAATGTACGTGTCATTCTCTTTCCATTGATGTGATTTTTTTTTTATTTTGCCGACCTCAAAGTTTCCCCGGTCTGGGTTGCTGCACATTGATAAATTATGCCGTCCCTGAAGGGTTAAAGGGGGATGGGTGAGTGGGCCATTGAGGAGTGAGGACATGCTTGCCAATCTCTCCCTATGTGACCATTGGACTTGATGAACATCTTCCACCCTTGTTTTCTTTGCAGTTGCATTGGATTCTTTTTGTGCTGTGTATCTGTTAATAGTATATTGTCTCTTGGGTCTTGTTTTCTTTCATTATGTGGAAGAAACATGACCGATGCCAGTGTGGGGTACTTGAGTTGCCAAGTTGTTGCTTCTTGTCCTTATCGGTAGCCCTACATTAGCGTTGCCTTTTTTGTAGCGATAAAGATTGTACTGTTTTTCATCTTTCATGTGCAACCTAGCACAAGAAGATTGGTAGTTTGGTAACAGTAGGAGGTAGGACAGGGGGCATTCGCTGGCTTCTGACACTGTTGTACCCTTCCAGTCCTTTTTTCGCTCGCCAAAATTGTATTGAAACCTTTTCATCTTGTCAGGAATGAGGATTATGTGGCACTTGATAGTTGTCGTACAAGTATCTATAAGCCTACTCATAATATTCAATGTTAGTCCATCTGTGGCTTCACTCTTTGATGACTAGGTTAGTAATAAGAAGGCCAGGCCACCTTACACAGCTGCTGTTTTTATGACTTTCTCAGTCTACTGTAAGGAAAGGGATTCTCCATTTGCAGTAACTCTTCCAGTAGCTGACCCTCCAACAGATATTCCAGCATCTTCCATTCCAGACCAGTCCTTGAGTGTGGAAGATGAGCACTGTTCCAGCCAGGGAAAAGGGAAAAAAAGTTCTTCCTCTTCACTTTCTCTTTTCTGATCATTATCATCTTCAAGCTTCACTTCATTCTCGTCTTCAGACTATCTTCTCTGCTCAGGAGGAAGAAGCCAGGGAAGTCTAAGGCCTCGTGTAGGAAGTCCAGGACTTTTCTTGCATGCCCTTTGTCACTGCAAGTAAGCGGAGGCACCAGATCACTGGCCATTATCATTGTACCTCTGGCATGGTTGTTGCTCTGTGCCTGCTCACTTGGATGAGAGGATGGCTCCCTCCCCGTTCCCTAGTTCATCCTTGGGCTCACACTGGGATGGATCCTTGCAGCTGTGGTGCCATTTCACCGCCTGGTGATCGTTATACCTCAGGAAGGGCTGTTGCCATCTCACATACCTTCTGGACTTGAGGAATGCCCTCTCACCATCCCACTATGCACCCTAAGGTTCATGTTTCTACTCCTGTATGTATCTGCCCCCACCCCCCGTCTCCCTGGACCAGGTCTGCAGGCTTGGTGTTGGTTACAGCTCTGTTGAGTTGCAATAGGCAGGCATGGGCAAGGTGTTCTCTCTCCTTGCTTAGCACAGCCAAGCAACTGGACAGGTTCTTCCTTACATCACCTTGTACACATTCTTGTTCTTCTCCTCTTGTCTATTTACTTAGTTGTAACCAAGTATAGGGGTGGGAAAGTGGCAGTTTCAGGGTGTGAACTCTGTTCAGATGGCAACCACTATATCTCATCTGCTTTCTGTGATGAGAGGCACTTCTATTTTGGGACAGGATTGGGAACAGGTGAGGTGGGAGAAGACTGGTGTGGCCCTCTTTGCTATGGAACCTAAAAAAGTCTATATTCATCAGGTATTTTCCGAAAGAAATATGGCCAAAATGGCAGAATAATCACTTTGATTTCTTGATGTAAAACTCAATAATAATGAGTTTTCAATGCACCCAGAGCATTAAAAGAGAGTTTAGATTTTTGACCTTTTCGAACTCCTTTGCACCAAGAAGAACGGAACCCCCGTCAGAAACCGGGACCGCCTGTATTTTGAACCACTTCACTATCTCTTATGAGTGTAGGGAGAGTTTAGTGACCTTGAACTCCTTTGCACCCGCACATTGACTCTTCTCCCTTTCCTTCCCAGGCAGGTGCAGTTGAGTACATGCCATCTCCTCCCTTCAGTGTGCATAGAGTCATCAGACTAAATGAATGTTAGGTTGGTGGTGTATGGCAGAGCACTGTTTACAGTATACTTCGAGCACTGAGAAGATTGGTTCACATGCAGCCTTGTTACACTCAGATTGCGGTGGTCTTGTACATGGTTGCGCCTTCTGCTGCTCTCTTGAGCAACCTTTCATGAGTCTAAGCTTCCCAGAAGATTGGATGGCTGTCATATCCTCTCTGTCAGTGTGTGTGTAGGTTTTTAGTGTGTGCAAGAAATACAGAATGTTTGGCTTTGATTTTTTGTATTATTACATGCATGAGAGATTCTAGTCTGTTGACTAGGACTTGCATGCTGGCACATGCAAACATCTCTGCTTTAGTAAATTAGGAGTCTTTTTACTGATATAATGGAAGAGTACAGATTCGCTGTCACAATTTCAACAGGTTATGTTTGAACCCACATTATCATGTGAGAAAATCTATGAGCTAATGGACTACGATTGTGAGAGGTTAGGTTTTCAAAATAATTTTTTAGTAATTGGTATTGCGGGCCATGTATGTTACTTCCTTAAGAAGAACTTAGCCATTGGTGCATCAATCTCTCCATGGATAGTCCAACTCTTGCCTTTTGGGTTTTATACTTTTGGGGGTCCTTACTTCCTTTCAGTAATCCTACAGCAATGTCAGTAAATAGATCATTGGGCTCTCAGTGAACCTAATGAACTTGAAGTAACCACCACCATTCTTTCGTGAACCTACTTATGCAGAGTTCTTGGAGGTTCACTCACTCAGAAGGCAAAGCAGTTATCTGACTGCTGTGGTTATGTTCTGCTTGTGATGTTTTGGATCGGGTTAACTTTCTGATCTGCAGACTGAGAGTTCCTGGTATCCAGCAATCAAGTGGACAACTTTCTTACAATCATGCAGGATGCTTTATTGGCATCAGGCATCAGTCACGGCTACTTCCACAATGGAGAAGACATTCATAGCCTGTTGGTTCTTGCATGAAGGGGAAGTCAGAATAATTGCGGTGACAGAAGGAATCTTGGATCTCTCTTTCATACCCATCATTGCTGTCAAACACTTCCATTCTCTCTCACTTTCTTTAAGGTAAGTAAGAAGAAACCTCAGATTGGTGTTAAACTCCATGATACCCCTTTCAGATGTAACATGTAGCCAGCAAGGGAAAGGGGAGTGGAGTCCTAAGTTCTCCTCCCACCACCTAGTATATTATCAACCCTTAGTGGGAGCAAAGTGCTCTGTGGCCAAACCTTTGGGTGCAATTAGCCCTTTGGGTTCTTGGGTTGGAAAGCAGTCAACTTCCTAAACCCATACCAGTATCCCAGTCTTTTTGCCTCCAGGAAGGGATGATCTTTCTAAGCCCTAACCTCCTCCAGCTATGGCTAGGCAGGAGGGTTTGGGTAATGGATGGGTCCAGAAGGTTACTTTGTAACTTCTTCCCGTTTCTCCAGCTACTACATTTGCAGGGTTACTTGTCTTGCCTTCTGCAGTATATGGGGACAGGGAATGGAGTCCTAAATACTTCAGACCTCTGAGGCAAACACTGTGGTCTTATCAAGACTACCACGCTTCCTTATCTGAGACTCATACCTTCTTTCCTCCCCTGCAGTTTCTCCAAGATCTTGACCCTTGCTAACAGGGTTTAAAGAGAAGATGGAGAAAGGCACTTTTAAGTCATGAGGGAGCAGTCTTTTGAAGTTTTTAACAGGTGCCTCTTGTGAGTGAGAGGGCAACTGGTACTGGATTTGGGTTTCCAAACCCTCATTATTAGTGGGGTATACAGTATGCTGCATACTCTCCTTCCTTAGATGGACAGCATAAGTTGCGTGGTTGTCCATCATAGGGAATCATGTCAGGCTTAAATGGTTCTGATAAACTGCAAGTACATGTATGTCAGAACTCCCAAGTTTTTTGTCTGCTATGGAGCCATTGATTTGAAGTGGTTTCGAACAGAAGAGAGAACTACAGGGTGGTCTCTACATTCCCTTTGTCTAGAATTTGCAAGTATTTACAAGTGTTAGCTTTTCAGTGGGTGTCTTCCGGGCTTCTGCTCAGGGAGAGAGTCTCCATCTTCCTTTTAGCAGTTGGGGCAAACATTAGATACCCAGACAAGTACCTGTGTTTGCATGTAACAGTAAATTCAGGGAGTTATTAATGCCCATTCCTGTCCTGGCAGGAACATTCAGATCAGCTTTGGCAGGGTGCCCTTGTCCCATTGTCATCTTGCAGGAGCAGATTCTTGCTATTTCTCTTTGGTGATGGAAAGATACCACCTTCAGCTAACCAACATTGCCCTTCTCCCTGGTGCAAGCTACAGAAGTGCTAGCTCAGTAATGGGATGACAGGAATCCCTGAGTTGGAGTTCTGCGAACTCTCCCTCTTCCCAAAATGCATCAGTTTACAGTTGCATCAGAGGGCTAGGATACTTTTCAGAATTGTTCAAGGAGGTTTCTCCTGACTACAGGATTCACTTCATCCACAGGTCAACATCCTGAGAATGTGGGAAATGTTGCTTCCCTGCAGGTTCCCAAGAACAGTTGATAGGTTATACAGCAGTGCTCTTGCTGTAGCACAACTATTTGGGTACCTTGCTGAAGAAAGAGGGCTTTGCTCTCACTTTGCATGGTAGTATTTGCAGATGCACAAGTAGATGTTTTGCCACACTGTTAACCCCTTCTTTACCGAAAATGTGTTTGCAGGTACACTGAGTCCCACCATTCAAGACCATTGCATAGTACCGGGTACATGAAGGTGGTACACATGTACTACCAACCTTCCTGTTTTCAGCGCTAGACCTCTTATGGTTTCGTTTTGAAGGGTTTGGAGGAAAACAAACGGCATCGGAGGTACTCGGATTACCACCTGTATGTTTTGAGTACCGCCATTTGAGACTACAGTATTGCATGTTACTGGTTACACGAAGGTGTTACACACTGGTAGGCATACGATGAAGCAAAAACATTATTGCTGGCAGTCTAGATTCAGACATTTACATGCACACATAAACACTCTTACACATATACATACACAGTATACATATAGTCTCTCTCTCTCAAATAGATGATAAAAAATTTAGTATTTACAACTACTGTACAGTCACTCAAAAATGTTTTGCAACATGTTCCAGAAGTTTTCGTTCACCTAACAGTAATTTTTTCTTTTGATATTTACAAGGAAATGTAATTTTCTTATTCGACTTTGGTTATTAATCATACGGTTAACAATATAAAAAAGAATGGAGAGTGAAAAATTCATATTACGAAAAATGACGAAACATTTCGAAAAAATTCACTCAGGTGATTGGGCAAAAGGTTCAAAGGAAAAACTATATTTCGAATCCAGATAAAACCTTATTGACTAATAAAATAGTATTGAATAATCATCAATGAAACTATATATAAATAAAGAAAGAAAGAATTCAACCATTATTGTTGTCAAAGACAATAAGAAAAAATCTCATAACGTCGTATGTTATCGTGTGACTCCACATTCGGGCAGGAAAATTAAACTAAACTGTCTCGTCACTTGCACCGATAAGATAGGCAACGGACTCTGCCGCACCACAATCATTAGCTTGCATAAGACTAATGTCTCTATTGCAGATATTGCTCGGCAGCTTAGCGTAAATAAAACAACCATGTATAGAGGAATAAAACAACAGAGAGAACGAGAAAATATGATAAATTCATTGTAAAAAGTGGAGGACAACCCCATTATTGCACTACTGTTAAGGATCATCATCGGATGATCACTGAAGCAGCTCTGCCTAACTCCTCTGACAAGCCGATGTTGCCATAAAGAGAGAACATTACGCTTTCCCTTCAAGTTGCTGCTCAAACCATCCATAACAGGCTACATGAGACCAAGATATTATTTCATCATACTCCTGCCAAGAAACACTTCATATCAGTGAAACACAACGAACAGAGGCTAGTGTTTGCGTTATAATATAACCCAGTGGCCGATGATTTCTGTAAGAATCATCTTTTGCGATGTGGAGACGTTCTCCACTGATGAGCATGGTAGTCTTCTTCACTGCTGGCATTTAGCATTAACTAAATTAATGTTGAACTTCTTGCTAATTTTAATTCTTTAGAAACTCAGATAATAAGAAATACAAAAATAGGCATTATATATTCGGTTAACTTCATAAGAGGCATCAAAATGATAGGCCTAAGCAGCAATGAAAGAAATGAGAAATTACACATGATAATGGCATTATATATATATGTGTGTGGGTGTGCGCCCGCGCGATTATATTCTATGTATTACAAAAACAGACTTGAAATCTGTTAGTCTAGTTCTGTATATTTTATAATGTGTGTGTGTGTGTGCGTGTGCGCCCGCGCGATTATATTCTATGTATTACAAAAACAGACGTGAAATCTGTTAGTCTAGTTCTGTATATTTTATAATAAGTTTCACTAGTTCACAATATACATAGGATTAGTCATTCAAAAATTTGATTAATAATAATGTGCAAGTAAATCTTTACAAAAGTCATATTTGTTGATGTTAATAAGACTAATAGTTCAACTTATAACAGTCGTAGGCCTCTGTCTACAAAGTTCACACATATGAAGGAGATAAAACAACAATAGTGATGGCAGTTGGAGATGAAAATATTAAAATATAAGAACAGCGATGACCTCTGAAGTATTATAGTAAAATCCTTTAATTAAGTAAAGTATGACAACGGTTAGCAGTATCAGAAAAAGCCCTGTTTAAGGGAAGCTGCAGGTAATTTCTCGGACCCACCACTAGTGTTCAGTTGTTTCATGCGCTTACAACTGAGTTGCCAAATAGCGCCAGATGTCGCTGTTATAAGCTGTTGTCTGAAAAGTTTTGAAGTATGTTGCAAAACATTTTTGAGTGATTGTACCTCAGCTGATTCAATGGTTTTAAAGGAACGACCAAACAGTAGTTCAGCAGGTGATTTTCCAGTACTAGAATATGAACTTTTTGTATAATTGTACAAGAATCTACAAAGCCTAGTGTTTAAAGATCCACTCTTAAACTTATTCAAGCTTTCTTTAAAAGTCCTCACAGCTCGCTCAGCTAAGCCATTTGATGAAGGGTTAAATGGTGCAGGAGTTACAAGACCTATACCATTTTTCTTATAAAAAGCCTTAGTCTCCTCAGAAACAAAATATGGCATGTTATCTGATACAATTTCGTCTGGAATACCAGAATTAGAAAAGGTTTTCTTAAGCAACTCAATAATAACTTTTGATGTCGTTGAGGAAGTAACATGGACATCCATTAACTTAGAAAATGCATCTATAATCAAAAGAAAATACTTATTATCCACAAGTCTAGCATAATCTATGTGTAGTCTAGACCATACTTTACCAGGTGACTGCCAAGAAAGAACAGGAGCTTGATTTGGTTGGTAATTAGTATAACAAATATGGCAACTTTCTTTAACCTCTGCAATGTCTTGATCAATCTTAGGCCACCAAACCCAATTCCTAGCTTCTGCTTTCTTGACATGTATACCATTATGACCACTGCGTAAGTGATCCAACACTTTACATCTCAATAGAGTGAGTATGACAATTCTGTTTCTATACAGTACCACATCATCATATAAACTAGATAAGTTTTCATAGAGCCATACTCAAACAATCTTGAATCCCCCTTAGACTAACCAAACTTAACACACTGAATGATTCAATTTAAAACTTCATCCCCTTTAGTATATTTCTGTATAACCTTAAAAGAAATATTATCAAAATCTACTGCTTCTACCAGCTTAATATATTCAACAGGGTTATGAATCTCAGTATCATCCTTAATAGGCAACCTACTAAGTGCATATGCCACAACATTCTGACTACCTATTTTATAAACAAGGTCAAAATCATCTGAGATAGCAGTAAAGCCCAATGCTGAATATGTGCATTGGCTTGGTGTGGAATTTGACGTCCTTTGCAAAATAAGCCAAGTAGTGGTTTGTGGTCAGTCCTAGCTTCAAACTTCCTATCAAGAAAGAAATATCTAAATCTGTTTAAAACAAAAACTCTAATGAAGATACCGTGACAGCAGAGTTTTTCTTATTAATCTGAATATTATGCTCTTGCAAAATATCTAATGCTTTACTAAATCTAAGGTCATGCTCCTCTTCAGTTTCCCCACTGATAATTATATCGTCTAAATATGCACCAGCACCATCAACGTCTGATAACAAACCAGCAGTAAACCTTTGAAAAATAGCAGGGGAAGAAGAAAGACCAAAAGGTAAAGTTTTAAACTTAAACAAACACTTATAGGTATTAATTACCAAGTACTTCTGGCTCTCTTCATCCACTGGTATTTGTAAGTAAGCATTTTTTAAATCAATAGTGGAAAACACTTTCCCTTCACCAATCTCTGGCAATAATTCATCAGTCTTTGGTAATGGATACTGATCACAATCTAGACATTGATTCAACTCCTTGAAATCACCACAATTATGAACAGAGTTATCAGATTTCATAACGGTAACAATAGGAGCTGCCCATTCAGTTGAACTGACAGACTGAATTATATCATTATTAACCCAAGTCATCAAAGCATCTTCAAACATAGACTTATAATGAAAAGGAACAGTTCTGTGCTTTCTAAACTTAGGTACTGAGCCACCTTTCACATGAATTTTGGCAACCAAACCTACAGTTGGTTTCTTAGGGTCCACCTCGTAGTTATCAAACAAATCGTGAACATTTACTTTAGATGAATTAACTATGCCCATCAAGTAAATACCAATTTTACCTATCAAATCTTTAAGGATTTGAATTCTTATTTTCAACAACATAAAAAATCTGACTGACGCTGTGATCATTATCAGCAACATGTACAGAAACTTTACTTAACACATTTATGTTGACATTATCATATGCCTTTAAATGTTTCTCACAGTCCTCAATAGGTAAACCTAAGGTTTGAGCCCAGTCTTCACTTACAGTGCTAACTGCAGCACCAAAATCAGCCTCAAAAGGAACAGCTTGGTCCCTAATTGTCACCTTAATTTCATCTTTTATAGCATGAATAGTGGTAACTGATAAAACTTTATCTTCGCTGTCACTCAAAACAGTTACACCATCAATTGCTTTAGCACTTTTCCTCTTTATATATACTACAGATTTATGACCATTTTTCTGTACATCACTTCTACTACTACTTACAACAGCAGTTCAAACTTGTTTTAAATGCCCCTTTTTCTGACACTGATTGCATACCCTATCTTTAAAACGACATTTCCCACTATCATTAGGGTATCCACAATGTTTACAAGAAACAGATTTCTTAAAAAAGGACTTCACCTGTTGCACAGGAGTGACTTTTTAGAAACAAAAGCTTTCTCTAAATTCAAAACCCTTTTAAAAATCTGAGTAGAGGTCATGAACCTTAAATCTAAGTTTTCAGCAGCTAAATTGGCAAAATAAACTTCACGCTTTAAAGCCATAAACAACTGGTCTCTCACTCGACCATCAAACTGCGTACCAAACTCACAATCTGTTGCCAAAGATTTCAGGTCAGCATACAAATCTTTCAAAAACTCTCCTCCTTTTTTCCTTCTTTGCTGGAAAGCAAGTAAACTTCTGTGGTAGCTAGGTTTAATATCATAATGTGCCTTAAGCAAAACTAACAACTGTTCATATGTTTTAGTATGTGGCAAACGCTTCAGTACCAACGGACACCAAAAGAACATTTTTATTTTTAACACTGTTGATATGACAGATAAGCAAAATTTGCTTCCAATAAACTCAACCTCAACCACAATTCAAAAGAAATTTTGGAGGGGTTAAGTGCATCAATTTTAATCTGTGGAGTAGCCGTATCCAATACACTTCAGTACCAGACTTGTTATTACTGTACATATAAATCAAAAGTACCGTATTTGACGGCGTATAAGACGCACTTTTTTAATCAAAAAATGGCCAAAAAAATCCCCCTGCGTCCTATGTACATAATGTAGGCTCAAAATATAAGAATTTTGGCCAAAACTATACATGAAACTTCACATAGATGTTGTAGCCTAGCCTAACATTCGGTGTTATCCTAATAACCTATTAAAAACCAAAGTTTATTATAATTATTTATCATTATCACACTTACCATCACCGCAATTACTACTGCTAGTATTATAATCAATATCTACGTTGTTATTATCGATATTTTCATTAAAATGTGTTAATATCATTATCGTCGTCTACAGCGGATCGCCGCATTCCACATTTACAGACTTACAGTACGTGTGCTGCCACCTATTGGTGATTATCTCGAGAGCTTTACGGATGACAAGGCTTCGTTCAGTTGGTAGTTGGCAATTCCTGCTAACATTCTCTTTAGCATAACCTTTATAATATATAATGGATATATATAACATTATTACCATAGGTAACATCTTTATTAATGTTTTTGTTGATTCTGCCGGTAAGAAACAATGTTTACAAATGAATGTGTTGCAATCTATTGGTAAACCTATGAGGTAGCTTTCAGCAGCAGACGAAACATTCGATTGTAGTAAATGGCTGATTGTATAATACATATTTTGATAAATATAAATATGGTAAATAACTTCTTTATTAATATTTTTGTTGATTCTGTTGGTAAGAAACAATATGCATATGATAACCTAATACTACAGTTTTTACTTACCAAATTCATATGAGCATAGGCTAGGAAGCATTTTTTTCCTCTCAATGTCCTGCTGAAATTGGGGTGCGTCCTATGCAGACATGCGTCTTATAAGCCATCAAATACGGTAATTAATTTGGCTTAAACAAAATCATTACTGCAGGTTCCTGAATTATTTAATAAACATATTGCAGGATACGTGCCGGTAACATAATACAAAAATCTGTAAGCAACAAGGCCTAATTACCTTAATGTAACAAAACTATCATAGCCTAAGCAAACACAGTATGACCTAATGTAGGTCACATGACAAATCAACAGGACAAGCAAAAACACAGTAGCTTAAGCATACTGCTACCATAATAGGCTATGAAACAACGTTACGCTTTCATATGATTAAATAAAAAAACATTAGCCACTGCAAACAATTCATCTGATACGTTGCCGAGACGCCCGTCTCTCCCAGTCGCCACAGGCTAGGTGTTGGCTCCAGAAGATGAACAAACCATCAAAACCCAAAAACACGGCTACCATACCATTTTCCTCCTCTTCGGGTTCTAAATCTCGTTGCCAGTTATTACGTGGCCGCCCGACGTATAGGGTTAATAATACAGCTGGCTAACCGTTGGCTTTAATGGTATATATATCTTGCTACATCCTGCTGCTGCCAAAATTGGTGGGCATCTCCCCAAATCACAACAACCCACAATCCCCAGAGACAAGCAGAGCTTCAACATGCGCAATATCCTACGTAAGGTTAATACACAACAGTTGGGAGTTTTACTCCACAGTGATGTGTTTGGACCCTGCTGGGCCCTCTCTTCCAATGTCTTCTATTGCCGTACCACCTCCTAGGAGTGCTTCCCTTGAGCCGAGGGTCAGCTCTCCTCCATTGAAGAATCTTTCCACTCTGTCCAAAAGTGTAGACTTCTCTGGGGTTGATATTTCACAGCAGCATCTTCCCCGCTTAAGATAGTCATCTATGAGTATCTTAAAAGAATTTTACCTAAGCTGATTGTTGCAGGTAGCCCATCCTTTTCTGCCTTTGAATAGTTTGGTGGAAAAAAAATAGGCATTGTTAATGATAATGAATGATGAGATGACAGTTCAGGATACACTTAAGTTTTTTAGAAGGATTTCCCTTGTGTAACGGGCAACTTCAAAAAACCAGCAAGTCTTTGGTGCCAAGGGTGCTGGATGTGAGGGATTTTTCTATATCAGTAATAATAATAGTAGTACAGGTGTAATATTAATGATGATATTTGAGTAAATACAAGTAATGTTACAGTATTATAGTTTGTCTAGGTACAAGTACTGGCAGTCTGTGGTATCTGGGTAAACATAAGCCTTGAAATTTACTTGGTGTGTATTTCAAGCCATTTTTCAGGAAAATAAGTGGGTCTCATATGACAGCATTGCTAAAAACATAAGAAAATTAAGGCATTGGTGAATGGTATTTTTAAGTAGCATTATATTTTCCCTTTATGTGCATCACTATCCACATATCGCCAGTGAGACTTTAAAGCTTTGCAGTTTCGAAAAGAAAACATACAGGCAGTCCCCGATTTACAACAGAGGCTCCGTCCCCGGCGGTGCGCCATAAGCCAAAAATTGCCGTAACCTGAAGCATCATAATTATAATGGGAACAAATAGCACTTTCAGTGCCATAAGTCCAGGTAACGGCGCCTAAAAATTGGGGTTATCAGCGTCGTGAGGCAAGCGCCATAAGTCCGGAACAACGTAACCTGAACCTGACGTAACCCGGGGACTGTCTGTATTTGGTTGGGAATGGAAAATTGTTGACAGAATGTAGATAATGGTACTTCATACAAGAAGGAGAATATACTAAATTTTGTGTTGTATGCACTAAATTTGATAATGAAAGTTTCCTGTTGAGATATGATTTCTGTTGTTATGAAAGACATCTAAACAGGCTATGTCTCAGTGTTGGTTCAAGTCTAAATGAACATTGTGAAAACAGAAACCACCGGTTCAAGAAATTCAACAAGACCACTGAATCACAGTTCCACTCTAGTAGGGCTTACCAAAAGAAATTGTTCTTGAACAGTAGAGAAAAATTGGAGTAAGTTAGGCGGTTTTAAATTATTATCATAGTTAATGATTAGTGTAACAAGACCGGTGAGTTAACAATTTAAAAGTCAAAAAGAGAGTAAAAGCAACAAATAAAAAGTAAGAGGTAAAAGAATTCCAGCGAGGAACTGGGTGTATTGCATTTTAGAATCAGATTATAAGACCAATATCTTGCTTTACAATCTGATTCTAAAATTAAAGGTGCTGATTTGTAAAGAAAAATTTGGAGTATGACAGTTTTTCTTTTTATGAAGAGTATCCATACTTAACTTATAAAGATTGCAAGAAATTTGTAATATAGCAGGTGTGTATTTGATGGTCATTGTCAAGTATCAAGTAGAGGTTTTATTGGATTATATATGTGAAGCACTTTATGCTGTTAACAGACTGTAAAACAGGGTACAGTAATCAGAAAATTAAAAATTAGTAGATTTTTATTTTTCTATTTTCTAAGCAGATTTCTGCCCTGACTATAATTTTTTAAAATTATGATGGAGCGAAAATTCTTTGTAAATAACAAAACTAATTTGTGAAACTTTCATATTTTACATTAAGAATATCATTGTGAAAGATCCCTGTATAGTAGTAATTTTATCGAGTGCACTTGGTTATTTTCAGCTCTATCGTGTGCACTTAAGGACGTTGCTTAATTATAAATTCCCAGAGCACTACATAGAAGTACTGACTGTAATGCTTCAGGTGTCAGCTACTCCGCAGGTGAGGTGATTCTTGAGTTCTAGATATATTTAAAGTGTCTAGTTTACAATGTAAAAGACTTCTTACGCAATCGTATTTCTTGTGTACAGTTAATTGTTTCACCACAGTGTCATTGTTTATACATTCCTACATTTTTGGTCCTCAAATACTCCCAGAAAACTGTTCTTTTGTCAAACAGACTGAGGTTAAAAGTAATATGGTGCATGCTTCACCTGAATCCTACAGGTATCTGTTAATTACTTGCCTCACTGTTTTTGTTTCTGCTGGGCAGAAGAGTTGCTCAGAGATTGCTGCAATAAATAAGGAGGGGGGTTTCAAGAGGTATAAACTTGTTGGCTGCACCGTAGGAAAAAACTGAAGAAAAGAGCTATATACCAGACTCAGTGAATTAATTACATATTAGATGACAACAAAGTTTCCTTTAAAGGCCTGCAGTATTCCCCAGATTGTTTCTTAATTTGAAGGATCGCATATTTTCATGTTCTAATTCCTTTCAGTTTTCTCCCTTTTCTCCATTACATATTTTCAAATTTCGGTGATTGAAGTAGGTTTCTATACCTTAGCAGGTTATAATTGACTGAATAATGTGTATGGGAAATATATACAGTAATACCTCACCTAAAAAAACCAAGACATCTAATAAACCCATGTATGCAACCCAGTAATTTTGTTAATAAAGTGTCATTTGATATTTTAAAATTTTTATTGTCTTTTTTAGAAAGTTATACATTATAATTGCAAAGAACACAAAGAAAACCACCCAAAAACTTATATGCATTGTAGTGTACTTGATGGGTGGCATCAGTGTGCTCGATGGGCTATAGGAGGAGGATGAGGAGCCTGCATTGACTTTGATGCTGATGCCAAATTTCATTATCTTTTGGTTGAAAGTGCCCTGAACTCAGCTGCTCTGCTTTCCATCCAAAAGCATGCTACAGTATGAGGAATAACTAAGTATTGCATCGCCTCCAAAGCATTCTCTATTGGAATCCATCTCCTCAAAAAGCACAAGGGATTTCGTAGTGTGCACAAAGACCTGCCGCTTCTCGTTGGTGGTGAGGCATCATGGTTCTATTCTGATGTCTTCTTCTCATTCTTGAGTGGCTGCTTGTCTGCCTCAAGTAACAAGACAAAATCCTCCTCCAGGTCCGTTTTCAACTCACTGCTCATTGTTACCAAGACTTTGTTCATGTCGACGTCTGTGTAGCCCCTGAAATCGTGAGCAGATTGTGGGCACAGCTCCTAAATGCCATTCATGCCCATGGTTGAAATTTCAGTCCAAGCTTCATTTATATGTAGGACTACCATGTAAAAATTGTATTCTTTTTAAGCAAGTGCCTAAGGTAGTAGTACTTGAAGATGGCAATGATCTCATGGTCCATTGGTTGTAAGATAGAGATTGTGTAGGGAGGTAGGTAAACAACAGTAATGTAAGGTGCTAAAGTTTGTTTTGGTTATGTGTGATATTCTTTGTTAATTCGACTGACTTTCGTCAATTCCTTTTACATTCTTGCTACCTTCGTGAGTCGAAATAACAAAAACACAGCTCTCCTTTCCGCGTTTTAGTGTCCAACTAACTGCAGTGCAGCATTGCCCCCTTGACCACACTCAGTGTGGGTAAACGACTACACGTCAGTGTTGCCGTTGCAATTGCATCCGCATAATTTACCTCCGTAATTGTCAAAGTTGATTATCAGTAGGAGATGGATATTCGATTCGACTTTACAAATTTTGATACATCTTTAAACTTTTATTATTAAAGGATTAAATATAAAATATATTTGTGTATATTCTATTTGTGGTAGTTTTTTATCATTATCAAAGTTTAATTACCAAAATTTAAACTAATGTTATTAACCCTTAAACGCCGAGCCTCTATTTACAAAAACGTCTCCCGTATGCGGCGGCGTTGGGAGTTAGCGCTGAAGCGGAAAAAAAGTTTTTTTCAAAAATCACAGCACGCTTAGTTTTTAAGATTAAGAGTTCATTTTTGGCTCCTTTTTTGTCATTGCATGAAGTTTAGTATGTAACCATCAGAAATGAAAAAAATATCATTATCATATATAAATATTGAAATATATGACAGTGCAAAAAAATTTTCATATATAATTTTATACAAATCGCTGTGAGCAAAATGGTTAAAGCTAACAGGTTTTTTTCTTTGTATTGTACACTAAATTGCGATGATTTTGGTATATAACAAATTGTAAAACGATCAAAGCAACACAGAGAAAATATTATCACAAAATGATGCATGAATTAAACGCGCTGACGTAAAAAAATTTTTTTTCAAAAATTCACCATAAATCGAAATATTGTGCTAGAGACTTCCCGTTTGTTGAAAAATGAAGCTAATTGATTGAATATTACTAGACTGTAAGTGTTTTAGCTTACAATTGCAGTTTTCGACCATTTCGGTCGAAAGTTAAAGTTGACCAAAAGTCAAATTTTTTCTATTTATCGTGATTTATATGAAAATATTTCAAAACTGATAAAAGCTACAACCATGAGTTATTTTCTGTTGTATTGTACATGAAATTGTGCACATTTTCATATATAAAAGTTTATGTAACGACTAATATAAAACGGTGCAAACATTGACAACGTAACGAAAGAATTTCTGAGATGTTCGGCCGAGTTACCGCGCGGACGTAAGGAAAATGTTTTTTTTTCAAAAATTCACCATAAATCGAAATATTGTGCTAGAGACTTCCAATTTATTGCAAAATGAAGGTAAATGATTGAATATTATTAGAATGTAAGAGTTTTAGCTTACAATTGTGTTTTTCGACCATTTCGGTTGAGTTAAAGTTGACCGAAGGTTGAAATTTTGGCAGTTATCGTGATTTATATGAAAATATTTCAAAACAGATAAAAGCTACAACCATGAGCTATTTTCTATTGGATTCTACATGAAATTGTGCACATTTTCATATATAAAAGTTTATGTAACGACTAATGTAAAACGATGCAAACATTACGACAATGTGACGAAAGAATTTCCGAGATGTTCGGCCGAGTTACCGCGCGCAGACGTAAGGAAAAAGTTTTTTTTTTTTCAGAAATTCACCATAAATCAAAATATTGTGCTAGAGACTTCCAGTTTATTGCAAAATGAAAATTACATGATTGAATATTACTAGAATGTAAGAGTTTTAGCTTATAATTGCATTTTTTTACCATTTCAGTCGAGTTAAAGTGGACCGAAGGTTGAAATTTTGGCAGTTATCATGATTTATATGAAAATATATTTCAAAACTGATAAAAGCTACAACCATGAGTTATTTTCTGTTGTATTCTACATGAAATTGCGCACATTTCCATATATGAAACTTTATGTAACGACTAATATAAAACGGTGCAAACAATACGACAACGTGACGAAAGAATTTCTGGCGCGGACGTAAGGGAAAAGTTTTTTTCAAAAATTCACCATAAATCGAAATATTGTGCTAGAGACTTCCAATTTGTTGCAAAATGAAGGTAAATGATTGAATATTACTAGAATATAAGAGTTTTAGCTTACAATTGCGTTTTTTTACCATTTCGGTCAAGTCAAAGTTGACCGAAGGTTGAAATTTTGGCAGTTATCGTGGTTTATATGAAAATATTTCCAAAGTGATAATAGCTACAACCATGGGTTGTATTTTGCTGTATTTTACATGAAATTGCACACATTTTCATATATAAAACTTTTATGTAACGGCTAATATAAAACAGTGCAAAACTTACGACAAAATGACGAAAGAATTTCTGAAATTTTCAGCCGAGTTACCGCACGGGTGTAAAGAAAAAGTTTTTTTTAAAAATTCACCATAAATCGAAATATTGTGCTAGAGACTTCCAATTTGTTGCAGAATGAAGGTAAATGATTGAATATTACTAGAATGTAAGAGTTTTAGCTTACAATTGCGTTTTTTTACCATTTCGGTCGAGTCAAACTTGACCAAAGGTTGAAATTTTTTGTAGTCGACGTACGGTACGTCCACTCGGCACCCAACAGACAATTTTAGTCGACGTATGATACGTCCAGTCGACGTTTAAGGGTCAAGTGTTGTTTTTTTTTTTTATTTTTTTTTTTTTTTACAAAGAAAGATGTGTAGTCAGTGTGGCCACAGAGAGATGCCAGATATCGCTATATGACCACGTTATCAGACGAAAAACCACATAACAGCAACTGCTACATTGTTTCGTCAGTGAGGGTGGAATTTGTGTATATTCTGGTATGCAAATGACAGACTTCACATTTGCTGCTGCCAGATGGTAAATTTAAAAATTAAACAAATCAACAAATCATAAAGGAGACAAAACTGAGAATCATATGTTTAGACTCATATTTTAATACCTCTCCTTGATGAATCAGTTTTGTTATAACTTGAGTAAAGAAAAGTTATTTAAAAAATATATAAAAAATATTTTGCTTTGATGACATTACAAATGAAATATTGCAACAAAGTACATACAAAGATTTAAGTATGTCCAATGTGTTGCAATGAGGTCGCCATGACGGTGGGATGAGGAAGATGCTTCAGTAAAAGGCCGATAATTTATTTCACTGGCCAAAACACTGTGTTTTATTCCCTTCTAATTCAAATTACACACGTTACAATCTTTGCCAGCAGAGGCGCTAGTGATTAAACATAGAAAATGGGTAAACATAAAGATAGATGGTAAACTTAAATAAACTTTAATATCCCTAGCATATTGCAAGTCTTGAGTTTATACTTAAAACCCCCACTTAAACTCAAAACTAGGAAAACTTACCAAACTTACCTAGTTTTTGTTTGGACACAGTCTTTGTAAAAATATCAGAAATGTTATTTTCTGATCTTTGGTGATGTACTGGATACTTGGACGATGTTATTGCCCCTTGATTATCATCATGTAAAACAATTGGTTGCTTACCACATCCTAGCATATCAACAAATAATTGATTTAAAAATTTAGCCTCCTGGATGGCACAAGTCACAGGTACATACAGTATTCAGCTTCACAAGTTGACAATGCTACAATTCTTTGTTTCTTAGATTTCCAGGAAATAAGAGATCTGATAACAATAACCTGTGACACTTCGTCTATCACTGGAAGTACCCCAATCTGAATCACAAAAGCCAATCACTTTCAGTTCTTCAACAGATTTAGAAAATTTTAAATACTGTAATAATGCAAAGTGCCTGTTAAATATCTCAAAACATATTTTGCTAAACTAAGATCTGCTTTGGAGGGGTTAGACATGTACTGTGATAACTTTGTCACAACATAACAAATATCAGGTCTAGTACCCATCATGATGTAAATCAGGCTTCCAACAACTTCTCTATTTAACCTGGCATCTGCTAGTTCTTTAGAATCAAAGAAAATTTCATTATTTACACTTGAGTACAGTTTGAGAGTTACTTTTTGGGGGGATCAAAATTATTAATGAAATACAAGTTCCCTTTCTTTTTAGTGTCAAAAATAGTACCATCTGCTTCTTTAAGTTTAGCATAATTAGGGGTAAAAATAACAGTTGCACCGCTTTCAGTAGCGGCGTGTACAGAAAATATATGATGGTACACACAAAGCATTCCCTATTTGTACATTGTGTGAATTACCGTGCCCTTTACACTACTATTAGTTTTAGTACCATTGACAAGTTCAATAAAATGATTTGATGAATTAAAATCCTTATCAAAACTTTTGAGGTTTAATTTAATTTTGGGTTTAATTAATTTTGAATATAATTTTGGGCTTAATGTTGAATTGAATTGAGGGTTTAGTTAATTTTGATTTTAATTATGGGTTTAATTAACTTTGGATTGAGTGGTCGGTTTGATTAGTACCTTCTTTTTAGTTTCGGGAATTATTTGTTAGAGTCAAGGGAGTTACATTCAGGGTTTCTGGTTGTATGGGAATTCTTTCAGGGGAAATTGTTTTTTCTTGTGTTTTTTCTGTAAGGGGTGTCTTTTTGCAGGACTTGGGAATTTTTTGCATTTGTGATCAGCCAAGAATAAGTTAATGAATTTATTTACGAAGCAGAAAGCTACAAAGATGAGGAGAGAAAATAGTAATCAGAGATTCCTTAGATCAGCATATGGTTGTGTAGGGCGCGGAGACTCAGTCCGGGGTCTGAAGGGTTTTGTTGAAAGTCGGAATAGCCATAAATCGATGGTTGGCTTGAGTTCCCGGATTCTACGGGGTTGTTGCTTTAATTGTAATATGCAGGGACACATTAAGAGATTTTGTCGTGTTAAACATTGTGGCACTTGTAGGAGTTATGGTCATCCTTGGCGGTCCTGTCCATCTTGGAGACAGTATAATAGTAGGCCTGCATTTCAGAGTTTTGGTTGCTCAGATAAGAAAGTTCCTCACGCAGATTTTTCAAGGGGATCTTGTGATCGGTAGACGTTGTCTAAAGACTGATCAGTTATAAAGGAAAACTGGATGGGTGTTTCTTGGGCTATAGAACTTCTGGGAAAACCCTCTGGGTCAAAGCCAGTCATAATTGGGTCTGTACATGGTATAAATGTAAGAGTTTTTATAGATATGGGCGCCTCTATTAATTTGATGAATTATGAGTTGTTCAGATCGATGTTTTCCGATCACTCTTTGAGACCCACTAAAGAAACTGTATGTGATGTTCAAGCAAATAGGTTACGGGTTTTGGGATACGTAGATGTAGATTTATCTCTTGGGGGGTAGATCTTTGACAGAACCATTTTTTGTTATACAAGGGCGTTGCTTTGGGGAATACTTTGTTACTGGGTCAGCCAGCATGTCGGAGACGAAAGATCTCGGTTCATGCGGGGGTATGCGGTATAACTGTGGGAGTACTTGGGGTGTTTGTGTTGTATGAGGGGACGGATGTGACTGGGACGGAGGATGAGGATGGATCGGGTTTACAAGAGGATCTGAGGTTGGATGCGGAACATATGTCGGTGGATAAGAGGTGTTATGAGGGAGTTTTGATGGATGATGTGGTGCTTGGTCCTGGTATGGTCGCTATGGTGAAAGTTCAAGTGAAAGGAGTGCATAAATCCAGACAGATGTGTGTGGATGAATGTAGCGAAAAGCTGAAGGGGGTTTTGTGTACGGGTTCTATAAATAGAGTGTCAAGTTCAGGGGACACTTGGGTGGAATTGCTAAACTGTAATGATTCAGTTCACAATTATCAGAAGGGTACTTATGCAATCAACTTTGTTGACTGGGTTGATGAAGATAATTCAGTAGCTATTGTCAGGGATTTTTGTAGTTTTTCAGAAGTAGATTTACAGGCTAGAAGGCAGGTTTTTAAGGATCAGTTAGCCATTGCTGATTATAAAGAGTATGCTAACGGTGTAGAAGACGTTCTGGCCGAGTTTGTGGACATAGTCGCACTACAACGGGACAAGCTAGGATTAACAAATGTGTTGGAAACACGAGGTTCAGTTGGAGGACAAAACTAAGCTTATTTTTGTTCCTTCATATAGGATTCCTTTTAAGATTAGAGAGCAGATGGAGCAAGAGGTTAATAAGTGTGGAGGAAGAAGGCATCGTTAGGCCCAGTTCCTCACCTTTTAATTTTCCATTGTTGGCGGTGCCTAAGAAGGATGGTTCAGTCCGAGTTTGTGTAGACTTCAGGAAGTTGAACGAGAAAACCATTCCTGATCGCTACCCTGTGGCATGTTTGCCAGATTTATTTGTTGAGATTGGGGTAAGATTTTTTCCTCAATTGATCTGATGCAGTGGTATTTGCAAGTACCGCTTAGCGAGGAGAGTCAAGAGTACACGGCTTTCTCTTTGCCGAAGGGGCATTATGAGTTCACGCGAAAGCCGTTTGGTTTATCAGGCAGTCCAGTGACATTTACTAGGCAAATGAATACAGTTTTGCATGGCTTGTTAGGGAAGTACATATATCTATACAATTGATATCTTAGTTGCCACTAATTCAGTAGAGGAACATCTAGAAGTTCTTAGGGAGGTTTTTAGGTGGCTTAGGTTAGCGGGTTTGAAAATAAAATTCGCTAAGTGTAATTTTCTGAAGAGGCAGATAGTATATTTAGGTCATGTCATTTCTAAAGAGGGTGTTAGAGTAAATGATGATAAAGTTAGGGCAATTGTAGATTTTGCCACTCCAAAGAATAAGAAGCAGATTCTGCCATTTTTAGGCATGGCTGGATTTTTCCGTAGATTTGTGAAGGGTTTTTCTGTTCTGGCATCTCCCTTGACAGATGTCTTTAGGGATGATGTGCAGTTTGTATGGGGAAGATGGACAGCAAGTAGCTTTTCAGAAGATTAAGGATGCCTTAGTGAATCCCCCAGTGTTGAAGTTTCCTGATTTGGAATGTCCTTTCACGTTGGTAATGGACACTAGTTATGATGGTAGTGTATAGGGGCATGCCTTATGTAGAAGTTTGATGGAAGACTTCATCCAATTGCATTTTACAGTTTAAGACACGAGGTAGTAATGAATGGCTATGGTTTAATACACTTTAAAATGTTGATTTTGGGCAATCAAGTAGAGCTTCTGACGGATCATAAGGCATTGTTGGATCTTTTTAATAAGCCGGATCTTTCCCCAAAAAGAGCTCGGTGGTATCTGACAATCAGGGATTTTGTTGCTAAATTTAGGTATATAGAGGGTAGACATAATATCGTAGCAGACACCCTTAGTAGAAGTTTTTCTGATGCAGATGGTACTCATGTATGTTATGTATCCGGGGATTGCATAGACTGGGATATTAGTTTAGTAGAAGCTAAGCAAGAAGATGATGAGATTCTGGGAGACGCAAAGGCATTTCTTAGAGTTGAATTAGTTAGGAAGGGTTATAAGCTGCCTTTTGCAGGGCTTGAATTAGAGGGTAATTTGTTAGGAAGATTAGATACAGACTGAGGAACAGTGAGGATAAGGGTGATACGACACAAATAGTTGTTCCTAAGAGTTTACTACCTACGGTGCTAGATATTGTTCACGGTAGGTCTGGCAGTCCACATTTGGGGCTTGAGAAAACGTATCAGAATGCAGGGGGGCAATTCTTCTGGAAAAACATGCTCACATCGGTAGAAGACTTTGTGAGAAGTTGTTCAGTTTGTAATGCCATCAAGGGTAGTTTCTTGTAAGTTGGGTTCATTCCCGATTCCTACCAGACCCTTATCACGAGTCCACATGGACCTTTTGAGCAATTTCTGTGAATCTAGTTATGGCCATAGGCACCTGTTGGTGGTTGTGACGATTTAACTAGGTTTATAGAGATTTTTCCGTTGAATCATAAAACAGCCGATGAGTTGGCAGTTGCATTCTTTAACGGGTATATTTGACATTATGGGGTTCTGATTACAGATAATGGTAGGGAATTTGTGAATAGGAAATTAGAGTGTCTTGCTGATGTAATGGGCATTCGGAAGGTCACTATTATTCTGTATAGACCAGAGGCTAATGGGATGTGCAAACGTGGAGATAAGAAGGTCATTGAAGCTCTTCAGATGACGATAGGGGGTAACGATGTAAATTGAGATCGATATATTCCACAGGTGCAACATAGTATAAATACGATGGTTAGTGATACCATTGGAATGTCTCCTAATGAGGCGCTGTTTGGTTACCCAGCGCGGGGTGCGTTCGATTTGTTGCCTATTCCATTGGGTGATGAAACAATCAGGGCGCTTGTTTACACCGCGAAAGAGAGATATGCGCGTCTTGCTAAGAATCTTGAAATGAAAAAGCAAGACATGGTGGATAGGAGCAATGCAAAGCCAGATAGAGTTAAAGTTGCTGTGGGAAATAGGGTTTTTGTGAAAATAAATGTCAGTAATCAGTTGAACTATAAGCTAGGTCCTAAATTTGATGGTCCTTTCCATGTGGTAGAAGCAAAGAAGGGGAATAGATTTGTTGTTGTAGATGAGAACACGGGTGTGTCTCAATTGACACACATATCTAAAATTAAAAAGACGGTAATGGGAAACGTATGAGTTAATTCCTGGGTTGTACTGTGGGTATGATCATTTTTTTCTTTTTTCTTTTTTTTTAATGGGTTGTAAATGGGCATAACTTGTTGTTTTTTTAACTTGGGAGGACGTTAGTCCATAGAGTTTTACAAATCTTTAGTTGTCCGAGTTCAGTTTTTGCTCTTATGTGTTGCAACACTTAGTTAAAGTTATGTGCAGAATACCGTAGAGTTTTATAGATAAATGAATTTCTTTTTTGTTTTTTTCTTTCCCATTTCGAGATCGGGTATCTTAGAGATTTTTGCTTTTGCTTTTTATGCTGAAGTCTCGCATTCACATGACTTTTGGAAGTCGTGACATGGGCTAATTTCGTAGTGAGGTTAGGCCCGTGTGTTATTCTGTAAGAATATTATGATGTGTAGTAGTTGTCTGACGCAATATCTTTGAGTATAGAGTTACAGAATAAAGTTTTATTACTTAGGTATTTTTTTGGGGTAATTAGTATTTCACACGCAATCTGTTGTGATCTGTTACAGGTTTGGGTAAATCAGTTTGGGTTTAGGGTAGGATTAGGAAGACTTTAATATGAATTCCAAATTTGGATTTTTCAGTTCTCTTTTAGAAGGAGCATGAGGGCTATGCCATTGGTAATTGTAGTTTTTATGATCATAGGAGTGATTGCCAGTATGTCAATTTTTGCTGAGATTTGAGCAGGTATCGGCAGTATTTGCTAACCAGGGTAAAACTTTGATGACTTTACGAGATATTTTACCTCTCAGATGTTTAGAACTGCCTTTAATGAATTCAGTGTGTTGGTAGGGTTCTCAGATAATTTTTACTGGGAAGTATTTGTATAGGTAGTATCTTTAAAGTTAATGTACCTGATAGGGGGTTGATTGTGGAAATTCCAGTTAGCAACTTAGAATCGTTTCACAGTTGTATCATATGACCCTTTTCCATAGTGGTTTTAAGGTTCAGTAATAGCATGGCATAGTGAGTAGACTAGATACCTTTCGGGTTGACTGTTGACATGGCCATCTTACGTTATACACCACTTCTGCGCAGCAGCGCCCGATGAATGACTTCTATGAGCCTCAACTGATACAATTTAGATATGGGGCCCGTCTACGAGACGCCTGCGCTTTCATGAAAGGATCCAGGTTTTTTGGAGAGATGTCGGGCAGGATGTCTACAAATCACCATCGTTGCTGGGGGGCATCTGTTTGGCGCAAAGGATTCGAGAGCGCAGCATTCAACATGGGCTTGTGCAGTCGCATGCCGTTCAGCGTAGTTGGATCACCAGGAATTCAAGATGTGAAGAGAAGCACGGGCTTGTACGGTTGCAAGCCGTCCAGAATATTTAGACCTTCAAGAATGCAAGATTTCAAGTGTTGCGTTCCATATGTGAACTGTTATTGGAATAACAGTCGTGTTTACGAGACATAATTTTTGTATTTAGTGCGTATGTTTTGCTATGATTTTGGAGTTGGCCCTTACTGAACTTTCGATTGGACAGTTATTGTATCTGGGTGAGGGCATTTAGAGTGTAGGTGGTCCGAGCTCCTATTAAGTCTGGATTGACTTGGGTCAGCAGTGGAGAACTATGTGCTGGCCTGGCAGTGGCTTTTCTACTGCAAGCGCATTTGGGTCTGTCACGATCCAAGCACATGGGAACAGCAGGAGAGAACATTAAACCGATCTGCCGGAAGTGCCCAGGTTCTGGTGGGGTATGTGCGCGCGATCTCCCATGGGATATTTATGAGAGGAACAGTGACTCACAGGGAGGCTGCCTCGATCTTGAGTGGCTGATATATGCTTTTAGCCTGGTGTAGTGTTAAAGAAATCGCCACTATGAAGATACATTATCTGGGCCATAGAAAAAGTAAGTAAGATCACCCAGTGACATTTATATCTTTTCCAGATTTTAGAGCGAAAACCCCCGGTTGGGAAGTAGTGAAACTGATCGATGTCTACATAATGCTCCATTAGACATTTTTATGTTTTGAAAATGCATGGCTTTTAGCACCATTTCAGGTTTTGATATAAAGATATGTTTCTTTCAACAGGAATTCTGATTTTGTCCCGAGAGGACGAATATTTGGAAGTGGTGTTTTACTATATGACATATGTTGTGGTCTGTAAAAATTATGACCTTATTACATTGTTTGATGGTCAGGGTGTTATTCACTGGTATTGCATGGTATAGAATTATTTGTGAAACAGTATTTCCCTTAGTTATGAATTCCTTGGATGGGGGTGTGAATCACTCCATTTCATGACCGTATCTTTTGCTGAATCACTTTCGTTAAATTTGCAAATAAAGTCTAGTTTTGTATGTCAGTGTTTAATTCCAGTAGGCCTTTGTGTAAAGATGGATACAGTGAGAGAAGACGACAAAGGAGAAGGGATTTGCTGACCTAGGGATGAGCCACAGCTACCACAGACATTTTAAAGAAGTAAGATGACTGATTCTTAAAACAGACACATCAATAAAAGATGGCCCTTGTTGACCTGGGAAGGGCCATTAACACACACACACACACACACACACACACACACACACACACACACACACACACACACACACACACACACACACACACACACACACACATATATAATACATATAAGCTGTAGGTCCCGTTGCTAAGTAACCAATTGGTTCTTAGCCACGTAAAATAAGTGTAATCCTTCGGGCCAGCCCTAGGAGAGCTGTTAATCAGCTCAGTGGTCTGGTAAAACTAAGCTATACTTACTTCTCTCTCTCTCTCTCTCTCTCTCTCTCTCTCTCTCTCTCTCTCTCTCTCTCTCTCTCTCTCTCTCTCTCTCTTTTGGCCCACTGCTAAAATTTCTTAAAAAATGGAAATTCCATTTTACTTAAAACATAATATTTTTCTAAAATTTTGTGTATACAAGAATATGGGAGAATCCCGGTCGATCCGGGTAGAGAGAGAGAGAGAGAGAGAGAGAGAGAGAGAGAGAGAGAGAGAGAGAGAGAGAGAGAGAGAGAGAGAGATCAAAATTTAAGCACAGTAACACACATCCTTTAATTGTTTTATCCATATTTTATGCTACAGTATTTTTACTGAATTTTCCCATTTCTTGCTCTTTCAAACCAAAAAGATAAATGTTATCGTGTGCATAGGGTACGCACATATGTGCACACTCATTCCGTGCCATCATTAAACTTGGTACAGCCTATTTGGTTTTGTGTTGCCAACATATGAAACTCGCATCCTAAATATTGTTATGGTGATTAGAGATGAAACATCAACAATGATAAGATATATTCTTGTGTACTTTTACAATATGTGATAATCATTCTTAGAGTCAACTAAACTTGTAATGAAATAGTACAGTAAATCAGGCAAAGCAAAAAATATGACAACAACACATATCTTTGTATGAACGCACTCATTCAGTGGCGTCATGAACCTCCTGGAGTTTGTTGAGTTTCAAGTTTTCATGTTTATGGTACAGTAATTGATATTTCATTAAAGGATATGTACTGCACAGGTAAACAACAGAGAGAAAGGGAGAGAGAACCTAATACAGTAACCCACACTAGTTTATTTATATTTTTACTGTATTTTATCATATTTTTTTTAGTTTTACAAACCAGAAGATAAACGCAATCATGTGCATAGGTTACATACGTATGCACACACTCGTTCCATGCCGTCAGGGAACTTGGTACAACCTGTTTGGTTATGTTTTCCCTACATATGAAATTCGCATTTTAAATCTTTTTTACTGTGATTAGAGATGAAATATCAACAGTGATAAAATATTCTTTTATGTATAGTTATATGTGTGATAATCATACTTAGAGTCAACTAAACTTATAATTAAAACTGTACAGTAATTCAAGTAAAGCAAATCAAAATGGTAACGTGTATGTAGCCTACATATGCACGCGCTCACTTGATGGTGTCATGAACTTTTGGGAATATGCATATATACCTGTTTTACATTTATGTATAAAAATGAAAATAATTTCATTAATACATTCATTTCTTTTAGCAATTAAAATATCATTTTCGTAATTCTTTTGGTAGTAGGCTCAATCAGTTCATTCTGAGAGTGTAAACTTTACAACTGGCTGGTCAATCGTTTCTTTTTTTATACATATTACAATGATAAACATCAATATAATAATACAGTATAAATGGATTTTTTAAGTAAAATAACCGTTTCATTACCATTACCTTTATCTTAAATAAATACAGCTGTCATAGACTATTTAACTTTTGCAAAGAGACACTGTGTGTAACACCTGGACTATAGTACACACAGCCTACACATTTTTATCTTTTGTATTGTAATACAGTATGTTAACAACTGATAAGGAAGTTGCTGTATAAAAACACATTAATGGTCATAAGAACATGGTAGGCTGTGTGTAAACACGAGTCGGCTACCTGCCTACCGAACTGTGTCATTTACTAGAGAGAGAAAAAGGGGTTACATTTATTCAAAGTGTATTCATGTAGTATATTTTGTTACAAAAATGGTTAAAAAGGTAGATAATTGCCTTTTGCATAAAGTTTTCAGTTTAAAGTGTGATAGTTGTTGTTTATAAGCATGCTCAGTGTTTTCAGTTACAGTATATGGTAATGACAATGTTAGGTGAGGAAGAGTTGTCCTTGAACACCCCTAGATTTTTTCTTTGCCATTACTCAGATTTTTCCATTATCTGATGGACCCTTACCTCTATTAATCCGGATAATTGAAGGATTACTTGTATGCATGTGTGTATATATTACTGTATATATATATACAGTAGACCCCCTGTACTTGCAGACTCACGTATTCGCGGATTTCTGTGTGGAACGTATCTACCCATTATTTGCGGAAAATTCGCCCATTCGCTGTATTTTTCACTGAGAAATATTCACTGATTACTGTATTTTCATATCATTTTCATGACTAAATGCACCTTTTGTGATAAAATTATTAAAATACTTGGGTATAAGCATTTTTAGATTTTTTTGTGTGTTTAAACTATCAAAATAGGCAGTTCTAAGTGTTTTTAGAAGTGTTAAGTATTTGCGGATTCGTTGGTTTACTGTGTATGTATATATATATAGATATACACACCGTGGCCCCCCACTAGATCACTGTTTAGCATTTGTGGATTCAGTCATTCACAGTTTGGTAAAACTAAGTAGTAACTCCGCGGCAGCGATATCCTTCTAACTTAACTTTTTCTACAGTTTTTTGATTGCTAATTATGGATCTACCTTCAGTTTTTGTCGAATGATTGTAAATAACCACAGAACTTCATCCAACAAGCTAGGGGACCTGATGGGAAAGCAGGGTTATGGGTGGGGTATACCTCCGGGAGAGGGTGATTTGCTCCTCTGCTTGTTGTTATCCTGCAATTTAGGGAACCCTTAGGGAAAGTGGGGTTATGGGTGGGGTAGGCCACAGGGGGCTGGTGAGAAGGCAATCAAAGTTTGCTGTGTAAGGTATTACAGAGACGAAAAACCCTTACACTAACACGGGAGGAACAAGACAACAAAGGTAGCCAATTACAAAGACAAATACTTTCACCACTACTGCTATTTCAAATGCTGCCACGCATGCGCACTCTTATAGGGGAGCTTTTGGTACACAGCCTGACTCCTTACTGATGAAAAAGGGGGAGCTGGGGTCTCCGAAGCCTATAAATACTTATCCAACCAATCATGTTACACCGTTAACTGTACGTTGAGGAAGACCCTCCTAATTCTTTGTACTACAGCCCAAACGGATGGTTAGGAATGGGTGAAACAGCGTTTGGATTCATACTCCGAGTTGGTTATATTTCTTAGTATTTTCATTTTTTATAACTGGCTTTTCTTTCTGCTTGCCTTTATTTTGAGTTCTTTATTCACAATGATTACTGCTCCTGTACATTAATGCATTCCCTCAAGTGACTTTTACCTTACAAATCGGCGTTACAATTGAGGATAGGCCTTGAGGAATGGGGCTGCACCCCAGAGGAACTTTGAGGAAACCGGGGGTTTCAGGAGGAATTGAGAAGTTTCTCCCACCGTTGGAGGGGGTGTGGGGTTATTCATACGCAATCCTCAGAGGTTAGACCGCCGTATTTCCAACTGTTGCACCTGTCTGTTTGCGCTGGAACAGTTCATAACCCTTCCGTCAACTATAACAGTTTCTGTTAAACTACTTTAACTTTGTTCTGTTTAATTAATTTAGGTTTTCTTTAAAGGGGGGATGGGGTGGGAGCGAAGCCCCCCCCAGCCAGGTAAGGCAACCTACTAGGTTAGGTTAGGTTAGGTTGGTTTAGTTACTGTAAAAGCCTATAATTTATGTGTTAAGCAAAGGGGGGTCCAGGAGGGGCAAAGCCCCTCCCCAGCCAAGTAACGCGGCCTACTAGGTTAGATTGGTTTAGTTACTATAAAAACCTATAAAATATGTGTTAAGCAAAGAGGGGTCCACGAGGGCCAAAGCTCCCCTGGCCAGGTAAGGCGGCCTGCGGGGTTAGGTGGGTTTGGTTAGTATAATAACCTACATTTTACTCCTGCTATAAACACCCTCATTTAATTAACGTGGCCTACTGTTTTAGGTTGGTTAGATTATTGAGATAACCTATACAAAGCTTTTCCTTTTGGTTGCTGTAGCGTTTAGTGTGTGTTACAACTTTCAGACTCTTTGTGCATTATCGCTCTCCTACACGTTACCGCTCGGAAAGTTTCCTACTTTCCTCTGCAGATTCTTATACAAACCCTTTCCCTCCTTTTCACGTTGACGTCATTTACCCCCCAACCCCTCTTCTCTCAACCCACCACTAGCTTTACTCCAACGTAGGCCTGCGTTTTAATAATTTGAATAACTGCGTATTTCGTTTCAGTACACTGGCTGATTCCTTGCCGTAAACTTAACGCTCCTTTGAGCCTATAACTCGCAACCCTTTGCCCGTTAACTGCGAGAACTGTTATGTGAATTGCTGGGAATTTAACATACATTATTACGGCAATTACTAGATAGTAATTCAGCTGCGTCAAGATCACGGCCTTTAAAAAAAAAAATAGAATTTCAGCCCCCCGTGCAGTAGTGAGTACAGACTGGATATACAGAAAAAAAGCATTCGTGTGTGGCAAAACGCACTCTACTCCCCCAGAAGCAGGCTCAGAGTCCCTAAGGTAAGTTTGTTGGGGCTTGGTTTCTTAGTGTATCCGGAACTCATGTGGATTGTTTTCCCTATACTTTTAGGATTGTTGGTAAAGGAGATGACGTTTTGTTTTTTGCCGGCCTGATATTCTTCCTGATGCATTCCTACCCATCCTCTGCACCCCCCGTTTCCTTGGTGCCAGTACAGTCTGCCTCTGTGCAGAACCTTCTGCTTGCCCCCACTGCGGCTTCTCACCTTCCCCCACATTTGGGGGGACGTGAGGAACTCTCTCCCTGCCTTCTCCCACGTTCCTCCCCTTCCCTCAGCTGCTCCCTCCCCACCACGAATGGCTCCCTGGCACTATACACTTCTGGAGTACATTTCTATGATGTAAACATGTTCGCTTCATTTGTGAATGTTCTCCCCCACCCAAAACCCCGAATTCCCACAGTCCCCCTTTACTGTTCGGTAGAGTTAGGAGGCAAATAACACTTGGCCGACAACAAACAAATGCGTCTCCTTTATCAGCAGCCCTAAACTTATAGGAAAAACCAATTTCCAAGGTAAAAACAGGCGCAGAGTTAATACTTAGAAATACCTACAGTTTTTTCTGTGAAACATTCTCCAAATATATCGGGAAAATTCACTAATTCGCAGATTGTTTCTTAGAGCAATATTCAGTAATTAATGTATTTTCATGTAATTGTTGTGACTAAATACATTTTTATGAAATGAAAATTACTAATTTTTTAATAATATTAATGTAAATGCAGCTAAATATCAATCAAATGTTGAAGTAAAATCCCTCGATACGTATTGATCTATTATCATCATAATATGCACTGTATGAAAACAGCTCTCTCTCTCTCTTTCTCCCTCTGACAACATGCTATTGGCTGAAGGGGTTGAAAGTAGTCAATCACATAGCTTGTAGCTTGATGCTTTGTGTATGTACTGTTACTAATGTATGAGTTCTCTCTCTCTCTCTCTCTCTCTCTCTCTCTCTCTCTCTCTCTCTCTCTCTCTCTCTCTCTCTCTCTCTCTCTCTCTGAGAAGAGAGGGAATTTTTATGCATTTATAACAAGTATATTTGTTTTTGATAAATAGATGATTTACTAATTTTCATATATTAATGTAAACACAGCAAAATATCATTCATTAAGGAAAATATAGTAAACCAGGAAAGAATTTAGCTCAGTAATTGTTTTCCCTAATCTTTTCATGTCTCCAGCTTGGGGGAGGGATGAAGGCCCAACTATCAATCATCGTGACACATTGACCTTGAAGTGGTTTAGCACCTGGGCAACGAGTCTCTCTCTCTCTCTCTCTCTCTCTCTCTCTCTCTCTCTCTCTCTCTCTCTTATTCCAAAGGATACTTGTAGAATGAGAGAGATGGATAGATAGATAGATAGAAAGGGAGAGTGGTTGTTAAAATATATATATATATATATATATATGTGTATATGTATGTATATATATATATATATATATATATATATATATATATATATATATATATATATATATATATATATATATATATATATATATATATCAACTCCCCTGGATTCACATTCTAAAAATTCATGGACTCGGCAATTCATGGAATTTTCTGTGGAACCTATCTATAAATTATTCGTGGGGAAACTCACCCATTCGCTGATTTTTTTCATAGAGCAATATTCTGTATTTTCATATTTTCGTAACTAAATACTGTACTGTACCTACATATACATTTTATGATAAAATAATGATTTACAGTACTAATTTTCAAATAATATTAAGTTTAATAAGATTAAATAACATTAAATAATAAAAAAGGGATTTTGACAAAGGAAAAATCTATTTCTGAGTGAGGCCCCGTGTCACCCGGTGAAATTCCATTACTAACTCGAATTTCTAGGTATAAATATTGCTAAATATACCAGAGAAAAAGCTTTCAGGAATGCTGGAGTTACTACCCCAGATCAAGCGTCTTCTAATGAAGACGTCGGTATAACCAAGGGTGAGTGAAGGAATCACAACCACAGAGCCACACTCTATAGACATCCCTATGTCAATATCCCCGAGAAGAGTGAGGGGCCGTACCAGCGCCCACGCTCCCCAGCCCGCCACGCGGCGACTCCAGCGCCATCTGAACTCATTCCAGACTAGCACCATCCCCAGGCTTGGCATGAGCCAGCAGGGGGGGCCAAACCTGTACCTCAAAATATTCCTGGGGGGTCACTGGGTAACACGGGGCCTCACTCAGAAATAGATTTTTCCTTTGTCAAAATCCCTTTTCTGAGCTCGGCCCCGTGTCACCCGGTGAAATAGTGTCAGAGAATCATGCCAAGACTGCAAAGCTACAACAGAATACAAAAGGTAACTGGAAAGACACACATGCTATGGAAAAATAGATTTAATAAAAATATCTCAACAATGAAAATTGGGCTTAACTATAGGTAAATACTGGTGACATAATACACCTCACATCAAAAGGGTACAATGAAATAGCAAACTTAACCTATGAACAAGGTAGAAACACTAACATATAGTACAATAGGGGAAAATAAAAGGCCCCTATAATTCAATAGAATAACCAGTAATTACAAACTTAAACCTAAAAGCAATGAGATACCACTGAAAGACAAAAATATATGAGGTACATGAAGCAAAATAAAAACTGCTTCAGTACCTCTGACTAAATCTAAATCCACAACATATCAAATCCAAATCACAAGACAAGCAATAATCAGGTATAACAGTATCGAGTATGAGGAGCAAGGCAGCGAGGCATGATCGATCCAGAAAGGCAGGTAGAGAAATAAATGAGGCAGGCGGGCGGGGGGGAAAGGAAAAGGATAAGGATAATTAAAATGAGGAGATGACACTCCCCACAGCCACCGCAGAAAATTTCAGGGCTTCGAGTGATTTAAATAGTGGTTTAAATGCTAGAGGTGATTTCTATCCCATATACTCGGTAAGTTAAGCAAAATTCATATTATGAAAATAGATAGTAAAGGTAGCCACTGCACGTAAACTTTTGGGACTCAACGAAAGAGTTCCACCCTTTCCCTGATAAAAAGAGGACCCGACTTATACTGTGGAGTTCTTTGTAGATAAGACTTTAACGTATATAATGGGCATAAGGGTTGGTCCTAAGGGGGAGACACCACCTCCTAGGGGGACCACCTGTCCTGAGGGTCTTCATTTTAGCTAGGAACCTATGATCAGGGGAAAGGAGGACTTCTCCGGATGGGATATTAAAGAAATCAACATGATCATCACCTCTAGCGAGAGCCGATAGCTTTGAAATTCTGGCAACTGAAGCTAAGCTAATCAGAAGTACCTACTATAAGGCTGATTTAGCTACATCAATAGTGGCCGGGGCGAGGTATTTTTCAAACAATGATCTAAAGAAAGTAACCGTTAGGTTAGTAGCCACAGTTTGAGCTTCAGATGCCTTCAAGAAAGATGTTAGTTCTTTGCTGCTATGCATCATACTTCCTGAGAGTATAATCTCCCTTATCAGATTCTAGAAGTAGAGTGTTGACGGGGTCAATGTTTGCTCTCTTTTTTGCGGCAAACATTATAATGTCCGTAAAGCCCGGGCATTCTGAATTCTTAAGAAAGCAGACACAGCCTTGTTTGTACTACTTGGGTCAGGCTGGATCTGGGTATCTGATAACCCCGCAACTTGAGTTCCTGGAGCAGAGGGAACCAGTTGCTCTTTGGCCAATAAGGGGCTACTAGAGCTAGATGGCCCTTGAATGACCTGAGTTGTGCAGTACTCTCGAGAACAAGTTTATTGGGGGAAACAAGTACACCTTCTCCCAACAGTTCCAAACTATGGACATCGTATCTGTGGCAAAGGTCTGAGGATCCGGGTTGGGAGCCATGTATCAGGGAAGCTTGTTATTGTTCTTTGTAGCGAACAGATCCATCTGGAGTCCTGGAACCCGGCGGCAAATTCAATTGAACGATTCCCCGCCCAGAGACCACTCCGTGTCCAACGGAGTAGTCCTGGACAGGGGGACCGCCGCTATGTTCCGCCCCCCGATAGATGGGTGGCTGACAAATGCCAGCCGTGCTTGTTCGCCAGGGAGAAGGTAGCTAACACCACCTGGTTAACGCGACCTGATTTGGAGCTGCCCTTTTGAAGCAACGAACCACCACTGTGCTGCCCAACACCAGCCTGATGTGAAACTGGCCGACGGGCGGAGTTTCTTGAGAATTAGAAACACTGCCACAGCTTCCAAGGTGTTTATATGAAACTGTTGGAACATTGTAGACCATATCCCTTAGACTTTTAGTTGTGGTGAATAACCTCCCAGCCGCTTAAAGAAGCGTCTGAGTGTATTACCAGAGCCGGAAGGGGGAATTGAAGTGGAACAGGCTTGAGAGACCCTGGATGTGGACCACGGGCGGTGTCTACTCAAGGGATTTGAGGGGAAGAGGGACTCTGTCTCTGAAACTGATGTCTTTAAGCTCGCTTTTAAGAGCAGGTCTGTCACTGAAGCAAACTTAAGAGGGCCGAGAAACCTCTCTTAAGTCCTGTGGAAGGTCTTTCAGGGACTTTCTGGTAGAATTAGATTTCCTTCCGCTTGGCCGGCGGAAGAGATAACCCCGGAAACTTCCTTGGGGACAGTGAAAAGCCTGCCTTGAAACTTGAGGTGCCTCACTTTCTTTATAGCTCATTTATTGAGTAGTTCTGTCACCAAGACCTGTAGGGCTTTTTGGAGGAAGGATGGTAAAATCTGGTCATGGGAGGGGGACCCCTGATCCAGTTCCAACCCAGACCTTTGGACACGATACTGTGTGTCCAGGGACTGAAGGGCCACTGGTTTCTGAACCAGTAAAGGTGTTCACCCACCTAGCTGGTCTCAGTGAGAGGAAGCAGATTTGCTTCCTCTACCGTGGCCACTTTTCCTCCGGAAGACAGGCTCAGCCCTGCCTCTGAAGGGGGCTCGACCTCTACCCCCCCTTGCGCTCCTATTAAGACCGTGAAAAACCCCACGGCCCTCATAGGTAGGGTTGTATGCCGGCGAGGAGACATACGTAGGTGCAGCAAGGGGTTGGGCTGGTTGAACCAGCACATACTGTTGGGGTTGGGCCTTGGAGGTGGATGGTTGGCTCACCATTGAAAACGGGACTACCTGAGCAACCACCTCATGTTGGGGTCTCCTGCGCTTCCTGTAACATTTCCCAGGCCTATTCTGGGAACCGCTAAACTCAGAGGTCTTCCGCTTAAGAGCGGAGATACCCCACCGGGAGCACAGACTCTGGTTGGTCCTGGTTGCTTCGCTCAGGACACCGGAGACTTCATCGTCTGGGAAAAGGTTGGTTCCCCAGAAAGAACTCCTCATGAGCCTGTCAGGTTCAAGACGAATGGTGGCATCAGCGAAGATAAACTTACGGCAGTTCATCTTTGCTACCATGAAGTCGAACAGGTCCGACTGAAACCCTGCTAACAGGGATTTAGTCAGAACCTGAAACAAATGGTTCCTCTGAAAAGGAGACGGGCGGTCGCTTCTGCCAGGCACAGCGAGTTCAAAGACCGCTCAACCGACACCGTGCTTCGAACTCAGCCTTCAGGAGAGCTTCTGTGAGCTTAGGAAGCTGCTCTCTGAACTGGTTTGATGCGCAATCTGCGCCCAATTTACCGACAGTAAATGTGGACGGAGCGTTCCTCCAGAACTCGTCACCCCCGGGGAAGATTAGAGATGTAGGGTCCAATTCCCGGAACTGAGGCAAGGGTTTGCCTTCCCAGCAAGCCTGAGCGGTTGCAATAGCAACTTTGTTCAGACAGGGGGTGGGTAGCCTACCACCAAGAGAAAACATATTTAAGCTGCCCTTGAAGGGGGTCAACTCCGTGTCCTCCGCCTGCCACCCGGTAAAAGTGCGCAGGAGAACAGATTGCGCCTGATCCCTAGGGAAAATCACCGTCTCCGTAGGGACCTCAATTGAGCGTACCCAGGCTTCCTCCGTCAGTCTAACGAAGCCTGGGTAGGGGGGCAAGAGATCAGCCGGGAAGAACTCCAGGTCTTCTAGACGCCTGGTACCTAGGCCTTCAATGGTCAAGGTGCCTTCATGCTGGACAGCACGAAGAGCAACCCGCCATGGGTTCCTTACGTCAAAAGGAGGGAGGGCAGCGGTGTCGGGGAACTGATAGTGCACCCCGGCACCACCGGAGCGCGACAAATCAGCGATCAGCTTCTCATGATCTTGAAGCTTCTCAGTAAGCTTATTTAGTTTTGTATCTACCTCCGTGGAGAACCTCTTGAACCACATCCCGCAAACGCCCGGGTCAAAGGCAGGCTGGCGAGGAGGGCTGGACTTGACGCCCCTCTACTCGCTCCTTTGCCCGGGTACTCAGTTTGCTCCCGGAAGGCAAAGGGTCAGCACCTTTTGGTTTCGGGACGGGGAAAAGGAGAGGCTTTTCGTGAAGACGAGGACTTGTAGCCCTTCGCCTTCAACGACGACTTCAACTTGGGGACAGTAGACTGAACTCTGTCCCTCAAGATAGCAGGTTTAGTGAAGGCCTGAAAGGAAGAGGATGATGAAGGAGGGGGATTAAGGAGGGCGCCCGCCCCCACTGCCTCACTTACCTCAATACCTACCCCCTGGTCCTGTGCGGCCACATCAGAAGGTACGGCCGCAGTGATCCGGGCGCTGGGATAAAGCAGGTCCCTCAGCTTTTCATCGAGGATATAGGGTTTCCCCGACGGGACATTCCTCCCGAACCCAGCTACCCAAGCGCGGAGAGACCCCAAGGCCTCTTTCTTGGACTCGTCAACCTGAAAGGGGGCAGAGTGTCAAAGAAGGGTTAATACCGTGTTTATATAAGATCCAAATGTGACCAAACAACAAACTCTGACTAATGTGGTAAAGCGGAAGTAATTAGCTTACCGACTCGTCCTAGAGACATCCATACGATGCGAAGCAAACCTCACAGCCGTCCGGATGCCAGACGATCAAGTCATCAAGCCGGACTGCACAGCCAGCATGAGTCCGGCACATCACATGCCCGTAGGGTTGGTGGAGGATGGCGGCACATCCGGGCTCCTCACAACAAACAGTCTGTAAGTGTGAAAAGTACATGAATCTACAACTCTAAGAAACTTAAACTATGTAGGGATAAGTATTTTCATACCATGTTACCGGAGAACTCCGGTGGAATGAAAAACTCCGTCAAAGACGAACCTACTAAGCAAAGAAACTTAAAGTAAACAAATCAACCCGACGGCTGGTTAAGCCGCCGGGGGACAGTAACAAATATATGGTAAGCATCACCTCCCGACTGCCGGAATTTTCCGGCGGAATGAGAGAGATGAATCAACAGGACTCTCACCACCAGGAACGCCAGTAATAAAAACGGCGGAACCTAAGGGAAGGATCACCGGACTAAAATAAAATTAAAGTAAAATTCTCAACCCGACGGCGGGGTTAAGCTGCCGGGGAGCAGTAGCAAACACATGGTAAGCGAAAAATCTCCCGACTGCCGGAATACTCCGGCGGGACGAGAGAGTTGAATCAACGGGACCCTTACCACAAGGAACGCCAGAAATAAAAACGGCGGAACCAAGGGAAGGATCACCGGACTCTGATATAATATTAAAGAAATGAAACATATAACAACCTGACGGCGGGGTTAAGCCGCCGGGGACCAGCAACAGTCATATATCAACCTGATGGCGGGGTTAAGCCGTCGGGGACCAGCAACAAACATATGGTAAACAGAAAACCTCCCGACTGCCAGAATACTCCGGCGGAACGAGAGAGTTGAATCGACAGGACCCTCACCACAAGGACCGCCAGTAATGAAACCGGCGGAACCCAAGGGAAGGATCACCGGACTCTGATATAAGATTAAAGCAAACATATCAACCCGACGGCGGGGTTAAGCCACCGGGGACCAGTAACAAGTGTATACACATAGAGGGTGGTAAAGAAACTAGTTAACAACGCCACTATGAGGTAGAGTCCCCCGAAGTCCGGTACCATTACTACCGGAGATCCCAAGCCTCTATCGCTAGGGTAGACAAGAAGGAAGAGGCAGAACACAACTGGACCCATGGGGCAGGTTACGCGCAATCAATTCCGACTAGAATGACCCAGACGCCGAGGCGAATGCGGGAGGCAAAGGGAGGACCAGGGATGATGGGAGGGGGAAGGATAACCCTGAAAAAGTTCGAAGACCCACTCGATCCGAGGAGAGCGGGTAAACGAAACATAAAGTCAAGACGGTTGTCACCAGGAACCATCCCTGGGAGGGAGCGAATCCCTCCACCAGGGAGGACCCAAGCACTCGGGGAGAACATCGGGGACCGATGTCACACCATGATAGATGACAAGGAATTGACTTAGGGTAGGCTAGGGAAGGGGAAAAGCTAAGTAAGGAAGGGCTAGACCAGAGAAGAGGAAAACAGGAGACTAGGGGAAGACGTGTACCCATCTCAACTGAAATCCCAGGCCGTACAAGGTAAAGTGATACCCAAGTAGGAGAGCTCTAGGCCTGCCCTAACAGGAAGGGAAAAGGAAGTAGCCTCGACCCCCACTCAGACATCTTGTAATAGACACAGTCTATAAAATACGAAGGGGAGAAAGAAAGGGAGGGATGTAGAACCAACAGGGAGAGAAAAACCTGTGTTGAAGGCCAGCCAGAACCGTAAGGTAAGGGAATGCTAAAATAGCGTGGAGGAGACACACCCAAGGGAAAAACCTCTACCCCTCCGAAAAGAAGGGGGAGGACAATGGGGTCTCACTCCACCACCCAAACAACAGTCGGTGGATGGAACAACAACAGAAACTCCCTCCATCTGCTGATCCCCTCCTCTCACCTAACCTACTCCAGGATACAAGGGAGAGAGGGAGGCCAAATAGGCTACCAGGAAAGCCTAACCTTGCACTAGGCAGGGCTAGGACAGGGATGTTAACCAGAAATAATAAATAAATAATAATAAATAAATAACCACCATTACTAAATATATACACTAGACATGAAATCGGCTTGTGCTTGGCATGTAGCCTAACCAACAAAGCGACAGGAAGTAAACAGATAGGACTGTACCTGATGCTCGCGGTAATAATGATAAGATTTAAATATAATAAAACATGACATCAATCACAAACATAATAGAAATCTATAATGACCATAATTAATAGGAAAACATCCCGGGAGATACCTAGGCGGGAAATACTACGAGAACCTAAATGTAAGAACTCCCTACGATGGGAAGTTCTACGAAATTAACTCGAGGATCTCCCAAAGACCCAACCCAGGCAAGACCACCAGGATGAATCCTATGGGGGGAATGATAAATAATGTAACCGACCAAGAGAAGCCCGAACAGAACAAGCTGAACGAGCGAATCTCACGGTCGACATGGCTGACCAGGGGACGCCCCAACAAGATTCACGTATAATATCTAAATATGATGTAAAACAGCCAAACTTATCATAAATACCCCACAAGAATATGGTACTTAACTTGGAAACAGTAAAGGAGCTTGACGACATGGTGAAATAAAGGCAAATCACGCCAAAAAACACAAGCCACAAACAAATCTGCGATCAAAACGAGTGCTAGAAATGGAATGAGTTCAGATGGCGCTGGAGTCGCCGCATGGCGGGCTGGGGAGCGTGGGCGCTGGTACGGCCCCTCACTCTTCTCGGGGATATTGACATAGGGATGTCTATAGAGTGTGGCTCTGTGGTTGTGATTCCTTCACTCACCCTTGGTTATACCGACGTCTTCATTAGAAGACGCTCTATCTGGGGTAGTAACTCCAGCATTCCTGGAAAGCTTTTTCTCTGGTATATTTAGCAATATTTATACATAGAAATTCGAGTTAGTAATGGAATTTCACCGGGTGACACGGGGCCGAGCTCAGAAATAATAATTCTCTCTCTCTCTCTCTCTCTCTCTCTCTCTCTCTCTCTCTCTCTCTCTCTCTCTCTCTCTCTCTCTCTCTCTCTCTCTCTCTCTCTCTCTCTCTCGTACTGAGATAATAGAGTTTTTATGCATATGTATAGGTATGTGTATTTGTTTGGTATGATAAATAAATGATTTACTAATTTTCAAATAATATTACAATGTAAACACACCAAAATATCAATTCATTCAAGAAAATGTAGTGATTTAGTAAGATTTTCTTCAATCCCTGATCTTTTTCTGTATCTGACTCAGGGGAGGGATGAAGGCGTAACTGTCATTATAAAAAAAGGGGTTAGCACCTGGCTGAAGACTCTCTCTCTCTCTCTCTCTCTCTCTCTCTCTCTCTCTCTCTCTCTCTCTCTCTCTCTCTCTCTCTCTCTCTCTCTCTCTCTCTCTGAGATATATTTTTTATGCATACGTAACATATATGTTTATTTTGTATACTGTAGTTTTATCGATAAACGCGATGTTACTTTGTTATTAATTTTGTCATATTTTCCATGCTATGCATTTATGCATTTCTGTAGTAAATTATGTAAAGTTCAAAAGAAAACACATCGATTCCCAGTCTTCTCCAAAGCTTGGAGCGAGGGAAGTGTAATCTAACTGCCAATTTATCTTGACATATTGACCACAAAGGGTAGAAAATGTTGCCCACTTGGTGATCAAATAGTATGTTGTGCATTTGTTGGTCAAATAATATAGTTACAAAGGATACTGAAAAATCTCTCTCTCTCTCTCTCTCTCTCTCTCTCTCTCTCTCTCTCTCTCTCTCTCTCTCTCTCTCTCTCTCTCTCTCATATTGACCACAAAGGGTAGAAAATGTTGCCCACTTGGTGATCAAATAGTATGTTGTGCATTTGTTGGTCAAATAATATAGTTACAAAGGATACTGAAAAATCTCTCTCTCTCTCTCTCTCTCTCTCTCTCTCTCTCTCTCTCTCTCTCTCTCTCTCTCTCTTTTGCCAAAGGTTACTCAGAATGTGAGAGATGGATAGATACCATCACCGCAAATAGAAATCGGACCTAACCCATAAGAATCCACTGTTTAGATGTCCGAAATCTATTTGCATTTCCCTCCCTATGGTTTGAGCTAGAGTTGGCTGGTGATATCTGGCAACTCTCCTGTGCTAGTGTGTGTGGGAGGTGTGTGCCTCAGGACTCAGTGCTGACCCAGACAGCAAATGGAAAGGTTATTGCTTTGATTTGCTCTGCCCCCAAGATCCCAGTATTTGGACTGGAGCCTTCTTGCCTGTTAATTCTTTATATATATTCCCTAAATATGGGTCATGCACACATGAATAAGGAGGAGAAGGCTCGCATATTAGCCTGGAGGCAAGAAAAAGTGCCTATTAAAGAAATCTGTAGATGCACTGGCCGAGCAAAGTCAACCGTAATGTTGCTGCTGGCTGCCGCTCGTGACCTACCACCCAACGTCATTCCCCCAAGAAAACCTTATCCTGGACGCCCACGGAAGACTTCCAAGGCCACTGATCATCTTCTTGTGAGAGAACTACGTAAAAACCCTTGTCTTACAGCTTCTCAGCTAAAAACAAGTCACCCAATCCTCTTAAAAGATGTATCAATCCACTGCATCCAACACCGTCTCCAGAAGAACCTCCAGCTGCCCATCCGCCGTGCTGCACGCAAACCTCTTCTGACAGATCGTATGAAGAAAGCTCGACTGAATTTCACCAAGAAATACATCCACTGGACAGCTGATGACTGGAGGAAGGTCATGTGGTCATATGAATCACCATTCCAGCGTATTCAGGGCCATTCTACCACAGTAAGATGGCCATCTTCAGTCAGCAGATTCGACCCTTCCTACACAGTTGCCACTGTCAAGCACCCTGAATCTGTCATGATTTGGGGATGATTCAGTGGTTTAAGAGGTCGTGGAGGATTGCACTTCCTCCCAAAAAATGTTACAATGAATTCTGACCGCTACATTCAAGTTCTTGAAGATCACCTCCTGCCTTCATATGAGACTCACAGCTGCACTGTCTTCATGCACGATGGTGCTCCATGTCATAAGGCCAAGAAAGTTACCAAGTGGCTCACTGATCACAATATTGAGGTCTTACAGTGGCCTGGTAACAGTCCTGACCTCAACCCAATCGAAAATGGGTGGAATGTCATGAAAAAGAAGCTTCAGTCGTGCAACACATCATCCCTCATGCGCCTGCAACAAGAAATCACCACAATCTGGGAGAATGAAATGTCTTTGCAGTACTTCCAGAAACTGGCTGACAGCATGCCTAAATGACTCAAACTTGTTCTTAGAGCCAAAGGGAATATGACTAAATATTAAAATAGGTGCTACTATTCTCTATTATGTTTGTTTTATTTATTTCCTTGATGATAACCATGTTTATGCTACCAGTTGCCAAGTAGGTCCGATTTCTATTTGCAGTGACTGTAGATAGATACATACGTACGTAGAAAGGGAGAGTGGTTGATAGAAAGATATTCTCTCTCTCTCTCTCTCTCTCTCTCTCTCTCTCTCTCTACATATCCTGTAATAAAAAACTAGCAAAATATCAATAAAACTTTATTTCACTTACAGAACCCAAACTGTGCTTAGACTTCGATGTAAACGCCACAGTCTCTCTCTCTCTCTCTCTCTCTCTCTCTCTCTCTCTCTCTCTCTCTCTCTCTCTCTCTCTCTCTCTCTCTCTCTCTCAGTCAGTATACACATCCTGTAATGAGAAAATGCAGCAAGATTTCACTACAACATTATTTCACTTACAGAATCCATTTAGACTGTGCTTAGACAGATGTAAACTCCTCAGTTCCAGTATACATATCCTTTAATTAAAAAATGCAGTAATTAGTGAATACACAGTGTTGCTCTATGAAAAAAAGCAAATTAGTGATAATTTTACAGATACAATCCATAGAAAAATTTGTGAATTGGTGAAAGTTCCCACATAAAATTGAAAGATACGTTCCACAAAGATCCACAACAAAGTGAAGCACGTAAAAGTGGGGATCCGTTGTAGCATAAAATATAAATTAAGAAATCATAAGCGTAACAAAATGAGCTGTAGCAAGTTCTCTGATGCTAGCAATTTGTGCAATCATATGTATGCTAGGCACAAGGTTGCGTTTATCTTTTCAATTGTAAAAGTAAAAAATAGTAAAATGCAGTAAAAATATAGATGAGAATGGCTTAAAATATAAACAAAAAAATCATAAGCATGACAACACAATCCAAAACAAGCTGTAGCAAGTTCTCCGACGCTAGCGATTGAGTTTGTGCATTCATATGGACCCTACTCACACAATTGCAGTTATATTTTTGGTGTAAAAATAAAAAATGAGAAATACAGTAAAATACAAATTAGAATCCTGACAGCCCTTCATCTAACATATAAATGTGCTTAGTTGCAAATTCTAACTCTTCTCCTCGGAAGCAACAGTGATGAACTTTGTTGTGTAAGTCAGTAGAATTACATGTACCATTTATTTGGTCTGTGCTTCATTAAAATTTCACTTGGTTTTCATTTAATATTTCTTTCTTCCTTATTAACCAACTTGTACTGATTTACAGGGTATTTTAAAGGTAGGATGAGGTGGTTAACTGTTGAGTTAAGTGTATTCTAACCCAGCCAGTCTGTAATCCGGGAAAATCACTAATCTGGCGCCCTGCAGGGCAGGTCCTGGTGATGCCAGATCAGTGATGGCCACCCTGTACAATAATATTCTTATACAGTACCAGGGTTTATTTTTGGATATTTTGGCTGGTGCTATATTTCAGGATGAGGATTTTTTCAATGTTGATTAGTAATTTCAATATTTGATCCTGAGGTAGGCTGTTTTCTAAGATATGCTCAGCTGTAATGTATGGTAAGTGGTCTGAGAACATTCAACCAATGGCGTGCATAAATAATCTAAAAAAAAAAAAACAGAAGCGTTTCCTCCTAGATTTTACTATAGAAAGTGGCTGTTCTCCCCGCACTTAAGATGTAATGACGAACTTATATTCTTCCTAATGATTTAAAACTTGTGTAGATGACATAAAATCTGGTCAGCTTGAGCTGTCACTCACATTGCTTTGGTTTAGTTAGGATAGCCCAAGGTGAACAAAAATGCTTTTAGTATTCAATAAATTTCAGTGGATATTATAAAAATGTATTCCGAGTATGTTTAAGCTAGACTGTGCTAGGCTGTGACATTTATTACGTAAGTATTCTCTTCCATTTTAGTTTTTCCCATTTAAGATTGGTTCCTTTGCACCTTACCATAAGTTGAAGAGCAGCAATACTCCTTCAAATATAAGGTGATTTATGCCAGTGATTGAAGTCAACAGGTCTGGCTTTTGCAGTGTGTCTTGTTACCAAGACAAATTCCAGGTAGCCATCGTTACAGAAACACAAATCCCAGGTAGCCAAGGCCAAGTCCTTATGCCCTGCTATTTTGTCACTCTCGTACCATGCCAAGGAGTTTCTCCCTTTCCCCATCAGAGCGGTTAGTATGCAACTTTGAAGAATCATGGGGTTCAGGGGAGGTAACAACAGTTTTTTCTTGTCCATGGGATGTACCAAGAACTAAGTAACCAGAAATACTATCCCATTCTGCCTCAGATGAGTTATTTTAAAAGCATATATGACTATAACTGTTGTCTTTTGTAACTTTTTAAACATAATTGATGTCAAATGATTTTAATGGCAAGGATGTTGAGGTATCAAACAAAATACTTATGAACTTTTATTTCAATGTTATGACACACTGGCATTTAGATTCATACTCATGCTGGATAGGTGGTCTCCACTTTAAGTAAGGTTCCCAGCTCTGTAGATTATTATCCTCATCACCTTAATGTAGAGATTTCGGGTAGGGTTAATTGCCTCTACATCACACTTAATGGACTATAACTCTATTCTGCTACAATTAACTATCAGAAGTACCCTTTGGCAGAACAGGGTTCCCATCCTGCAGCATTCCGTGATAGGTCTCAAGTGAGGTCGACATAATCAAAATAATAGAAGTTAGTTTCACTTGTCAGGTTTTTCGTCTCACAATTAGAACTCCCTGTATGTCTTTTAGAAGCGTGGGTTCTGGTACTTGAGATAAATTCCATGAAGCTTTCATGTAGATTGTACAAGTCTCAGTTTTCTGCTTTTTTTTTTTTTTTAGCAGTGCAACCCTTCCCTCCTAAATTGTGACCAGGCTAATTAGAAGTAAAATGTTTATGATGAAACAAATATTTTTGATAACCAAATTTTCCCATACGGACCCATTACTTATGATGTAAGTTCCTACCCACCAATCCCCTCTGGTGACTCACATAACATGAATACTGTAATAAGACTTCAGCTGCTTGAGACCCTTGACTCCACCTGCACAAGTGGGCAAAGCACTACCAGCTAATTGCTGCTGTCTTTGTTTTGAAGAGGGATGATTTTGTTTATTGGAGGATTGTATGAAAAATTTGATTAAAAAATTATATTTTGTGCCGTAGCAATTTCTTCGGGAATTTTAATTAAAAACCTAGCGCTCTACTGTTTCAAAAATTGCTATTATATGTGCCATTTTTAAAAATTTCTCTCTTGATTTTTAAGGAACTCTGCAAGGAAGCCACAATTGGCATGTGGTATGACCTCATGAATATTCTAGGTAAGGGAGTAGCAGAGTTCTCACCAGATATGGACCGTGATAGTCTAAGCAAGGCTGTAAAAGATTATGCACAAAACCAAGACAAATTGTCTCCAACCATGGTAAATATAAGGAGCTCTTTGGTCAAGCTAGGATATTCTGTTAGGTACCTATGTGAAACAGGAATGTATTATTTATTTGAAATATTGTAATAATTTCATTCATTTCATAATACTGAAATTGATGAATTCCTTTTGCTGGTGCCCCTATTTCACCTAGATTATACTAGTCATCATATACTGAGGCAGTGACATAGTTGGATTTTATCTTACAAGTGTTTTTATACAGATCTTAATTTTCAGATAAAGGACACCTTAAAAATGTTATCAACATATTTTGTGCGACAGCGTTTAGAATGTGGATTATATGGATTATATCCTAAGTATCAACTCCATGTTCTTCCAGTCGCTACCTTCATTGGACTGATATCACATGTTTACATAGTGACGGAGTTTCACAGAAACTGGGGAGATGACAAAGGTTTGAATATTCACCACTCTTTTACATATCCTCCTTAATCTTGAGGTATTTTTATATTTGTATTATACAGGACGTGATTAGCGTAAAAGCATATTCTTTTTGTTTTGCCTATGGTGAATATTTTATTTCAAGGAAAAATATAAAAGAAATTGAGGTCCATTTCTGAAATTAAGGAAGAATATGTAGGACAAAAGATGATAGCAAAATTCTTTATAGTTGTTCAGAATGTCTGGACTGGAATTGAAGGACTGTGGGCTGGATGGATAGCTCCTCTAAGTGGCCGTGACCGTGAAAGTGGGCCAGCCTGGTTGCGTCAGCTCACTCAGGACATTCGCCTCTTGTTACCATGGGCTCCAAGTGATGTAGAATCTGCTGACATCATGGTTCACATGTTTGCCTCTTCTCTGAACTTTATGCATCAGTTGATACCAGGTGAGTTTTTTCAAGTATAGTGTAGTACAGATAACTCTATTTACACTGGTTCCAAAACAGGTTTTGATGTAGGAAAAATCTATTTTTGGTAGTCGCTGTTGAGTCCTCAAGGAGTTACCCTCCATGGGTCTGTCAGAGCTCCATGGTGATCAAGCTAATATCAAAGAATTCTCTTTTAGTTGGTCTTGTGGAGGTATTGTGAGAAGAGGTGATTAACCCTTAAACGCCTATTGGACGTATCATACGTCGACTAAAATTGTCTGTTGGGTGCCGAGTGGACGTACCATGCACGCCGACTACAAAAATTTCATTTCATACTTGACCGGGTCAAAAACGTAAATTGTAAGTTGAAACTCTTACATTCTAGTAATATTCAATCATGTACCTTCATTTTGCAACAAATTGGAAGTCTCTAGCACAATATTTCGATTTATGGTGAATTTTTGAAAAAACATTTTTTCTTACGCACGAGCGGTAACTCGGCGAAAAATTTCATAAATTCTTTCGTCATTTTGTCGTAATTTTTGCACTGTTCTATATTAGCCGTTACATAAAGTTTTATATATGAAAATGTGTGCAATTTCATGTACAATACAGCAAATCAGTTTGGAAATATTTTCATATAAACCACGATAACTGCCAAAATTTCAACCTTCGGTCAATTTTGACTCGACCGAAATGGTAAAAAAACGCAATTGTAAGCTAAAACTCGTACATTCTAGTAATATTCAATCATTTACCTTCATTTTGCAACCAATTGGAAGTCTCTAGCACAATATTTCGATTTATGGTGAATTTTTGAAAAAAACTTTTTCCTTACGTCCACGCCAGAAATTCTTTCGTTGTAATGTTTGCTTCGTTTTATATTAGTCGTTACATAAAGTTTTATATATGGAAATGTGTGCAATTTCATGTAGAATACAACAGAAAATAACTCATGGTTGTAGCTTTTATCAGTTTTGAAGTATTTTCATATAAATCACGATAACTGCCAAAATTTCAAGCTTTGGTCAACTTTAACTCGACCGAAATGGTAAAAAAACGCAATTATAAGCTAAAAACTCTTACATTCTAGTAATATTCAATCATGTATCTTCATTTTGCAACAAACTGGAAGTCTCTAGCACAATATTTCGATTTATGGTGAATTTCTGAAAAAAAACTTTTTTCCTTACGTCTGCTGCATATAACTCTGCGAACATCTCAGAAATTCTTTTCGTCACGTTGTCGTAATGTTTGCATCGTTTTACATTAGTCGTTACGTAAACTTTTATATATGAAAATGTGCGCAATTTCATGTAGAATACAACAGAAAATAGCTCATGGTTGTAGCTTTTATCAGTTTTGAAATATTTTCACATAAATCACGATAACTGCCAAAATTTCAACCTTCGGTCAACTTTAACTCGACCGAAATGGTAAAAAAACACAATTGTAAGCTAAAACTCTTAAATTCTAGTAATATTCAATCGTTTACCTTCATTTTGCAATAAATTGGAAGTCTCTAGCACAATATTTCGATTTATGGTGAATTTTTGAAAAAAACATTTTCCTTACGTCTGCTTGCTGATAACTCGCCAAACATCTCGGAAATTCTTTCGTCATGTTGTCGTAATATTTTCACCGTTTTATATTAGTCGTTACATAAAGTTTTATATATGAAAATGTGTGCAATTTCATGTACAATACAACAGAAAATAACTCATGGTTGTAGCTTTTATCAGTTTTGAAATATTTTCATATAAATCACGATAAATAGAAAAAATTCGACTTTCGGTCAACTTTAACTCGACAGAAATGGTTGAAAACTGCAATTGTAAGCTAAAACACTTACAGTCTAGTAATATTCAATCAATTAGCTTCATTTTTCAACAAACGGGAAGTCTCTAGCACAATATTTCGATTTATGGTGAATTTTTGAAAAAAACACTCTTTTACGTCCGCGCTTTACGAATTCATGCATCATTTTGTGATAATATTTTCTCTGTGTTGCTTTGATCGTTTTACAATTTGTTATGTATCAAAATCATCGCAATTTAACTGTTTTGCTCACAGCGTGATTTGTATAAAATTATATATGAAAAATTTTTTTGCGCTGTCATATATTTCAATATTTATATATGATAATGATATTTTTTTCATTTCTGATGGTTGCATACTAAACTTCAGGCAATGACAAAAAAAGGAGCCAAAAATGAGTTTTTAATCTTAAAAACTAAGCGTGCTGTGATTTAAAAAAAAAAAAATTTTTTCCGCTTCAGCGTTAACTCACCAAACGCCGCCGGCATACGGGAGACATTTTTGTAAATAGAGGCTCGGCGTTTAAGGGTTAATCTAGTCTAAATTATTCTCACTTAATCTGATTCTGGCTACTGCCTTGATTATTGTAAACATCATATAATCTGAAAGGATTTTCTATATTAATTAATGATAAATTGTAGAACATTTCATTTAGTTAAAACATGTAATTAGAATGACAAATTCTTTAAAGCAATTTGAGCTTTTCAAAACTAGCAGTCAGCGATCATGAGTAAGCACCAATCGTGTGTTAGCAAGAAATACCGGGTTTCTGGCTTTCACAAACAAATTAATTACCAATTCCAAAAGTTTGAAACTAAAACTTTAACTGAAACTGAAAATTAAGCACTTAATTTGCTATTTTAGATGTTTCCATGAACCTCGCTAATGAAATTGGAGAAAAAGCCAAGTTTCTGGAGCACTGGTGATTGCACTAAACCGTACTGTGTTGACCAATGAAGAGTAGTGGCGTCTTGGTCTCTGTGCCGGTTTCTTTGTCGGACTGCGCATGCGCAGAAATCACTTTTTTCTTCTAGCAGGTTTTGACAGTGGAAACAACCCAGGGACAACTTCGCTGAAGATAAGAGAAAGTGCCCTTTTATCTTTGAGTCCACTACATACTCCTTCACTCAAAGAGATTCAGTGCTCCCAAGGTTACAAATTCGGAACATGGGCCCAATCTTCATTCACCTTCTGGAGGCTTGGGCAGCGTCCAAATTAAAACTTAGACGTCAAGCCCTGAAATTCGCTGACCAGAAGTCTCTGCCAGTAAAGGAGCTCCTCTTCGCCTCCCCTATGTGTAGTGACCTCTTCACTAGGGACCTAGTGACCAAGTTGAATAATATTGCTACCCACCGAGGTATCAAATTTGAGGATTTACTAAGATATGACCCGGAAGCAGACCTAAGGGGGGTAAAACGCAGGTAGAAGGCTTTTAAAGCACCAGCTCTTCCTGCGTCAGACCCAGGACAAGGTCCCTCTTCCCATAAACAATTCCCTATGCCGCACTCTCAGCCATCCTTGAAGAGCAGCAGTGCACTGCCATCTCAACAACCCCAATTTAGGCAGTTCCAGGAGGCTCGAGGCGGTTGTGGAAGAGCCGGATCCTTTCGAGGGAAGAAAGGTAACAGGGGAGGACGAGGTGGTGGTAGAGGTCAGTTCAACCAATGAGACATTTCAGGTTGGGGGCAAACTGAAGAGGTTCCAGGAAGCCTGGAAAGTGTCCCCTTGGGCTTATCAAGTGGTATCGAAAGGTCTGCGCTGGGATTGGAAGGGCCCCTTCCGCAACAAATACTTTCATCAGCGCAGCACAAAAGAGTCGATCCTATTTGTGAACAAAATGCTAATAAAGTACACAACAGAGAAATGCCACTTTATCAGGTTCCAGGGGAGGCTTTTCAGTGTTCCAAAGAGGGACTCTCAGGAAAGGAGAGTCATTCTGGACCTCTCTGTCCTCAGCAAAGCAATAAACTGTCCCTAATTCAAAATGCTGATGATAGATCAGATAAGACATACCTTGCCAAAGGACAGCTACACCTCTTCTATCGACTTGAAAGATGCATATTGGCACATTCCAATCCAACCTCATTTTCGCCAGTATCTAGGATTCGTCTGGGTCGCCAGTCGTACAGATTCAAAGTGATGCCATTTGGCCTCAATGTAACCCCCAGAGGGTTCAGACCTTGCAGGATTTCGGGTTCCTAATCAACTGGGAAAAGTCACGGCTGAAGCCAGAAAAGAAGTTCAGATGGCTAGGCCTACAATGGTGTCTAGAAAGCGGAAAGCTAGCCCTACCAGGAGACCTCCAGGAGGTCAATAGTAGATCAGGTAAGAGGTTCAGAAAAGCCAAGAGTTTTTCCAGAAGGAACCTAGAAGGGCTGCAGGGCAAACTACTATTTGCATCAATAGTAGATCCAGTCTTGAAAACGACTTTGAAGGATTTGAACTGGATTCTCATTTTAAAGGCAAACAAATCATTCAGAGACCACAAGGTCCCGATGAAAAGGAGGTGCAAGACAGTGCTCAAACCGTGGGCATCGAATCAGGCCCTGAAATCTTCAGTCCGGCTAGTCCCGAAACCAGTCTGTGACCATTCATGTGCATGCTTCAGCGAAGGACGCATGTTGGGGGGACACTCAGATCAGAACAGAGTGTCCGTAAAGTGGTCGGGAGCCCTCAGATCTTGCCATATCAGTATCAAAGAAATGATGGCAGTGCTCCTGTCACTCAAGAGACTGAAACCCAGAGGGGATCTCACATTCAGTTGTTCATAGACAACAAGCCGATGGTACAATGCTTGAAGCATGGGGATCAAGGTCAAAGCCACTGAATCATATAGTGCTGGGGATCATGAGATTAGCTCAGGTGAAGAAATGGTCTCGTGTCAGCATCCCACCTTGCAGGAGCTCAGAATGTCCTAGCGGACTCCCTCTCCAGATTCAAAGCCCAGGAAGGGGAGTGGGAACTGGACAGCCTGTCATTCAGCGGGATCCTCCAAGATCACCCATATCTTCAGGTAGATCTGTTCGCAATACACGACAATCACAAATTACCGAATTTTGTCACCCCCTATCACGACCTTCGAGCAGTGGCCAGAGACGCTTTCGTTGGACTGGAACCAGCTGGGGAACATTTATTTATCTGTTTCCCCTAACGAATTTATTAATGAAAGTAGTACAACTCCTCAAGGAGTTCAAGGGAAGGGGAGTAGTGATTGCTCCAATGTGGCCGAACAGCCCTTGGTTTCCAATCCTACAGAAGCTGACTTTTCATCACAAGCCACTACATCTTCCTATTCTTTCTCAGCAGGTTCAAGGGATAACTGTCTACGCCTCCTCCTTTCTGACGAAAAGCCTTCACGTGTGGACTTTCTCAGATCCCTGTGCTTCATGGAATGGTCACCTGAAGTCAGGGAATTCTTAATCACTAATATTAAGGGGAAATCTGCCAAACAGTATCAGTCAGTGTGGAACAAATTTGTCTCATTTGTTAGGGACATTAAACCAAGTACCATCGATAATAACTTCGTGGGGGAGTTCTTTGTGTTTGTATTTGATGTAAAAAAGTTGGCTCCCTCCACTATTAAAAATCACAAGGCGGCCCTTGCAGTTCTTTTAAGGTACGGATTCGGAGTAGAGGTGCATTCAGAAGTGTTTGAAATGACGATGAAATCAATGGCTCTCCGCAGGCCGAGTGAACAACCATGTGAATTATCATGGGTTATAGATATAGTCCTAGCTGCTCTGAACAGACGTTCAGACAATAATATGAAATTTTTGTTAGAAAAAACGTTGTTTTTAGTGGGCCTGGCGATGGGAGCCAGATCAGCGGAGATCCATGCGCTAAAAAGAGGAGATCGGTTTTGTTCTTTCGGAAAGAATAAAGTAACTTTTTCATTCGGAGATTTTTTAGCTAAAAATGAGAATCCGTTTCATAGACGGAAACCCATAGTTATCCCTCCTTTGCCCTCTAATCCGAAGCTGTGTCCAGTGACCACAGCGAAAAAGTACCTTGATCACACCAACCATATCACGCAAGGGCCCCTCTCTTTTTGGTACCAAACGAAAGCACCCCACTTTGCCTAGAAAGCCTCAGAACCAGCATTTGTAAGTTAATTGTAGATCTATGCCCAGGATGAGACCCAAAGTCACATGACCTCCGTAAGTACGCAGCCTCACTTGCCTTTTTCGGTAACTTTAGCATGGAGGACGTATCTAAGTACACGGGGTGGTCTGGGCATGGAATGTTTGTCAAACACTATGTTAAACAAATGTGAGGTGTCCAGACTGCATGCATATCCCTCGGCAAAGTCGTAGGCAAGAGATAAGGACGCCCGGAAGGTGAATTGGCTGGCAAGAGGAACTCTTCCTTTATAGTGAGTGAGTGTTTTAAAAACTGGTAGGTTATTTTTTCCTATTATAGTCTATTTCTTTTGCTCTTCACCAATACACAGTCTCTTCGGAGACAGCTTAAAGGGTGGGCTGTTACAGCCGTAAAGGGAAAGGATTTTAGATTTCGGTTTGAACCCAAGGGAAGCGAAAAAGCTTTTTTGGTTAGGGATAGTGGCTAAAAGTCCATCCTCCCTGTCAAATGATGTTTGATGGCTTTATAAATATACAAAAAGCCTCTTTAAAATGTTCTCTGGTACACCTGCATGAGGCTCTCGCGGCTCCCTTTGACTAAAAAACGGGGTTTGAACCCGAAGGGAAATGAAAACCCTATTTTTAGTCTGGGAGCTGCGAGAGCCTCAGACCCTCCCAGTTAGCATTAAGTATATTGGGTTATGCCCACCCCTTTATTTGCAGGGAGTATAACCTTTTAGGGAGGCACAGTTATTCCTACATTGGGTTGGCAATATGCGCATGCGCAGTAGATGCGTAGTCGCGTTTTGACCCGATTCATTCGAACTAGCCACGGAAGCGCAAATGGAAAGGTGTAACCAGTGGAGATGTTTAGCCATGAATTGACTCATCAATGCGGCGGATAGGGGGTCAAAGTGCAGACCCCCTGAGACCTGATATCCTATCACAATAGTGACAAGTTTCCGTTAACCGGAATGAATACGTGCCAACCCTGTGCTATAAGTTCTCTGATAAGGGATTTAGCCGGGGCGCTGCCTAAGGCAGACGTAACTGCATGAGGTTCTCGTGGCTCCTAGACTAAAAATAGGGTTTTCATTTCCCTTCGGGTTCAAACCCCGTTTTATCACTACGACACATACCCGGCTGTGAGACCAACTAATAGAGAATTCTTTGATATTAGTTTGGTTGCCATGGAGCTCTGGTAGACCATGGAAGGGTAACCCTTTGAGGGCGAAACAAGTGACTATACAGTAGAACCCTGGTCCTCGACGTTAATCTGTTCCAGAAGAAGCATCGAGATGAGATCCCATCGAGATCCAAATCAATTTTTCCCATAAGAAATAACTGAAAATGGATTAATCCGTTCTTAACCACCAGTCATTACCCTAAACTATCCTTTTCATGCAAAACATTATACATGAATTACAATTAAATAAGCTCAGAGTTAAATAACTTACGGTATTAGACACACTTTTTTCATTTTTAAATGTACACTGTATCAAAAAACTGGCCTGCGTCCAATGCAGCCGCATTGCCGACGGTTGACCAAGTGCCATAGGCTAGGCTAGGTACCAGTATGTATTGTAACGAGTAGGCACAAAAACTATTGCTAATTATGTCTGTTATCACAGACTTAAGAAAAATTGCCCAAGTTATGTCGGCAGCTTGTGGCATGAGCGGTTGTAAAGAAACCAAAGCACCACCCTGGTGGCCTATCGCTGTAATGCATAATCGATGTTTACGTTCAGTATTACAGTAATTTATGGTAAATTTCATACAGAGTCTACAGGAATAGTGAGCGGGCTTTAAGAGATGTGTTGGAACAAAGCTACCAGCAACACCAGCTAGCAGTGGTTGACGGAAACACTTTTGCTTGCAAACATCATATGATTAATCGGGTCAGACTCTGGTTTGTAGTTTGTACCCCGATGCAAAATTTACTCAAAATTTTGCGTCGAAATCCGATTATGTCGAGTTCTGATACGGTTAAGGACCGGGGTTCTACTGTACTGTAAAAAAATACTTTACAGTAAACCCCCTGTATTCGCAGGGGATGCGTACCACACACCCCCCCCTCGAATAGCTAAAACCCACAAATACTTAGAACCCTTCTAAAAACACTAAGAACTGCCTATTTTGATAGTTCAAACACACAGAAAATCTAAAAATGCTTATACAGATATTATCCTACTTACAATGGGGTTAGGTTCCAAAAAAACCCATCGTTTGTTGGAAAAAACATATCTCAAATATAACCTAGCCTACACTAGGGTATTTGATACCATGTATACATAATAGCCCACTCTACACTATAAAGAGTACTCTATACATACACGGTATAGTAATTATTAATATCGGCTAATTCTGGAGGTTAATGCAGAGTGACTTATGATAATTCAGTATAAAGAGAAATTGAATAACAAAGAAGAATTAGCTTAGCCTACACTATACTGTACTGTACTCTATATTCACGTATCGTATTATACAAGCATCAGCATAACAAATATGCATCTTTTCCATGGATCTTTTAAAATGTTATGCCCTAAGTCACTATATCTGGTAATATTGTAAATATATTCTTATATTGCTTTTGTATTATAAATTGCAATCATAGCGATCAATGTTTTGATTTGGAAATCGATTACGCAGTAAGTTTATTTTGCTTTATTTAACTGAGTTCAGAGTGCTTTCTTGCTTCTAGTTAGCGTAAATGAATCTCTAGACATTTTATTTGGTATTTCTAAGTATTAGCTCCGCACCTGTTTTTACCTTGGAAACTGGTTTTTCCTACACTCTTAGGGCTGCTGGTAATGGAGGTGAGTTTGTTTATTGTCAGCCAACTGTTATTTGCCCCTTAACTCTCTACTCAGCAGTTAAGAGGGACTGTGAATTCTGGGTTTTGGGTGGGGGAGAACACAGAAATGGAATGGACATGTTTACGTTGTGGAAGCAACTCCTGGAGGAGGAAAACGCCAGGGAGCCATCCGTCGCTAGGAGGGAGCGGCTGAAAAGGAGGGAGGGGCCAGGGAGGGAGAAAGTTCCTCACGTGCCCCAACAGGGGGGAAAAGTGAGGAGTGGCACAAGTTGGGGGTGGGAGGAGGAATGCACAAATGCAAAACTCGTTGGGAACTAGAGTGGGTAGCAGCGAAATTCGGGGGATGAGGGACGCAACACAGCCTGGCAACGGGCACGGGGACAAAGAACATGACCAACAAAAATAAAACTTCACCTCCTTTACCAGTAGCCCTAAAAGTGTAGAAAACACCAGTTTCCAAGGTAAAAACAGGCACGGAGATGTCCTTAGAGTTCCAAATTCATAATATAATCGGGAAAAAAAAATTCAATACACTAAGGAAAGAAGCAACAAAAAACTTACCTTAGTGACTCCGAGCCTGCACTCACTACGGCACGGGGGGCTAAAATTCACCCTTTTTTTTTAAAGGCTGTGTTCTTGACGCAGCTGAATTAACATATCGTATTTTAGCAACATACGGTAATTTCCTGGCAGTTGACGTTAGAGTTTTAGCAGGTAACGGCCAAAGGTGGTGTGTTACAGGTCCAGAGGAACGTGCAGCAAGGAATCAGCTGGTGTATTGAAACAAAATACTTTTGAATTGTTCCAACGCAAACAGGCGGGTGCAATATTTGGAGAGGCCTGTGAGGATCGCGTATGCATACCCCCACACCCCTCCAACAACGGGAGAAACTTCTCAATTCCTCCTGAAACCCCATTTGCCATGTTTAGTACTGGCACCTGGGGGTTCAAATGTATTTCGCCGTGTTTAGTACTGGCACCGGGGGGTTCAAATGCTTTTTGCCATGTTCAGTACTAGCCCCTGTGGAATCAAATGTCCCTAAATGCATTTCACAAAATTGAAACTTTAGAGGACCGGAAACGAACATTATCCTCCCCAGCCCCCTTTTTCCTCAGTAAGAGGCCAGCCTGTGTACCAAAAGCTCCCTACAAGATTGCGCATGCATGGCAGCATTCAAAATAGCATTAGTAGTTAAAATTTTTATCTTTGTAATGGCCTAACTTTGTCGTCTTGTTCCTGCTTTGTTTGTGTAAGGGGTTTTCATCTCTGTAATGCTGTAAACAGTAAATTTTGGCCATCTTCTCATCCCCCTGGTCTACCCCACCTGTAACCCTGCTTTCCCTAGCAGTCCCCTGAATTGTAGGGTAGTAACAAGCAGGGGAGTAAATCACCCTCTTCCGGAGGTATACCCCATCCATAACCCTGCATTCCCATCGGGTCCCCTAGTTTGCTGGATGGAGGGAGCAAATCACCTATCCCAGTGGTATACCCCACCCATAACCCCGCTTTCTCATGGGGTCCCCTAGCTTGTTGGATGAAGTTCTGTGGTTAATTACAGGTTAATTACAATCGTGCAACAAAAATTGAAGGTAAATCCATAATTAGCAGTCAAAAAACTGTAGAAAAAGTTGTTATAAGGAAATTGCCGCCTTGGAGCTACTACTTAGATCTACCCTTTTATTTATATGGAGCAAGATTTTTTTTCGTTATACGAAGTGTTTTTAAGTCAAAATGTAACTTAAATACGTCATGTTGTGAAATTAACTTGGTTATTTTTTTCGTTAATAGATGACATTTTTTTGTGTAAAAAAAAATCAAGATTTCATTCGCTATTTTCACATGATTTCATCATAATACGAGCTTTACGTATTTATCTTTTATCGGTGTAAAAATAGCAGTAATGTGTTCTTTCATGCCCAGTAGTTTTGATTAAAATACATTCTCTCCAGTTTTAATTGTGGTCGAGTTTCATCCATGTTGCCAATGCACGATAATTTAGTCATTAGCAGCTTGAACATTGTTTTGTCAGCTTCAGCTACAACTTGCAGCTTAAATTTAGTAGTATATTTCCTTGCTGATCTTTTATCCATACCAAATAAGGGTATAATGTAAAAATATATCAGCCCTATTCTACTTAATGTCATTTGTACTATAACTACGGTAATTGTGTACAGTATTACCGTACGATGGTTGAAATACAAGCAAAACGGCTGTTGTTATCCAATTCAGTTATAAGCAAAACAACAGTTTCTCGTTCGGTTGTTTACTGTTGTACGCATTTACGCAAGAGTATAACATTACTAACAATACTTTTATCATTCTCTTTTACTTTTGTAACTAGAAGATGGGATAAAGAGTTGGAGGAAAAGAAGTTGGTCTATTGTAATTTGGTCTCTCACTGCCTGATTGTACACTGATTGTATTGGTACAGTATTATGCTTACCCCATTGCAAAATTGAATTGTCGTAAGGTGAATTACTATCGTAATCCGAGCACTACCTGAGTATTTTAATAGTTTTGTCACAAAAAAGTGCATTTAGTCATGAAAAGGAGATGAAAATAGAGTTATTAATGAATATTTCTCAGTGAAAAATACCGTGAATGGGCGAATTTTCAGTAAATAATGTGTATGTACTGTATGTTTCATAGAGAAATCCGCGAATAGGTGAGTCCGCGAATATGGGGTTTAGTTTACTGTATAAGCTATATTTAGTGTGTAGAGTTTGGTAAGAGCAGCTCTGTAGTAGTTATTGAAGAAGTTATACATTTAGAGATAGAAATCCATTCAGTTGTCAAGATTTATGTGATTTCATGTATTATTTTTTAAGTTAAATCTGCTTGGCATACCATATGGTATTTGCCCCATAAACTCTCATCTGATGGATATTTAGCCTGAATTCATACTGATTGTTCTTAGTTTTACCTGAAAATTTGGAAGTAGATGTTCAAAATGATTGAGTTACAGTTATCTGTAGATTCTGTAGCTTTAGGGTCAACTCCAGACTGACCCTACAGCTGTTTAATGGTTAGGCAATGAAGCTATCCTGGTTCAGACCATCAGCTGACAGTTTATAATGGATTACCACTTTGCAGTTGTTAACATTGTTTTGCTTGTAAAGGTGGTTGAAACTATTACTGTACTGTAATTGCATTTTCTTGGAATTAATCTTTCATCAGCTTGAGCTTGTTAGGTCACAGGAACTTTCCCCCTGGAAGCATACATTCCCAAACTTGGATGTCTACTTATCACTAAGACTAATTTACAGTTATGGGTGTTGACCTGAGCAGAGATCACTACTGAGCTACAAATGAGACGACTTCTCAGATTGATCATTGGATGCATATCAAGGAGTGATCGTATGCTTCCATTATGAAGAAACAACTTTGGCCCAAGATGAAATACTTGGGATAAGTTTAGTTGAGCACAGCATATGGCACAGACAATAGACTCAGATGACAATTGCTTGAAGGCCAGAATTTGTCTGTACACATCAGTCATTCTCAATGAGTAGGGTTTTTTAAACTTTTATGACCAGCTGTTTTAAATAAGCTCACAGGTTAGCTAGCCTTATTGGACTCCTTGAATTGTTTTGTATGTGTGTTTTTATCCATAGTCTGAAGAGTACTAAGAGGGGCCATGTTTACTCTCAATGAATCCTTAATAATTGAATAAGCTAAAAAGAAAATAGTTATACTTGAAAGGATCTTGTTCAGCTTTAGTATACTTTATGATTATCATTTTCAGAGGAACAGCCAGAAATTGATGTGCGATGGCCACCTCTAGAAGACTTATTTGGAGTTCAGCGTTGCTGTTATTTTTATTCTTTTTACTAATCGTAGGAATGAGAGGAAGAGAATTCATTGTTTGAAAAAATCTACTTTCCAGGTATCTAAATGGCATCTAACTTAACAGTTACAAATTAAAAATCTTTAGCAGGTGTAATTTTAAATGCTTTATTCTTTCAGATGACTCTACCATACTTTCTATGATACTAGAATACTACAGTTCTACATTTGCCATGAAGGAAGTTAGAAGCCACATTTTAGTGGTAATTCACAATCACCTGTCAGCTTTGCCATGGCATCACCTCCATCCATCTCTTGAAGACACCATGACTTTTACAAGGGTAACATTACATATTTTTCGTATTGCAGAAGCATCAGTTGCAGTTCAAAGTTGTTGTGAAATATAATTTCTGGGTTTGACCTGTGTCACCCGGTGAAATATCCATTCAGAAAAAGCTAAATACAATGCCAGGGTTACGACCCCCCAGTTCGAGCGCCATTTATAATGGTGTCGGTATACACAAAGGGTGAGTGTTGCCACTGCCACAGGCCTCTGCCCTACAGAGATCTCCAATCTCAAAATCCCGAAAAGTGAGGGGCCGTCACATACCTCACGCTCATCTCCCAACCAACCAACACCTCAGCCGCCATCTTGGTATCATTCCAACTTAGCACGCTTTATAAACATCTCTGTGTTTTTCTTAGTGCTGCTTTTTTGCAGAGTTTTCATCTGTACCATGTCATCTGTTCAAGATTTTGCTTCACCTAAGTTGAGTACCATCTCCTTTTGGTTTTTTCTTATAGAGGCTTCTTATTTGACCTTTAATTTAGTAATTATCAGGTTAAATAACACGATGCAGCCGATCGCGGCGGCTTTCGCCTCGGCCATACTGGACCCTCAGTCTTCGTATGGTTTTAGCAGGAAATTTCTGCTTGTCTCTTACACAATTATATTATATATTTAATATACTCCTTTCATGGAGTTTTATTAGTGAATTACCCTTTCGCTGGTAGGGGATGAGGAGCCTGTATCATGACTGATCTAGGCTAGAATTGGAGGCTTTTTCCCCTCCCGCCTTTCTGATCATAAATTCTCCTTTTCCCTGGTCCCCTTCCTCTGCCGGCGAGCGGGTACATTCTCCAAGATGGTACTGTTATGCTCATGATCTTTTCTGGTGTGTACGGTGATGGGTGACATTTAAATTTTTGGATTAATTTTATTTATGATTCAGCGTTAGGGTCGGCCATTTTGGGTATCACCCGCGTTCCACATATCGTGAGTTGTTTGGCCTTCTCTACAGCATGAGTCCTTTACGTATTATAAATATTCTGTGCATATATATATATGTTTTTATATTTCACACATCATTTGGTTAACTTTTTATCTTAGTACTTTAAGTCAGATAGTTTCTTTGATTGGGTATTCTGGCCTAGTACTTTAAGTCAGATAGTTTCTTTGATTGGGTATTCTGGCCTAGCCCTCTCGACCGCCCTGTTATCGGTTTCGGAGAGCTAGGCTAGAAAGGGTAGGCTCTTTGCATGATTCTCATGCTTCCTAGCTCCCCCGACCAGGTCGTTTTGAGGCTTGGAGGGAGGTGTTGGGTTGTTGAGGGAGTTCCTCGTTCTCTCTTGGCCCACCTGTCCATGCCGTCATGTTTTCGGAAGGTGAAATTAGGCTTGTGAGACACCCCGTTTTAGCCTACCTGACCAGACCGTTAGGTTTTCGGAAGGTGAGGTTAGAATAGTGAGGGTCTCCTCAATGCATAGCCTCCCACCTGACCAGACTGTCGGCGTTGGTGGGTGTGGCCAGACCTTACATGGATTCCCCTCTCCCCCCTCCTGTCACACCTCTGCTAGCCTTCCTGTCCAAGTCAAAAAGTTTTGACGTTGGAGGATGGTCTGGGATCGAAGGTTGCACAGACCTTTTCGTGTTGTTAGCCTAGCCCTTCCTTACCTTCTCTTTAGCATTTGGCGTGTGACCTAGACTTCTCCCTGGGCGAGGGACGTCGATCACTTATGACCTGCACCCCGTGGGGAGTTTCTATCGGCGTCCAGAGTGTGTTACCCACCCATCTGGCCACCGCTTTTCGGTTTCCGCCACTCTGCTGTTCCTTACCTATTCTTTAGCATTTGGCATGTGACCTAGACTTCTCCCTGTGCGAGGGACGTCGATCACTTATGACCGGCACCCCGTGGGGAGTTTCTCTCAGCTAGTCAGGTCTCCCGTTGTTCTTGTACATGTTACCACTCCGGTGTGTATGGTTTTCGGTTGGTTGGCGCTTTCCACTACCTGGTTCCCGCCACAGGCGTTGAGAGTTGAACCAGATTTGAGGACTCCTCTCTGCCTACTCCGCTGCTACCATAGGTATGAGATAACAAGATTTCCGTGGCAATCAGGGCGGAGTATTATACTCCAGCGTATCTTAAAAAGTACTCCTGTTTACATAATTAGTTGACCATTCCGTAGCATATCTTTACCATACCGCTGCCGGATTTTTTCCGGCAGTGTTTATTTATTTATATTATATGATGCATGTTCCTAGGTTAGGTGTACTGTTACCGCCGGACCTACTCCGGCGGCCCTTAACTTTATGTTATTCATGTATTGTATATTAATTTGATACTGCCGGATTTATCTCCGGCGGGATTTGGATTGACTGTAAGCATGCTCCATCACCCATTATTAGGTTAAGGTATCCTATCCCCGTCAGACCTACTCCGGCGGGCCTTAACTAGCGATACTCATGTATCTATCATCTGTCCGCTTACAGATGGTGCGCTGTCAGGAGCCTGGGTGTACGGCAGTCCTCCAGCAACCCTGTGGCCATGAGGGGTGCCGCTCACACTCCGGCTGCGTGGTTCGCGTTGGGGACCTGATCGTCTGGCACCCAGATGGTTGTGAGGTCTGCTACGCTCTGTATGAGCAAGTGATGGATGAGTCGGTAAGCTTCAAGTCCGCTAACCTTTAGTCTCCTTTTGACTTTAATGCCTATATTGATAGATGCGGCGATTGGAGAATATTTCAGTAAGTCTTTCCTTTCTTTCAGTCTGACCGTAGTAACCGCGACTCTTCGCTGTCGACCCTCAAGATCTGGGTCAGCGGGTTTGGGAGGAACGTCGCGTTGGGGAAGCCTTACGTCTTGTCAGAGGAGATTTGTAATCTCCTCTACCCCGGCGCCCAGATCTCGGCCGCAGTACCGGCGGAAGTAGCCGCCCCCTTGATCGAACGGATCCGGGAGATGACGCAACCCTCCCAAGAAGACAACCTATGTGGAGAGGTGGCGGAAGAGGTGGTGGCCATCAACATCAACTTGGAACCGATGAGCGTCGATCCAGACCACCAGGTAGAAGGTAGGGTGGTAAGTGAGGCAGGGGGAATGAGTTTACCTAGTTCCCTTTTTGATTCTCCTTCTTCCTCTTCTTCTTTTCAAAGTTTTCCAAAGACTGCTTACCCTGAGGACAGGTCGAGGTCTATTGTCCCCAAGGTGAAAACCTTGAAAAAGAAGGACTTATCTAAGTCCTCTAGGCCTCAAAGGTCTAATCCATCAGCTCCCTCGAGGTCGTCACAGGCTCTTAGCCCACTGGCGTCCACCAGCAAGGCTGCTCCCCCTGCCAAGAGGTCGAGATCCAGGGCAGTTAAGGCGAGTCCCCCTCAGCCTAACTTCGACCCTGAGGCCTTCGCGGAACTTCTTATGCAGAAGTTGGACAGAAGGTCGAAGCCAGGATTAATGACCTTTCCTCCCAGCTCGTTTCGAGCTTAAAGACTTCTGGGGACTCTGTGAAGTCTTTAGCGGAGAGGATGCAGACCCAGGAGAGCTTGCTCTCCGGGTTTATGCGCTCCAGAGTAGCGGCACAGACCTACGCTGTTCCGGATGCCTCCAGTCTTCCTCCCTTTGATAAGGGGAATCCATGGCGTCTGGCTCTTCATGCTCCTCGGCATGAATACGCGTCGGTTGGAAGAACTAGAGTTCTTTCCACCTGAACTGGTGCCTCCCTACCCAGGCTACACCAGACTTACAGAGGAAGCCTGGATCAGATCAGACAAGGTCCCGAAGGAGACAGTCATCTTCCCTAGGGACCAAGCCCAATCCATCTTGATGCGCACTCTCGCTGAGTGGGAGTCTGAAAATACTAAACTTACCCCCTTCAAGGGGACCTTCACTATGTTCTCAGTAGGTGATGCCATCCCTACCCCCTGCACGACTAAGATAGCACTGCTGACTAGTCAGGCGGGCATCGAGGGTAAGCCGCTACCTCAACTCCGGGAGACAGATCCCACCTCTCTTGTCTTCCCCGGAGATTCGGAATTTTGGCTGGGAGCTCCGGCCACGTTCACAATGGGCAAACTTGACCCCGAGTGCGCCTCATCCCTCTTCAGTGAACAGCTTCCCAGGGTTCCGGAGGCTCTTTTAAAGGCGGAATTTGAAGCTAGGTGCAGGTTGAGTCGCTCCCTGCATTCCTTGACTCTTACGGAGGCAACGGCAATGACCTACGCCGAAGAACCTCTGTTCCAGTTCCTAACCAAATCCCTGTTAGCGGGATTCCAGGCGGACCTATATGATTTCGTATTGGCGAGAATGAATTGCCGGAAACACATCTTTGCGGACGCCACTATAAGACACGAACCCAATAGACTCATGAAGAGTTCTGTTTGGGGCTCTAATATCTTTCCGGAGGTTGAGGTCAACAATGTTCTGGCGGAGGCAACCAGGGCAAATCAAAGCCTCCGCTCCTGCTGGGGTCTCCCCTTCAAAAGGAAGGCCACCGAGTCCGCCGGACCTCAAGCCAGGACAGGAAAAAGGTTCAGAAGGTACAAAAAGCCTCAAACTCAAACTATGCTCCAGGCTGTACCGGTCTCCCAGGTCGGTCAGCCTTCAACCTCGAAAGCCCAGCCTCAGCAACAGTTTGTGCTGATGCAGCCGGCTCAGCATACCCTTGCTTCTCCAACCTTCGTGGCATCCCCGGCTTTCAACGCTTCGTTTGAAAGCCAGGGGGCATTTCGGGGTTTCAATAGGAACGCGAGGGGAAGCAGAGCCAGAGCCTCCTTCAGAGGTAGGTCTGCGTCATGTTCCCTCTCACGAGGAAGAGGAGGCCGAGGTAGTAGAGGAGGCAAGCCCTCTCCCGCCCAATGAGTCTCCTCAGGTAGGCAGGAGGTTATATCTCTTTCGGGACCGTTGGACCTTCAGTCCGTGGGCCCACAGTATATAGTTTCCAAAGGTCTGGGATGGAGCTGGAGCAGAGGTCCTCCTCCACCAGTCAGATTCCATCAGTCCCCATCCAAAGCCCTTCTGGACTTCATAAAAGACCTACTTCAAAAGAGGGTAATAAAGAAAGTGAGACACCTGAAATTTCAAGGCAGACTGTTCAGCATTCCGAAGAAAGGCTCCAGTCAGCAAAGAGTAATCCTAGACTTGTCTCGTCTCAATTTATACATTCAATGCGACAACTTTCGCATGCTTACAATCTCGCAGGTGCGGACCCTACTTCCCCGTGGGGCTGTCACCACCTCTATAGATCTTTCAGACGCCTATTATCACGTCCCGATTGCGAGAAATTTCTCTCCTTACCTAGGGTTCAGACTAGGAAAACAAGCTTACTCGTTCAGAGTCATGCCATTCGGGCTCAACATAGCGCCCAGAATCTTCACCAAACTGGCAGAAACAGTAGTCCAGCAACTACGGTCCCAGGGGATCATGTCAGCCGCATACCTAGACGATTGGATAATTTGGGCACCCAGCGCCAAGGAATGTCGGAGAGCAACAGCCATAGTGATCAGCTTCCTGGAGTCCCTAGGCTTTCAAATAAGCAGGAAGAAATCCCGCCTAGTTCCGGAGGCTCGATTTCAATGGTTAGGAATCCAATGGGATCTGGACACACACAAACTGTCACTTCCGCCAGCCAAAAGGAGGGAAATAGCCAGAGCTACCAGGCAGTTCCTCAAAAACAAAAGAGCCTCTCGTCGTACCCAGGAAAGAGTCCTAGGTTCTCTTCAGTTCGTGTCAGTAACAGACCTGCTGCTGAAAGCCAAGCTGAAAGATATAAACAGGGTGTGACGGAGACGAGCCAACAACAGATTCAGAGACAGACAAGGTGTCCCTAATTCCGCTGGTGTTGAGGAAAAGGCTTCGACCGTGGTCAACAGTCAAGAGTTTGTCAAGGTCAGTGCCTCTCCAATTTCCCCCTCCATCATTGGTGATCCACACGGATGCTTCCCTGAGCGGGTGGGGAGGATATTCCCAACACAAGAAAGTTCAAGGAACGTGGTCCACTATGTTCCGCCAGTTCCATATCAACATTCTCGAAGCAATGGCAGTATTTCTAACTCTGAAGAAACTACGTCCAACCAGACAGATTCATATCAGACTGGTACTGGACAGCGCAGTAGTTGTGCATTGCATAAACAGAGGGGGCTCCAAGTCAAGCCGGATCAATCAAGTAATGATAGCAATTTTCTCCCTGGCAAGAAAACACCGTTGGCATTTGTCAGCTACCCATCTGGCAGGTGTCTGGAATGTCATTGCGGATTCTCTGTCCAGGACAACTCCGCTGGAGTCGGAATGGTCACTGGACAGAACATCATTCGAATGGATTTGTCGTCAGGTACCAGGTCTTCAGGTAGATCTGTTTGCCACAGAGAGCAACCACAAACTTCCATGTTATGTTGCTCCCAATCTAGACCCTCTTGCTCACTCCACAGATGCGATGTCAATAGATTGGAACAGGTGGTAAAGAATCTATCTGTTTCCACCAATATACCTATTGATGAAAGTTTTACACAAGCTCAGATCATTCAAAGGTCAAGTAGCCCTGGTGGCACCCAACTGGCCGAAGAGCAATTGGTTTCCTCTTCTTCTAGAGTTGAAACTCCGGTGCATACAAATCCCCAGGCCAAAGTTGACGCAAATAGTACAAACTCGGACTGTGTCAGCTTCCTCAAGAATTCTGAATGCCCTAGCTTTATGGACTTCATGAAATTTGCAGCTCAGAAAGATGCTAATATTGATCCTAGTAATACACTGTTCATAGAATCAGACAAAAGGGAATCTACCCTCAGACAATATGACTCAGCAGTTAAAAAGTTGGCATTATTCCTGAGAGAATCTGAAGCTAAAGAGATGACCATGAACCTTGCAATCTCGTTCTTCAGGTCATTATTTGAGAAAGGACTGGCCTCTAGTACTATTACTACAGCAAAGTCGGCTTTAAGAAAGATATTTTTACATGGTTTCAATATTAACTTAACGGACTCATATTTTTCATCAATTCCTAGAGCATGCGCTCGTTTGAGACCATCAACCCGTCCCCACACGGTTTCCTGGTTCTTAAATGATGTACTTAAATTAGCATCTGACACTGATAATGAACGGTGTTCATATTCGAGTCTGTTAAGGAAAACGTTATTCTTAATTAGCCTAGCTTCAGGTGCCAGAATTTCTGAACTGTCCGCTCTCTCCAGAGAACCGAACCATGTTGATTTCCTCCCGTCAGGAGAAGTTCTATTATCCCCGGATCTCAAGTTTTTAGCTAAGAATGAAGATCCACAAGATAGATGGTCCCCTTGGAAGGTTATCCCCCTTCCACAGGATCTGTCCTTATGTCCAGTTACCACTTTAAAGGCTTATTTAGATAGAACTTCTAATATAATGTCTGGCCCTCTTTTTGTGAGGGAAAATGGAGGAACCATTTCCTTAAAGGCCATCAGGCAACAAATACTGTATTTTATAAAGCAAGCTAACCCGGATTCAGTACCTAAGGTACATGATATCCTAGCAGTGGCCACCTCCACTAATTATTTTCATAATATGAATTTTGAAGATCTTAAAAAATATACGGGTTGGAAATCACCATCAATATTCAAACGCCACTACCTTAAATCTCTAGAGGCCCTAAAATTCTCCACAGTGGCTGCAGGAAGTATTGTTCCTTCCACCCTAGATTAGCCTATGTAATCTTAGTTATCCTGTCCCCTTTTTTCCTCTCTCGCCTACCTGCCTCGTTTACTCACCTTGCCGTCTATCTTTAGGTCAGGCATGCTTCACAGCCTGACTCCTGACCATGTTGCATATTGTTTTTATTCCCCTTTTGTTAGCATTTAGTGTCTTGGTGTTAACTAAATTTTTGTGTCTGTATGCCCTATATTTTTAATAATGTCTTATTATTGCTATTTGGGTAATTAAAACTCAGTAATTCCTTGTAGTTTTATTTATCTCCATTAAAGTTTTTGTTAGAGGGCTCCACCAAGCTTTGTATGACTGTTTCTCTGTTATGATTTCACTGGGTGACACAGGTCAAACCCAGAAAAGGGATTTTGACAAAGGAAAAATCTATTTCTGGGAGAAGACCTGTGTCACCCGGTGACCCATCCCTGTTCTTCCTTCCCCCCCTGAGTGGCATACCAACCTTTGGGGGGATGCTAACTTGGAATGATGCCAAGATGGCGGCTGAGGTGTTGGTTGGTTGGGAGATGAGCGTGAGGTATGTGACGGCCCCTCACTTTTCGGGATTTTGAGATTGGAGATCTCTGTAGGGCAGAGGCCTGTGGCAGTGGCAACACTCACCCTTTGTGTATACCGACACCATTATAAATGGCGCTCGAACTGGGGGTCGTAACCCTGGCATTGTATTTAGCTTTTTCTCTGGTATTTTTAGCAATACTTATACCTAGAAATATGTGCTGAATGGATATTTCACTGGGTGACACAGGTCTTCCCCCAGAAATAGATTTTTCCTTTGTCAAAATCCCTTTCTTGTTACTTCTCTTGTAGTTAATTTTAGTCTGCACAGCTGTCAGCATTTTGTTAATAGGCAGGATACTTTTATGTCAGTGATGCATTGTATGAAATGCATAGATTGGCTATTTAAATCTTTATGTAACATAGATCATTATTTTTACACATTGTCCCTTTGAGAATCAAGGAAGTGCATGTAATAGCCAAATGGGGGAAAACATCTTGAAAATATGGTGGTCATAACAGAATTGGAAGATGTGTCAGGAAAATAATTTGAATATACTTTATTTAGGAATATTTTATCATGGACCATGTCATTTATAGATAACAGGTTTTGACATGGGGAAAAACCTATTTTTGGTAGCTGCCATTAGTCCCCAAAGGAGTTACTCTCATGATGACCCCAGGGATCCATAAGACAGATCAACCAATCTCAAAGACTTCTCTTAGAGTAATCTCGCGATTATCTGGATGAATAGAGCCAAGGGCCTCTCAGATGAGAGTGAAATCTGGATAAGGGCAAGTAAAAAATCTATGAGCATTCACGGGCAACTCAATATCCTTCTTCACCTTACTTTGTCAGTACCACATAACTGTCAACACTATATACTTATAAACAACAACCATCACACTCCAAGCTGAAAACTTTATGCAAAGGCAATTATCTACATTTTCCCCATACTGTATTTGTAACAAAATATACTACATAAATACACTTTGAAAATGCAACCCCTTCTTTTTCTTTCTCATAAATGACACAATTCAGTAGGAAGGTAACCTACCATGGTTTTATCATCATTAATGTATTTTAGTACAGAAACTTTATCAGTTGTTACCCTATTGTATTACCACACATGAGGTACAAAATGTGTATATGTGAACCAATGGCATAGGCTTGGGTGTTACACTTACAGTATCCATTTGAATAAGTCAGATAGGCTGTTACAGATTTATTTAAGATAAAGGAATGGTAATGAAACTGATATCGTACGTACTGAATCCATTTATAATGTATTATTATCATGTTATATCATCATTGTAATATAAAAAAAACCTGAGCATCCGCCACATCCCTTCAAGTAGGTTAGGCTAATGTTTATGTTCTCAGAACATAAGCATAAAAGAAGCGGTTTACTGTATCACTGGAATTTTTTGTATATAAATGTAAAACAGGTATGCTATATGTTAAAATAAAATCCCCTCATAATCGCAAAACAGCTGTTTCCCGATTTGTTGATTCATTTCATACTCGATGTTGTTTATGTCAGTTCTTTGGTAAGTGGTGATCATGCAATAGAATGGTTGTTAATTATAAGAGATGGTTATGAATTGTTACATAAGCCATAAGTTTGGTAATCTTGTTTGATAGCCTAGCATAATATAATCTACTGAAAATGAAATTCACTCTACGAGCATTACTTAGTACAGTATGACCTACCAAAAATAAAATTTGTTTAGTAAAGTAAAGATTATTTTTATTCTTTACTTTCATTTATGTAACAAGGAGATGGGATTACTGAGGAAAAGAGGTTAGCATAATGTTATTTGGGCTATCAGAAATGCAACTCACATGATATGTGAGATATACGATGAAATCATGTTTAGGGGACAAAATTTTATGAGGTCACATGATACGTGAGATCGAGTGATACACAAGTATACTGTATAACACACATTTGTTTCACTCATTTTGCCTTATCATGGAAACTGTGTTTGTGTAAAACATCCTGTGTTTACATCTTTAGTACAAATGACATTCTCAGTGACGACTGTCCAGAGCAAATCCGTTTTAAGAACACTACTAAAAATGAGTTGATCATTATCTACTTTACTGGAATGAATGATTTTTCATTTCACCTCATAATATCACGGAAGCTTTACTTTCATGTCTGTATTTTTACATCTACATGTCGCGTTCTGTCATTGTCTATGTCACCATCTCTACATACCTCTTTCTTGTGTAGCTTTCTTTTTTTTGCTTTTCTTCATTTACCGTACAGTATTTTAAGTTTAGTTGACTCAAGTATGATTACCACACATATAACAGTACACAAGAGAATATTTTATCGCTCTTTACATTTCATCTCTAATTAAAAATACTTAAAATGCAAATTTGTAGATGTTGACAACACATTGTACTATTCATAACTTGTCTCAGGATCATCAACCAAAGAAAAGGAGTGTATGTACGCTCTTACCATATGCACATGATTGTGTTTATCTTTTGGGTTGCAAAGATAAAACATGAAAAAATACAGTAAAAATATAAATGAGAATAGCATAATATAAAAATTAAAAAATTGGAGTAGCATGTGTGTTAGGGACTTTGACGTAAGCGAGACCTCGGTTCTCTCTCTCTCTTCTCCCTTTTTTTTTTCTTTGTTACAGTACAGTACTGTACATATCCTTAATCAAATGTGGAAAAAGCTTGACTGTAATAACATGAAACAAAAAAAGCTGTAGCAAAGTCAGATGCCTGCCTACCCCATTCCACCCATCTCACACTGCATTCCCACCCCCTCCCAGCAAGGAAACTGCTTCCCTACTCCACCCCCATTCCAAAACAACCCTTTCTCTGAGTGAGTTCTTCTACACAGCCTTTATGCCCGTCATCTCCCATGACGCACATCCATCTGACCTCCCTCCTCCTAGGAAACTTTTCTAGGCCTCCCATACCCCCAAAACCCTTTCTCAGTCTCTCCATGAATGTAAGCAGTGTTACCAACATTTTTCTAAGGCTGCATAGCATTGCCAATCATCAGAGAGTAGTTTTTTCTAATTTTTAAAATTTATATGTACAGGAAGTCCCCGATTATCAGCGGGCTCAGTTATCTGCAATCCAGTATTTTGGTGCTTGATATGCGCTGATTTCCACTTATCGGCGCCAATAATCACGTGTTGGTGCCGATACATACCTAACAGAGGCGCCAGTAACCGAAAATTGGCGATTTTTGGCGCTTATCGCCGCCGATTTTCGGTTATTGGCGATTTTCACTATCGTCACGCCATCGGAATGGAATCCCCACCCATAACCGGGGACTGCCCATATTACATATCTTTGGTTTGTTCCCTGGTTTCTGGTCCAGGTGTGTGTTGGATAATGCCAAGTGTCAGATAAGGAAGATTCAGGTAATCTAGGGATCACAGTGGACCCCCACTTATTCGCGGATTTTTGTGTGGAACTTATTTTTCAATAAATCATAGAAAATGCGGTAATTCATGGATTATTTCGTAGAGCAACATTCACTGATTAGTATTGAGACTGATTACTAATGTTCAAATATTAATATTAATAAGAGTAAATAATAAGGTTAAATGATAATAATAATATTTTAATAAATAATAATAATGATACTGTACCTGTAGTAATACAGGTAATAATAAGTACTAATTTTCAAATAATAATAAGGTTAATAAAATTGAATAATAAGATTAAATAATAATAATACTGGACTTGTGATAATAGTAATAAGATTAAATAATAACTCAGAGAGAGAGAGAGAGAGAGAGAGAGAGAGAGAGAGACTTATGTGGAAAGAAACAGGTTTTTAAGCTTTGGCTGGTAATAAACCCGTTTTTCCCCTCTGTACGTATACGAGGGACCTCATTATTTTGAACTACCTCCTTACAGTAAACTTTCCCAGTAGCTATACAGTGAACTTTCCCAGTAGCTACAGCTCATCTAGACCAGTTTTGTCACCTCGTTATAGCTAGTCACTCAGAAATGATACGTATTGAAATAATAATAAAGTGATATTGAATTATATTGAAATTATACTAAAATATTAGTGATATTGAAATTATATCAAAATATTAAAGTGATACCTGTATTGATATATTAAAATATTACTGTAAAGTTTTTTAGGAGGATTAGTTTAAGGGATACATGTAAACATATCAGTTCTCTCTCTCTCTCTCTCTCTCTCTCTCTCTCTCTCTCTCTCTCTCTCTCTCTCTCTCTCTCTCTCTCTCTCTCTCTCTCTCTCTCTCTAAAATTACTATATCATAACCAAAAGTACAAAACAAACAAACTTTATGAGGGAAAATGGCTGTGCCTGAATAAAGGGGTAACTTTACGTGTATCTGTAAGCCATATATTTGTAAGGATAATGTAAGTTGACTTTGAAATGATATTAAAGTGTTTTTGATAGTTAAGGTGTATTTGGTGTTTGAACTATTAAAATAGGCAGTTATAAGCATTTTTAGAGGGGTCTTTGGTGTTTGAGCTATTAAAATAGGCAGTTATAAGTGTTTTTAGAGGGGGATGTCAAGTATTCATGGATTTTAGTTATTTGCAGGTGGTTCTGGTCCCTATCCCCCGCAAATACCCGGGGGGGTGACTGTACTGTCTTGGCCATAATAGTGCTTGTTGGCACAATGATAGAATATAAAGGACTCAAGACAAGAGGGCTCTGTCTCTTGTCTGCAGCAACTGCCTCGGTTTTCCTTCACCCTTCAACACAGAAATGATAACAGATTGTATGTTGGCCATTTTCTTCATTACATGAGGTCTGTGCAAGACAAATGTTCACCCTAGTCCCATGTCTCTTTGCCAGGGAAAGTGGGCAGGTTTGAGGACTCACAGTGGCTACCAAAAATAGGTTTTCCCTATGTCAAAACCTTTTTTTTTTTTAGTAGCGTAGCTGCTGTTTGTCTTCAAAGGAGCTTACAAAAGAAATTGACAGGTGCAAAATGGTTTAGCTCTTAAGAAATAAATCCCAATAACCAGATGAAATTTTGATTGAAAGTGAAGTCACAAGTTGTCAACCTTATTCCTTATTCCAAATTCCCAAGTGTTTGGCAGTAAAGAACAGGAAACAACACACAGACCTATATATGTTTTATACCTTGTAGTTCTACAGTGACTTAGCTGAATATGTTGGGTCTGGCTGTGGGATTATTATGCCCTCCCTGTTAATATCTCAGTATGACTGCCACATCAAAAAGGCCCCTGGTTTTCTGCTAAAGTGCCTGTGGGGCCAGGACTTAACATACCACCTACTGACTCTCAATGTAGTCAAATTTACTTGAGCTCACGGCAGCACTGTTTCAGGAATACTGCCTCTGATGTTCACCCCATACACTCGAAGACTTCTTCAAAAGACACGTTTCCGAAAAAAGCCAGCAATGTACTCATTTCCGGATGTCATGCAACTTAGGAAAGGAGTGAGGGTCTTTTTAATTAGAGAAACTAAGATAATTCTCAGCCCATGTAGAGATAGTGGTTAGTTTGTCCTTCTGGGGCATTTGCTGTGACAGCTGGATGAAACCTTGAGTGCTTAATGTTTTATCTGAAATACTGAGTTCCCTTATCAGAGCAGGGAATTTTCACTTTAAAGGTCCTCATTCTTGGCCAGGAATGATGGGCCAGGAGACAATAGTAAATGATGGCTAGGTGTATGAGTGATGAAACGTCTCCATCTAAGACAGCCCAATTTGCTAATCTCAGCTCCTGATGCCAAAGCAGGCAAGAAGACTGCCTTTTGGAGCATATGAGTTGTAGTTGTATTAGGCCCACTAAATTGAAGGGATGACAGGAGTGTAAGAACCTTATTCAGGGGCTGGCCTGTGCAGTGCAAAAGACTGGAGAAGGGAATTAACAATTTCTGTATTAGAATCCATTATAAAGCCATAAAGCAAGGGTTCTGACAATGCTGCCATGTATGCCATGATTGTTGTAACACCAAAGCACTTGTCCTCAAAAGATACATATATGTAAGAAAATGTAGAACAGTTTCATCAGAGATTTCAGTGGGGCTCTTAAAGGCTTAGAGGTACTCTAACCACACTTTCCAGATGGACTAGTATTGTTGGATAGAAGTAGTCCATAGTTTTTGCACTAGGTACCTAGCAATGTTAGGCTGCTGCTGCTGCTGTTGTCCCCTCTTTTGTTGTTGGAGGGATCCTCTAGCACTGACTGGAGGCTTATATGTCTCCAAGTCATACTGAGCCTTTTTTAGGCTTAGGTAGAGGAAGTTCTAGAGAGTATTGTTTCCTAGGTGGCTCTTTTCCAAGAAGGCTCATTTAGTGAGTTTTGCAACAACAGACTCTTCATAAAGGTCCTAATAGAAAGGGAAGAATGTAATACAGTAATGAGGTTACAGAGTAGAGTGACATGTTGGAGCCCACCAATGTGTCCTTTATATCCTTAATGTCATAGAGTGCTCCCCACAGGGTCCACATAAGTGTTTTTGGCTACTGCTGTGAACATTGTTCTGTAGGACTGGAAGCTCTCTCATAGCTACTTCCATCATAGTAATAGAGGTTCTAATTTTGAGGAGGTGGAGACTAGCATGAAATTTTGCCATGGCTGTCCTTTTCTCATAGGGGTCTCACATTTCTGGGAAGATATGTCCAATGGAAGCTTTTTCCTCTCAAAAGGAAGGATAAGTGTTGCCCATTCCTTTGCAGAATTATCAGGTACTGGGATGGTGGAGGCAAATGGCTTTATTTCTGCCATTAACTCTCACTTCCCAGGAATCACAAAATTCTGGAAATCTGTCTTCACACGATAGATTGTTGAAAAGTGAAGGGAAAGAAGGGTGGGGCCACCTGGGGAGGGTATTGGTTCATTAAAACTGTTGATGTGCCATATTTTCAATTAAACTGGGAAAAAGTTGCCTCTATGGCTTTCAGTGCTATGTTAATAGGCTGGATAACTGAATTCTATTGAAGCACTGTAAGGACCTAGCGCCCTTCAGTATTGGGAAAAGCCACTTCATCCTGAAGTGCTGTGTGCAGACTCAATCATAGTTTTCCTTTCATTAATGAGGTATCTGGTGAAAGGATGCACATTGAGGTGTCATAGCAAGGGTTATCACCATCATTATCAGGGGCAGATATTGGTGCTGTACTACCTTCTAATCTGAGGTTTGAAAGTCCAACCTGGTCCTGTCATTGGTACCAGTTGGAGTCCTGAAAGTGGGTAGGATGTCTCTTAATACCCATTTTGATTCCAACAACGATCTAGGTAACCAATTCAACTTCATTTTGGGTTTGGGATTTTGATTGTCCTATTCTCATGACCTAAGTTTTTCAGTGAGAGAACCAATCTCTGTTTGGGTGGATTGTGCAGCCTCTCAATTCTTTCATTTAGAGGCAGAGAAATTTTTCAAGTACAGTGGACCCCCGCTATATTGCGGTTCAGCATTCACAGCTTCAATTGGTCGTGTATTTTTCTGTGGAATGTAAATATAAATAAATTGTGGAAAATTCACTAATTCATGGATTGTTTTGTAGAGCAATATTTGCTAATTACTGCATTTTCATGTTATTTTCGTGACCAAATACATTTTTTATGATAAAAAATTATTTACTAAATTTCAAATATTAACAGTAATGTAAACACAGCAAAATATCAATAAAATTTTTTTTTCAATATATATTTAAATATTTAGCTTTGTCTGTGGCTACTTGTGAATTCCCAGTATTTCCGTATATACTGTAAAAAGAAAATGGGATGGCTTGACTACTGTATGAGAGAAAATGGCTGTGCCTGAATATAGGGGGAACTTGATTAGTTTTCACACGTAGCTGTAAGCCATATTTTTTAGATGAAACTTCCCTCCATCATTAGCTTTATCTGTGGCTACTGGGCACAGGTTCAACTAGTGTAAAAATTGAAACAATCTTTAATGAGCGAACTCTCCCAATAGTTACTTCCCCACCCTTTAGGGGGTTGGGGTATGACAGTGAGTGTTTTTGTTGATCAGTCATCTCTTGTGATTTATGATTCTGACATCCTTAATGATCATTGCAAGGATTGGTCTTTGGGAGAGTTGAAGAGAAAAAATTGCCAAATTAGAAGAGAAAGATAGACTTAGGAGAGAGTAAAAGAACAGTCTTGAATCTAGGTTTTCTTGAGAATTAACACCTGGTCAAGAAGTTAGAGATAAGTCTATAGTTTCTTCTTTAGTACAGTAGATATGGATCCTTCTACACCCAAATATCAGCTCAGGTAGTAGGCTGGATTTAATGCAATTACAGTAGATAGATTTGATTAAATCTAGAATTAAATTGTATGTAACTATTTGAGTAGTTTGCAATGTATGTGTCCATTGCATTGGCAAGGACATTGTCCCCTCATTCCTTTGGCCACTCTGTGGATGCAGCCTTGTCCTGTCCCATTGGCTCCACCTGCCAACAGGCCTGGTAGTCCCAGGGTTTCCGGACGAGCACTAACATTCCAGGATGTTCAGGACTCTGCCCTCTGTCTCCTGCCTTTGCTTTCAGTCCTCCATGAACAGAGTTAGATCACTGTCTCATAGGACAGTTATTGTAGGTGTGGGTATTATGTTTGACCCCGTTGTCCCATGGTTATTCTAGTGATTTGTCCAAGACAGATAACCAATCGTGAACTGTTGTGAGTGCTGCCATAAGTGCAAGGCGTCATGCCTGCCGGCATGCAAGGCATCACTCCTGCTAGTGCCTAAGGCTTCATGCCCGTTAGTGTGCAAGCATCGATCAGAGTGAGTGCTTGCACTAGTTCTCCCCTTTTATCACCAATGGTCCAAGTTTGTTTTGACTAGGCCACTGTCATGTCAGTGCCATTCTTTGTGGTCTTTTATGGACTGTTTTTCAAGCTTAGGCTAAGTGTGCCAGATATTTATTTTTGCCCTTTAGTCCATGAGTTTCCACAAACAGCGAGAGTCCATACAGTTGTCTTGTAGTCCAAATGAGTCCAAAGGGCCAGTGGCGAGTCCATGCAGTTGTCTGCAAGTCCGCAGGAGTCCAGGTGGTGGCTGCAAGTCTGCGCACTTGTCTGCGGGTCCTTGGGTGTCCATATGGCTAGCAGTGAGTCCAAACGGTTGTCTGTGAGTCCTCGGCATTTTGCATGGCCAGCGACAAGTATGCACAGTTGTCAGCAAGTCTTAGGCAACCAGTCCACACTTTTGCCAGCAACTTCACGTGGGCGTTAGCGAGTCCGAAGCCTCAGTGAGTGCACATGACGCTTCAGCGAGTCTGCACAAGGCATCTGTGATTCCTGTTAGTGAGAGAACGTTTGACTTCCATTCTCTGTCAGATGGATTAGGAGAACTTTATGCTCCTGGTCCTGTGAGACCAGTTATTTCTGGGGCTACTTTTGTCCTTGTTCTTCCTGACAGCATTCTCCTTTGCCTCCTTTTCTGGAAGAGGAACATTTAGTCTATCCCCTCAGTTTTAAGAAGTTACAGTATGTCCCTCGTAATTGCGGGGTTTAGGGACCACAACCACTGGCGTTAAGTGAAAATCCACAGTAAGTTGGTATCCCCTTCTATAAATGCTTATAACTGGCTATTTTAATAGTTCAAACACCAAAGACCACCTCCAGAAATGCTTATAACTGCCTATTTTAATAGTTCAGACACCAAATATACCTTAAACTATCATCCTAAAACCCTTTAATATAATTTCAAAGTCTTCTTACAAAATTACCCTTAAAAATATATGGCTTACAGCTAAGCTTGAAAACTAAACTCGAGTCCCCCCTACATTTAAGCACACCCATTTTCTCTCGTACAGTATTGAAGTTTTCGTGTTTTCTTTTTTTTTTAGATAGGGGAAACATTGGAAATTCATAAGTAGAGTTAGATACTGTACAGTACTTAAATATTTAATTATGCATTGAAAAAACTACCAAATTATAATGCAGTCAACAGTGACAAAATATTTTCTTGTGTGCAGTTCTCTTGGCCACAGTTATACAGCCTTTAGATTAGACTGCAAAAGGGTTAAATAGTTAGAAAAATACAGTTCATTTGTTATCCTTATCGACTGAAAGGTTGTAATGCAATAACTGTTTTTTTTTCACATAGCTATTAAACCTGGTTTTAAACCAACATGTTTAAATTCACCGAAGGTGCTAGAAACAAACATACTACATTCATCCATCTATATAACGATCAGTGTGCACATTTACTTATATAACGATCAGTGTGCACATTTACTTACATAAAGTACACATACATATGTGTGATAATCGTAGAGTCAATCATAGAGTCAACTAAACTTGTAATGAAGTACGGTTCAGTAAACCAGAGAAAGAAAAAAATATGGCAACACGTACCTACAGTAAAAACACAGTACAAATGTTGAGATGATAATTCTTTTATATTATGATGATGAAATAGATCAATATAATACAGTATAAATGGATTCTGTAAGTGAAATAACATTTTATTGATATTTTGCTCTTTTTTCATTAAAGGATAAGTATACAGTACTGAGAGAGAGAGATTGAACTGAGGTGTTTATGTACACTGATAAGCTGTTTTGTGATTTTGCTGGATTTTTATTTAACATTTTATTGATATTTTGCTATTTACATTAATAGCTGTAGGGTTAAAGGAAGTGTCATTTTCTAATAAGCCTTTGTTTGGTTTTTACTAAGCTGCTTAAAATGTTGCATGAAAGTATGAATTTCTGTTCAACTCTTTTCTCTTGCTGCTTCCTAGCTTTTAGATGAGATATCCCAATAACCTTTGTTTTAGTGTGTTTCTGGTATCCCAATAACTTTTGGTATAGTTTCAGGTATCGCAGGTTCTTGTGGAACTGTCTTTTGTATCCTTTAAGTGTCTTTTTGATGAATCATTTTATATTCCTTTGCTCTGTTTCTTAGTTCGATTTTGGCATTAATATTTATCACCTTTCGTCGCCTATTTTTAACTCTTGAAATATTCTCTTCTCTGAGTTGTGTAGTCAGAGTTGAAATATTTCAATTCTCTTCTCTGGGATTTGCTGTTAAAGTTAAACCATGGTTTATTTGTTTAGGGAGTATTGTGAAAAAATTTTTTGGTGAAACTTTGCTCCTTACACCTACCAAACTTTTTAGCAGATTCTAAAAACAAGTTGAGCCGTTCCTTGCAATATCTATTAGAGCTTGTGTAGCTGTCTCTAAGCTTAAGAGTATCCATTTTATGGTTGAAAGTACAAATGTCACCTTTACTAAAAACTACTTCATAAGCTTCCTCCAAAAGGGGGCCCCACTTAGCCTTTAGACATGCATTACACTGAGAGGATTCACTGCTGGGCTCATGGTCACACATACCAGTGGGGGGAATTACAGGGTGGCACAGGGTCTGGTGCTTTTTATAGTTTGGGTTATTGGAACTGTACATTGAGTATCAGACAAAAGGCCGTCTAAATCATGTACACAGAAATTCTTAACACTTGGTAGAAACTCAGGGGTACGAAGACATAGTGTGCTACACTACTGCCATTAGTCGTATTACTTGACTTCTCCAACACCATAGTCATCACCCACTCTTCTGTTTACTTTTTTTAAAGTAAACTCTTAACATTATTGCTTATAAACTGGTCTTCAGTGTGCCAACTTGTTTCAGTATATTCAGTAATTCAAGTTGTGTTTGGTATTAAAAAAGTCATCCTCAAATAAGTAAATACCAACCTCATGAAGAACTGTTTCCTTGATTCCAGTGAAATCTGTTGCTAAACCAGTTCTTGAGTTAAAATCACTATCAGTATGAAATGAATGTCATAAGCTATTTTAAGATTTATATAAACCCTCTGGCTAGGTCGTCATAGATATCATTTTCAAAAAATGGTGAACCTTCATGGGGAATATAAACTGAGCAGAAGGCCTCACTTAATATAATTTATGGTTGTTTACTTTCACCTTCAAATGCTGCATCACAAATTGTATTTTCTAGAATCTTTATTTGATTTACACAGTTTTCTTTGAGAAATAGACATACAGTAAACTGTGAACACCTCCGTATCTATAAGAATCGTTTCTCACAGGCATGACAAGTGAACAAAAGCCAGGGATACCATCCTCATTTATTTGGTTACATCTGGTTTCAGAAAGACACAAGGTATCAAATTCCTGGGCAAAGTTTTTTATGATGCCTTATCTTAATTTACTGGTAAGACCACAAACATTTAAACATGCCATACTGATAACATGTTTACTGGCTCCTTGTGCATAACTATGGTCCAATAACACTGACTGAAAGGGGTCAGGCCTTACCTAGAGATTTAAAAGAAAGCCAAGTTCAGTCACTTAATCCTTACTCCAACCTAGCTAAGGTTGCAGTCTATATGCTTCTCTACCTCATGTTCATTTTCCACCACAACAGATGATCCTTCTGTCAAGAGATCAGCAAGCCTTCACATTATGAGCCTTTTTCATCTCTGATCAAGTTATTGTGAAGGGGAATGCAGTCATCCTCTGTGTAGACAAATTTCATAGTCTCTTGTAGATCCTGCAGCTTCTTCGTGTTTCACATAATCCTACATATTGTGTCACACCTAACAAAAGGGAATAATTGGCTTAGATCAAGGGAGGACACTTTTGGGGGGGACTTTCTGCCGGGTAGCTTATGGCTAACACTGGTGTCTGATTCACTTGTATCTACCCAATATCTTTGGCAAAATTGACTGAGCTGACTTGTATTATCACCAGACGCTTCAGGAATACTGTACACTCTAATGTTTTCCTTATGACTGTACTGCTGTAGCCTATCCAGCTCAAAGCATTGCTTCTGTGTTTCTGACCTCAGATTTTCCAGACCTTCCATCTTATTTTCAATATCTAGCTTTGCACTTTGCATTAGGGTTTTGGAAATACTAATTATAGCATTGGTAACCACTTCAGTAACAGCTTTGGATACAGATTCAGTGAGAACTGGCCTCAAAGAATTAGACAAAATATTTATAAGCTGACCAACTGTTAAACTGATGGACACTTTAGTGTCTTGTTTAAGAGTTCAACATCTTTATTTGTGACATTTGTATCGATGCTTTTCATAACAGCAGCTTGAATGGCAGCTCGTAGATCACTGGGTCTTAAAACTATGCCCGTAACTTTCTTCTTCTGAGAAATTCACCATGATGATTGAAAAAGCACTCAACATTTTTTGGAGCACAACCCTGGGATATCCAACGCTGGCACAGATAAGAGACAGAGCCCTCTCGTGTTGATTCCTTTATATTCTATCGCTGTGCCAACAAGTGTTATTGTGGCAGAGATCAATTAAAACAGAATTCTTTGAGATTGGTTGGTCTATCTTACGGAGTCCTCGGGGGCACCATGAGAGTAACTCCTTTGAGGACTCACAGCAACTATGCTATCAAACAATATTTTCTTGAAACAACTTTTAGGTACTTTGTAGTCATACTGTGATTGATCAATGTTAGTCAAATAAGGTGTCAGTTAGTCACTACTAAAGCACTGACAGTTAAAAAACCTGCTTCTCTAATTACAAATTTATAAACACAGAATTTGCTTTTTCAGGTTGTCGAGCAGTATTTACCAGAGTGCCATAGCTTTGTTGGGGGTGTCCTTGTCCAGGTTAATTGGAACAAGGATATTCAAGCATTGTTGCCGTCCCATTGTTCTTCAGAGCATCATTCATCAAGGTCTCCTGTGTATGGGATAAGGAATTTATTCTCTGTTGCATGCTTAGATCGTAGATTGTTTAACATGTTAATTATGTCATTCAGGAAACAACAAATGTATTGGCAAGTCCATACTCATAGGGCTTCACATCTAGGAGCTTTTTTTTTTTTAGTGAATATACAGTTCACATTTACATAAGGGTATGTATATTATGTGCTTTGAATGAATATACAGTTTACATTCACATAAGAGTATGTATATTATGTGCTTTGATTCATGCAGTTTGGAATGAATCAATAAATTACATTCACATAATACAGTAGTATGTACTGTATTATGTACCTTGATTTATGCAGTTTGGAATGATTATACAGATTGCGCTCATGTAAGAGTATCTACAGGTACTGTACGTACTATGTGCATTGATTCATGTAGTTTGATGCCCACTGTTAAAAGCTATGGAGAATTTGCAATGATGCACTACACACTGAATTTTCCAGCATAGAAGACCCCAGTTTTGACCAGCAAACTTAAAGAAAAATAAATAAAAATATCCAATAATATATATATATATTGTAATTTTAAAGCTGGGATCTTGCTAGATCAGTGGGGTATACTAGGATGATATGCAACTTCTCTTAATTACCACAAAAATCTGGACTCTCGCCTTGGGGACAGCTAAAATTACAAACAACAAAATATGCCTGAAAGGCTACTTCAAGGGGGAAGTGATTAGATAAACTCTTGGGTTTAACTTAATTCATTATATTTACAAAAGAAAACACATCAAAAGAATGATAGCATAATTCTGGGGTAATGAGGCGAAAGCAAATGACAGGAATTTCCTGGAGGGAGCATATTGGATTCCCGCTTCAAAGTTGTTGATAATGAAGCCGCGAGGGCCATTATGCACACAAAGTGACACAGTTCCACAGATGGGTAGTCCTATCCTGCAATCAAACACTTACGGTTACTTAACTGGGACTAATACTGTAAAATTAAATTGCTCTAGGCAAATATGAAAAGTTGCTTCTAAATATACGCAATTAAATGCGAGAAACAATGTAGCTGGCTCCTTGGCTAAGAGAGAAAGAAGAAAAAAAATATGCATAAAAGGCGATGAGAAAAGAATGTGCTTGTTTTCAAAGCTCGAAATTAAAACCCAGTAGAATATGATGAGTACGTGAAAAAAGATTCTTAGTTTACCATGCAAGGGCAAATGTTCTGCCAACAATATCCCAAATGCTTAAGGGAAAAAGGAAAAGGAAATATTTACTTTATTCTAGAGACCTGATTTTGTTTACTTTAGCGATCCCATGGGACAGGTGACAGTTCGGCATTTGCATGTGAAGAGAAATAACAAACAAATACAGTGAACAAATACAACACAGTCTCGGCTTATCTGACACCTGGCCGAGCGAAGCTTTGCGCAAATTTCAATGAGATGACCGATAGATTTCGGAAGATTTTCCTCACTTCTGGAGAATGAATGAATGGGTGAGTCCTTTTTTTCTCACGGTTTGTTTACTGGAAAGATTGAATGGAAAGGAGTTTACCCTGTGCATTTCTTTTATAGGGAATTTAAACAAATGCGAGTACTAACCATGATTTTGGCTCACATGGCCTGAACAAATTTTTACAGATTTATGAGATTTATTCAATAAGGAAGAATAATATCTTTGCCTAGCGAATTCTTAACCTCTACGAGAGAGAGAATAAAAATATCTTATCTCCAGTGATATGAAAATTGCTGGACTGGGTTAGCCCACGTGGTTGTAATGTGTGCCTAGCTAGTATTTCGGGATTTTCAAATTGTCCTTATCAAATGGACAAAGCAATAAGGACACTATTCGTTTAGTAACTCTTCACTGAGTGTCGCTCCCTATCTTCCTAGTTTTAAAACATGCAGCTAACATGCAATAGCACAAAATCTTGTGTAAAGGATAATAATTCTCTCTTCTTTATAAATGGGATGCATGCACGTGTTCTAACAAAAGGGGTAAGGACCCAACCTGTGACGTTGCAGGTTAACGAAATCGTAGGCAAGGCCACCAGTGTTGTAATTTTAAAGCTGGGGTCTTGCTAGATCAATGGGGTATACTAGGATGATACGCAACTTACCTTAATTACCACAAAAATCTGGACTCTCGCCCTGGGGACAGCTAAAATTACAAACAACAAAATATGCCTGAAAGGCTACTTCAAGGGGGAAGTGATTAGATAAACTCTTGGGTTTAATTCATTATATTTACAAAAGAAAATACATCAAAAGAATGATAGCGTAATTATGGGGTAATGAGGCGAAAGCAAATTACAGGAATTTCCTGGAGGGGCATATTGGATTCCCACTTCAAAGTTGTTGATAACGAAGCTGCGAGGGCCATTATGCACGCAAAGTGACACAGTTCCACAGATGGGTAGTCCTATCCTGCAATCAAACACTTACGGTTACTTAACTGGGACTAACACTATAATGAAGGAATCTGGGACTTGCATAGAAGATGCCTAGACGGGACTTGATTCCCGTGACTCGAACATCAAATGATTACATTACTTTTCTCATAAATGCTTTGCAAATTAAACAGCACAAAATGTAAAGCAATACAGGTCTCACTGAAATTATATCGCACTATGAAATGAAAGGAACGCAGTGGGAGGAAAATAGTGAATGTGGCTGACAAAAAACCTTAAATCCTGGTACTTTACCTTTCTTTAGGAGCCGAAGTTCTCTTCTCATGAGGGCCAGCGATGGGGAGGGAAGTGAATTAATTCACATCAGAAGTTACTCTGGATACTGCCTGCCGCATGTCCTACATAGGCAGGTAAATGGAGCAAGGGACGAAACTTTGTTCTGCTTGTCTGCACTGGCAATTCTGAGAGTTAGCCTCTCTGTCCAGGACCCTTTATAGCTTTGGAAGTTACAGCTTTCTCTTCCTAGATGGCGTTGTGATCACTCTGCCCACGCGGAAACTGCAGGCAGCATGGTTCCAAATTCAAAATGGGGGGGACACATGCAGTCAGCCCACCAGCTGTCTGCCTCGGGCGATGATTAGCTCAGGTTGGGTCCATACCTGGAATTTAGGGATTTCCAGCAGCACTTTGGACAAGAAAAGGGTTTAAAGGGGTTTTCCCCCCAAAAAGGCATTGGTGAAAGGTTTTAGGGGGGAATTTCTTACAGTGAATCATACTAAATTTATCTTATATTAGTACTGACTCCTTTTACTTTAAATTAGTTCGGGAAAAGGTGGCGTAGGAGGGAGTATTCTTAATAATATATATATATATATATGTTATGCGATGCAGTATTTCTTTGTTTTGCGTTGCACCACATATGAATGTCCCGTGTCTGTTGACTTTCACTTGATAGTAACGCAGGGGACTCGGTAAGTTAGGTTGAAATTGTCTATTAATATTTTTCACTTTCAGGAGGGGGTAAGTATTCACCGGGCACGGTTTTTCATAAGTTTAATCTTAACCTAACTATTTCACACGGCCAGCCACACTGGACTTAGAAATTTCTTGATGTTAAGAGAGGAGCGAGTGACACAATCCTACCCAATTTGGGTTTCAAGTAACTCTGGCTTAAAATTGATCAGAATGAACTCTGGACCTATGTTGAATAAAACTCCGCCTCCTTGAGGACGTCTACTTTACTCTTAATGGTTCAATCTTAACTCCCACTTTTGGCAAGGACAAATCAGGTCAATTTTGCTGACCTTTTCGCTTCATAACCTATCCTCTAACTCCTCCTTCCTTTCCCACATCTTGGAGGTTTGTTATGGTTAGTCTTCAATTTACTTGGTCCCATGACTCATCATTTTAAACTATCAACATCGTGTCTCTCTCTCTCTCTCTTCCATAATCCCGATCAGTGAATCTCATACTTATTCACTGCATAATATATATATATATATATATATATATATATATATATATATATATATATATATATATATATATATATATATATATATATATATGTGTGTGTGTGTGTGTGTGTGTGTGTAAGTATACCTTAGTTTTACCAGGCCACTCAGCTGATTAACAATTGGTTACCTAGCAACGGGACCTACAGCTTATTGTGGAGTCCGAACCACAGTATAGCGAGAAATTAATTTCTATCACCGAAATAAATTCCTCTAACTCTTCATAAGCCGGCTGGAGACTCAAATTCGGGCCTACCAAGTGCTAGGGCTAGCCCACAGCTCTACCAACTCGCCCAACGAAGAGCTTATGTATACTATGTGTATATATATATATATATATATATATATATATATATATATATATATATATATATATATATATATATATATATATATATATATTATATAATTTTAAAAATTTGAAAAAACTGCTCTCCGATGGTTGGCAGTGCTGTGCAGGCTAAGGAAATACTGGTTGCACTGCTTACACTCAAAGAGACTTAGAAAGATTTTTGGGGGTGTGGGAGGCCAGAGAATTTCCAGTGTCGGGGAAGGTCAGAAGGTTGAGTGCCATAGGAGAGGAGTGGCAGTGAGCCGATTTGTTGAAAGATTCACTCAAAGAAAGGATTGTTTTGGAAGGTGGGTTGCTAGGGATGGAGTTCCCTGGCTGGGAGGGGGTAGGGAATGCAGTGTGGGATGAATGGAGCAGGTATTTGACTTCACTATGAATTTTTTTGTTTTATGTTTTTTTTACATTTATGCTTTTCTGCATTTTATTGTAGGATATTACAATACTGTAATTTAACGTGAAATGAAGAATCAAGCAGAACCACCCCCCAAGAAAGAGAGAGAGAGAGAGAGAGAACAGCTCATTCTGTGTATGCTAATGTCCGTAACATGGACTCATACACACACAAACACACCTTCCCTTTTTTATTTTGCTCTGTTCTCATTTTGATTGTACTGTACTTTTAAATTTTTTATTTTTGTGTTCTGTCATAATTTTCACTACATAAGCAATGAAAAAGCAATCAAATATACAACCCAAAAGAGACAGAGAAATGCATTCAGTATCCCCTAGCGTGTGAGTGTATAGTTAGTTACTGTACACAGTACGCACACACATTCCTTCCTTCAGTTGAAGGAAGGGGAAACAAGTTATAAATAGCTCATTTTATGGACAAAATTCATGATGAATTTAACATTAATGTATAAATATTTTGAATTAATATTTAACTGTCAATGTGAACATTGTATTTGTGATGAAATACTAATATTCTCTTGTGTACGGTAATGATTTGTGTGATAATTGTATTATAGTAAAAAAAAAGCTAAACAGTAACATCAGTATTTGTGGGTGTTAGAGACCACAGCCACCTGCGAAAAGTGAAACTTGCGTTAAGTTGTTACACCCCTCTAAAAGATAACTACCTATTTTAATAGTTCAAATACCAAATATACCTTAAACTATCATCGTACACCAGATATACCCTAAATTATCATCCTAAAACACTTTAATATCACTTCAAAGCCATCTTACAACATTACTCTTAAAAATATATGACTTACAGCTATGTGTGAAAATTAATCAAGTTCCCCCTATATTCAGGCACATCCATTTTTTCTCATACAGTATTCAAGCCGCCCCATTTTCTTTTTACAGAAGTTAGGTGAAACATTTGGAATTCACAAGTAGAGTTAAGTACTGTACCTAAATATTTAAATATGCATTAGTAAATCATTGTAATATGCATTAGTAAATCATTGTAACGTACATACGTATGCACACACTCATTTGTATGCATCGTGAACTTGTTGTAGTTTTATTTTTGTATTTTTATGTTTATGATACAGAAATTCATATTTCATATTCATATTTCATTAAAGGATATGTACAGTACTGAGAAAGAGAGAGAGAGAGCGAGAGGGGGGGATGAACTGAGGTATGTTTACATCAGTAAAACAAATCAGGAAACAGCTGTTTTGTGACTTTGAGGGATATTTGTTTAATATAAAATATGTTAGTTTACCTTTGTACACCCGTTTTACTTTTATGTACAAAATTAAAAATAATTATTCCATTAAAACATTCATTTCTTTTAGCAACTAAAAAATTTTCCTAATTCTTTCAGTAGTGACCTCAATCAGCTGATTCTGAGACGATCGTTTTTTCTTTTATACATATTGTAACGATAACAGATCAGTATAATAATACAGTATAAATGGTTCTGTAAGTGAAATAACATTTTATTGATATTTTGCAGATTATTACATTAACCCTTAAACGCCTACTGGACGTATCATACGTCGACTAAAATTGTCTGTTGGGTGCCAAGTGGACGTACTGTACGTCGACTACAAAAAATTTCAACCTTTGGTCAACTTTGACTCGACCGAAATGGTTGAAAAACGCAATTGTAAGCTAAAACTCTTACATTCTAGTAATATTCAATCATGTGCCTTCATTTTGCAACAAATTGGAAGTCTCTAGCACAATATTTCGATTTATGGTGAATTTTTGAAAAAAGTTTTTTTCTTACGCCACATGTAACTCTGCGAAAATTTCATAAATTCTTTCGTCATTTTGTTGTAATTTTTGCACTGTTCTATATTAGCCGTTACATAAAGTTTTATATATGAAAATGTGCGCAATTTCATGTACAATACAACAGAAAATAGCTCATGGTTGTAGCTTTTATCAGTTTTGAAATATTTTCACATAAATCACGATAACTGCCAAAATTTCAACCTTCGGTCAACTTTGACTCGACCAAAATGGTAAAAAAACTGCAATTGTAAGCTAAAACTCTTACATTCTAGTAATATTCAATCATTTACCTTCATTTTGCAACCAATTGGAAGTCTCTAGCACAATATTTCGATTTATGGTGAATTTTTGAAAAAACTTTTTCCTTACGTCTCATGCAGAAATTCTTTCACATGTTGTCGTAATGTTTGCACTGTTTTATATTAGTCGTTACATAAAGTTTTATATATGGAAATGTGCGCAATTTCATGTAGAATACAACAGAAAATAACTCATGGTTGTAGCTTTTATCAGTTTTGAAATATTTTCATATAAATCACGATAACTGCCAAAATTTCAAGCTTCAGTCAACTTTAACTCGACCGAAATGGTAAAAACGCAATTATAAGCTAAAACTCTTACATTCTAGTAATATTCAATCATGTACCTTCATTTTGCAACAAACTGGAAGTCTCTAGCATAATATTTCGATTTATGGTGAATTTCTGAAAAAAAAAAACTTTTTCCTTACATCTGTGCGCGTAACTCGGCCAACATCTCAGAAATTCTTTTCGTCATGTTGTCGTAATGTTTGCATCGTTTTACATTAGTCGTTACATAAACTTTTATATATGAAAATGTGCGCAATTTCATGTAGAATACAACAGAAGATAGCTCATGGTTGTAGCTTTTATCAGTTTTGAAATATTTTCACATAAATCACGATAACTGCCAAAATTTCAACCTTCGGTCAGCTTTAACTCGACCGAAATGGTCAAAAAACGCAATTGTAAGCTAAAACTCTTACATTCTAGTAATATTCAATCGTTTACCTTCATTTTGCAATAAATTGGAAGTCTCTAGCACAATATTTCGATTTATGATGAATTTAAAAAAAAAAACATTTTCCTTACGTCTGCGCGGTAACTCGGCTGAACATCTCAGAAATTCTTTCGTCTCGTTGTCGTAATATTTGCACCGTTTTATATTAGTCGTTACATAAACTTTTATATATGAAAATGTGCGCAATTTCATGTACAATACAACAGAAAATAACTCATGGTTGTAGCTTTTATCAGTTTTGAAATATTTTCATATAAATCACTATAAATAGAAAAAATTCGACTTTCGGTCAACTTTAGCTCGACCGAAATGGTAAAAAACTGCAATTGTAAGGTAAAACACTTACAGTCTAGTAATATTCAATCAATTACCTTCATTTTTCAACAAACGGGAAGTCTCTAGCACAATATTTCGATTTATGGTGAATTTTTGAAAAAAACATTTTTTTACGTCCACGCGTTACAAATTCATGCATCATTTTGTGATAATATTTTCTCTGTGTTGCTCTGATCGTTTTAAAATTTGTTATATACCAAAATCATCGCAATTTAGTGTACAATACAACTAAAAAAATTAACTCATTAGCTTTAACCGTTGTGCTTACAGTGCGATTTGTATGCAATTATATAAGAGTTTTTTTTTTTTTATCTGTCATATATTCCAATATTTATATATGATAATGATATTTTTTCATTTCTGATGGTTGCATACTAAACTTCAGGCAATGACAAAAAAAGGAGCCAAAATGAACTCTTAATCTTAAAAACTAAGCGTGATGTGATTTTTTTAAAAACTTTTTTCCGCTTCGGCGCTAACTCACCAACGCCGCCGCATACGGGAGACGTTTTTGTAAATAGAGGCTCGGCGTTTAAGGGTTAATATTAATATTTGAAAATTAGTAAATCATTGTAACATGTAGATGCGTATGCATCTCAAAGCACGATTTCATCATCTTTCTGGTGTATCAAGAGCATTGCATTAGGATAACTTCTTTTCCTTTGCAATCCCATCTTGATGTTAAATAAAAATAAAACTAGTCATTACTTCCTGAACAAATTTCAACATCTGTAGATTATGCTGTACTAGGCTATTCTTGTAGAGTGAATTTCATTTTCAGTAGATTATACTAGGCTAGGCTTTGAAACAAGATTACCAAGCTTATGGCTTATTTAATAATTCATAACCATATATTTTATAATTAACAACCACTTACTATTGCATAAGCACCACTTACAAAAGAATTAGCATAAGGAACTCAGATTTCAACGTAAGTGAATTGAGAAACAGCTGTTTGTGATTTTGAGAGATATAAGTTTAACATTTGTTAGTTTATCTTTGCATACCCATTTTACTTTTGTTTTATGAACGAAAATGAAATAATAAATCGAGTAATGATCAATTTTCTTTTAGCAGCTCAAAAAGGCTTCTCCTAATTATTTCAGTCGTTGGCATGAGTCAGCTGATTTTGAGAACGTAAACATTAGCCTAGCCTACCTGAATGCACATGGTGGATGATCAGTTTTTTTTGTACTACGATGATGGTATAACATGATAAAAATACAGTATAAATAAATGGATTCAGTAAGTAAAATATCAGTTTCATCACAATTACCTTTATTTTGAATTAAATACAGCAGTAATAGTCTATTTGACTTATACAAATGGGCACTGTGAGTGTAACACCCAGCCTAAGCCAATAGTTCACATATACACATTCTGTAACTCATGTGTGGTAATGTGATATAGTAACAACTAATAAAGAAAGTTCCTGTATAAAACCATGGTAGGGTGTGGGTGAACACAGGTAGGCTACCTACTTTCTGAACTGTTTCATTTGAGAGAGGGGGAGGGGGTAGTATTTTTTTCAAATTGTATTTACGTAGAATATTTTGTTACAAATGTTGGGGAAAAAGGTAGATGATTGCCTTTTTCATGAAGTTTTCAGTTTAAAGTGGTATGGTTGTTGTTTATAAACATACTGAGTGGTTATGATTATGTGGTGTTAACAAGGTAGGAGGAGTGAGGCTATTGAGTTAGCACTTTACACCCATAGAGTTTTGTACTTGCCCTTATCCTTATCCAGATTTTACCCCCTGTGTGACAGGGCCTTGGCTCTATTAATCTGGATAATCAAAGAGATTGTTGTATCAGTATCTTTTTGCTCTGGTAACAGTTTAGATGTGATAAAGTTTCAGATAAATACCTTGAATTGAATGTTAAAGGAAAAGTAGAAGTAAGTCTAGGTTAGGAACTTTGTAGATTTGATGTTAGCTGTAAGATATGTAGAAAGTATTCAACTGAAGGCTGTAATAAAGGATCTTTGTTACCTAACAGACTGTTACATATCAGAAATCCAAACCCTCGAGGTGCATTTTAAGTTGAGGTGCTTCTATAGTAATTTGTGGGTTTAGAATAAAAACGTGATTGTTCATACTGGTGTACTACTATGGTTGGTACCCCGGACGGATTTTTATTTTCTTTGTCACGGTGCATTGAAATATTGTCTGGTTGGTACAGCTTATTGATTATTGTTGTTTTGCAGTTCATTTATTTTATAAATATGTGTTTGGGATGAATCTTACCTACTGTTAAAGATAGCTTATATCTCAGCACTGATAAATGAGTCAGCATTCAATCAAAAGAAGGTCACATGGCTAACTTGGTTGACTATCTAGTTCACCTCTTCTCCACCAGATGTGTTTTGAATGTTTTAGCTCTTGTCAGAATTTCCCATGTTACCATTGTATATAGGCACTCATTGTAATTTCATGGTATTTGGCTGTTTGCTGCTTTCACAGTATTATATATTTGTCAGTTCTGTAGGAATGATAACTCTCTTAGGAGGATGCGTTGAATTTTGCGGTAGATAGACACACTTTTGTACCAGCTGCAGGGGTACAGTGTGTGATCTTGAGAATAGATGTGAGGAATTTAAGGACTAGTCTAAGGGCTTTATGCTTAAGTTTGTTAGATATAGAAGGAGAAAGGAAGCAGGTAGATTGCTAAAGCAAATAGCAAGGTCAGTTCATAAACCTGTCGTTTTTTCCCCTTTTCCAGATCCTTCATCTGTAGTTATCCTTACTCAGTCTATTGCTTTTTTCTCTGCTGATGCTCTAGCTAGTACGGAGACTTCTTTAGCTCTGCCTTCCTCTCCTCTTTCAGTTCAGAAAAAGCATAGGGAGATGTTAGTACAGGATGTAAGCCTTATTGTAGAGTCATTAAAGGTTTGACTGAATTTGTTATGGAAACGTTAGTGTCCCTCCTTAGTGTGCAAACATTTTCACATACTCATGTCTGTAGCCCAAGCTCAGGACTGCCTTGCAGCAGTTGGAAGGGTCCATTGCCAGGGAACAGGTTGGTTTTAGTGGTGATGTAGTTCTGTGCCTTCTCCATCATTGGCATCAAGTAATGAGGTTGTTAGCACTGGTAGGGCTAATGATATAGGTATAGAAAGTGTTGTTAATAATAATGTGTCTGTAGTGAGTTGTTCCCTTCTGCATCTACTTCTCATTCTAAATCCTTGTCTGTTATTCTCTTTCTCCTCAAAATGCACCTTTTCATTCTTTATATGCAATTTTTTAGGCTATTGGTGAGTCTCTTCCTATGGTTCTGTTAACCCTTAAACGCCGAGCCTCTATTTACAAAAGTGTCTGTCGTATGCCGGCGTTCGGGAGTTAGCGCCAAAGCTGAAAAAAAGTTTTTTTTTTTTAAATCACAGCACGCTTAGTTTTTAAGATTAAGAGTTCATTTTTGGCTCCTTTTTTTGTCATTGCCTGAAGTTTAGTATGCAACCATCAGAAATAAAAAAAAATATCATTATCATATATAAATATTGAAATATATAACAGCACAAAAAAATGTTTTCATATATAATTTTATACAAATCGCGCTATGAGCAAAACGGTTAAAGCTAATGGGTTATTTTTTTTCTTTGTATTGTACACTAAATTGCGATGATTTTGGTATATAACAAATGTAAAACGATCAAAGCAACACAGAAAATATTATCACAAAATGATGCATGAATTAAATAACGCGGGACGTAAAAAAATGTTTTTTAAAAAATTCACCATAAATCGAAATATTGTGCTAGAGACTTCCCGTTTGTTGAAAAATGAAGGTAATTGATTGAATATTACTAGACTGTAAGTGTTTTAGCTTACAATTGCAGTTTTCGACCATTTCGGTTGAGTTAAAGTTGCCCGAAAGTCGAATTTTTCTATTTATCGTGATTTATATAAAAATATTTCAAAACTGATAAAAGCTACAACCATGAGTTTTTTTCTGTTGTATTGTACATGAAATTGCACACATTTTCATATATAAAAGTTTATGTAACGACTAATATAAAACGGTGCAAACATTACGACAACGTGACGAAAAGAATTTCTGAGATGTTCGCCGAGTTACCGCGGATGTAAGGAAAATGTTTTTTTCAAAAATTCACCATAAATCGAAATATTGTGCTAGAGACTTCCAATTTATTGCAAAATGAAGGTAAATGATTGAATATTACTAGAATGTAAGAGTTTTAGCTTACAATTGTGTTTTTTGACCATTTCGGTTGAGTTAAAGTTGACCGAAGGTTGAAATTTTGGCAGTTATCGTGATTTATGTGAAAATATTTCAAAACTGATAAAAGCTACAACCATGAGCTATTTTCTGTTGTATTCTATATGAAATTGCACACATTTTCATATGTAAAAGTTTATGTAACGACTAATGTAAAACGATGCAAACATTACGACAACTTGACGAAAGAATTTCTGAGATGTTTGGCCGAGTTACAGCGCCATTGAGACGTAAGGAAAAAAGTTTTTTTTTTCAGAAATTCACCATAAATCGAAATGTTGTGCTAGAGACTTTCAGTTTGTTGCAAAATGAAGGTACATGATTGAATATTACTAGAATGTAAGAGTTTTAGCTTATAATTGCATTTTTTACCATTTCGGTCGAGTTAAAGTTGACCAAGCTTGAAATTTTGGCAGTTATCGTGATTTATATGAAAATATTTCAAAACTGATAAAAGCTACAACCATGAGTTATTTTCTGTTGTATTCTACATGAAATTGCACACATTTCCATATATAAAACTTTATGTAACGACTAATATAAAACAGTGCAAACATTACGACAACGTGACAAAAGAATTTCTGGCGCGGACGTAAGGAAAATGTTTTTTTCAAAAATTCACCATAAATCGAAATATTGTGCTAGAGACTTCCAATTTGTCGCAAAATGAAGGTAAATGATTGAATATTACTAGAATGTAAGAGTTTTAGCTTACAATTGCGTTTTTCGACCATTTCGGTCGAGTCAAAGTTGACTGAGGGTTGAAATTTTGGCAGTTATCGTGGTTTATATGAAAATATTTCCAAACTGATAAAAGCTACAACTATGGGTTGTATTTTGCTGTATTTTACATGAAATTGCACACATTATCATATATAAAACTTTATGTAACGGCTAATATAAAACAGTGCAAAAATTGCGACAAAATGACGAAAGAATTTATGAAATTTTTTTGCCGAGTTACATGCACGTAAGGAAAAAGTTTTTTTTAAAAATTCACCATAAATCGAAATATTGTGCTAGAGACTTCCAATTTGTTGCAAAATGAAGGTACATGATTGAATATTACTAGAATGTAAGAGTTTTAGCTTACAATTGCGTTTTTTTACCATTTCGGTCGAGTCAAAGTTGACCGAAGGTTGAAATTTTTTGTAGTCGACGTACGGTACGTCCACTTGGCACCCAACAGACAATTTTAGTCGACGTATGAATAGTCCAGTAGGCGTTTAAGGGTTAATATATATTTAGGCTGTCCTGTAAGGGTTAAATACTTGGAATAGGTTCATTGTCCTTGTAACATAACACAAATACAGTAAGTAGGTAACAAATTATGCCAGCAACAAATTTAATAACCTTCACTGGAATTACTGCAAGAAGAAATAAAGATTTTTATTAGTACCACTAGCGATCATAAGATACTTTTCTTTCTTCCAGCCACAAAAGTGTTGCTAATCCTGCCAGTATAGCTGCTAATGATCCTCAGATATCTGCAGCTAAATTTCATCAATGTTTGTTGAATCTTCTAGTCAGAATATCAATGGAACCAAGCGTACGGCAGGTAAGATGTTATTTTATGACTTTACGTAGTTTATCCTTGTAAACTTTCAACCTGAAAAGCCTGTTGGATGAGCATTAATCCCATAAATAACTTTTTGTGACTAATCACACAGTTAATTGTTAGGTCTGTTGTGGGCTGACATCAGATATGCTCTTGAACTCAAAATAATGAATATGTTGATGAACTTGTTAATGTAATCAATTTCAGGTTGTGTTCAGTGAATGTAATCAACTTCAGGTTATGTTCAGTGGTATTCAGAATTTTGTTACATAGAATGTTTTCCAATTTTATTTTTCATCCTTAATTGTGGCAGAGAAAATGTTTTAGGTTTGAGGAGAAGCTTTGGATTACATTTCTATACAAAATAGCATGTGGAAGTAATGATAATAGTTTTAATGAGTAATCAACAGGTTCTGATGGAGGAAAAACCTATTTTTGGTAGTGGCTGTTGAGTCCTCAAGGAGTTACCCCCTATGGGTGTGCCAGTGCTCCATGGTGACTAGACTAGTATCAAAGAAATATTTTTCTAGCCTGGTCTTGTAGCCGGGTATTGTGTCGTAATGAAAACACTATGGCACGTGATAGAGTATAATGGACTCAAAGATAAGAGGGCATTTTCCCTTGTCTTCAGCGAAACTGAACCCAGTTTTTCCTACGTCAAAAAATGCAAGAAGTGACTATTGCGCATGCACGTCTGCCATCTTGTTTACGACCAGGGCAGGCAAAGGACGAGCTCCTTTACTCTCTACTGGTCAATGTAGGATTATCCCTTGCCCAAAACCCATGCCTTTTGTCAGGGAAGTGGGGGGTTTTGAGGATTCAACAGCGACTACCAAAAATAGGTTTTTCCTACGTCAAAACCTGTTTTTTTATAGCGTTTTTAATAGCGTAGTCGCTGTATTGTTCTCAAGGAGCTTTACAAAAGAAATTGACAAGTGACAAAAGGCTTAAGCTCTCAAAATTTTAATCTCAAACAACCCAAAGGAAAAACATTTATGGTCCGAGGTCAAGCCCCAAGTTTCAAGCCCCATTCCTTATTCTAAAAAACCTTTTGGGGTTTTGGAAACAAGAAACGAGAAACTAAACAAGAACTTGCATTTTTAGGATGAAGTCCTGTAGTGACTTACCTAAGTATGCTGGGTGTGGTTGCAGTCTTTTTGTATCTTCCCCGGCAATAGTCAGCATACTCACCCGTTGGGAAGACCTCTGGTTTTCTGCTGTAGAGCCTATGGGGTCAGGACTAACCATACCACCTACTGACATGCAGTGCAGACAAATTTGTTTGAGCTCATGGCAGTAATGTTTCAAGAACACTGTCTCTGATGCCCACCCTGTACTTTCGGGGACTTCTTCAAAAGAGACATTTCTGAAGAAGGCCAATGACGTACTTACTTTCCTTATGTCATGTGACCTAGGAAAGGAGTGTGGGTTTGCTTTTTTAATTAAGGACACTAAAATTATTCTTAGCCCTTGTAGTGAGAGTTGTTTATTTGTGCTAGGATGTAGGAAAATTGGACCTTCTGGGATGTTTGCTGTGACCTCTAAGTAAACCTTAAGTGCTTGAACTGGGCATGATGCTCTGTCTACTAAACTGAGTTTTCTTATAAGAATAGGAGATTTCCTTCTTAAAGGATCCTTATTCTTAGCCAGGAATGATGGACCTGAGGACAATAATAATTGATTATCAGCAGTTTGTGTGATATATCGTCCCCGTCTAAGAGAGCCCAGTTCACTAATACGGGCTCCTAATGCTAATGCAATCAGGAAGATCGCCTTCTGTAGCTTGTGGGTTGCAGTTAAATTGGGTCCATTGAACTGAGGGGTAGATAGAAGTCCAAGCACCTTGTTCAGGGACAAAGTAATTAGGAGTCTTTCGGGAGCGGGTCTTTTTAGAGCGAAAGACCACAGAAGGGAAGTAACGACTTCTATGCTAGAGTCCCCCTCGAAGTAGGTTCCTTCACGTGGTGAGGGGGTAAGGGGCCCTGGCTTTTCTTCTTCGTTCTTACGAAGAATAAGAGCCCGGGCCCTGACGGATCACATACAAACCTTTCGATTTAAATGGCGTGGATATTTTCACTTTCGTATAAATTTCTTGGACCTGGTAAATAGGAAAAGGTATCATAGCTGGGATTGGGTTTATATCCGAAGCTAAATAGTGAGAACCGTGGCAGGACCATCAACTGCCCGATAATGTTTGGACCTGAGTTTTCAGGCGGAACTATTCTACGGACTGGACCACGGATTCCAGGGGGTCTAGTTCTGGGAATAGGACTCTCGGCATTCTGTCCGGTTTGCCCATAATGTGATTAGGTGGGGATGATTGTATTCTAGTAATGCTCTCAGTCCTATCAAGCGGGTTGGCTTACACTTGAGCCACTCTAATCATGTTGTGCCATCCCCTTTGGGGTAGGGTAGGGATGCGGACATTTGGGAGTCGGTTCTCACTTGTGCCATTAGTGGAGGAATGAACTCCATGAAAGGCTGATGATATCTCTTTAAGGTTTTCAGGTTTGGTTTACTTTTTTTTTTTTTTTTTTTTTTTTCCTCACAATCTTTATGACCAGTAAGTTTAAGGATTTGAGTACCCCTGGACCCTTTGATGGTAGCGAATCGGCACGGTTGACAACCATTGGAACCTCATCTGACAACCCTTCTTTAGAAAAGTCAAAACAAATTCAGAAAGCAATAACACTGGAACCATATGCTCCAGTACAAAGGAAACCAGTAAAAAGTAAATACCGTCTTGACCCAACCTTGACTCACTTTGACTCCCTCTTTGGGAGTGACAGTTGGTCAAGGTTTCTAACCCTAGAAACTGACCAGAAAATATCAGCACTCAAGTTGGAAAATTATTTATTAAGCAGACACTCTACGACTAAAATGTCGTTTAGACAAATAAAAGAAAAGACTTGGCTTATAGAGGCCACGACAAAAGTCAATCTGAAAATTATTTATCAATAAAAATATAGATAACATAAATATAAAAATAAAAAAACATGATACTATGAACAGTATTCAGGGTACTATTGTACTTCCTGAGAATAATAACGAGCCAGTTGAAAAGCAAATACTGTTAGACTCACTTAAAAAGAGATACCCCAAAGTACAGGATTGCGAACTATATGATCTACCAAGTAAAGAAAAGAATAAACAAGTCTTAAAAATCGCAAAAATAAAATTTGAAGGCCAAGACCTACCTCAGAAAATAAAAATTTTAGACCAAACCAGAGAAGTAAGACCATACGTCCCAAAGCCGCTACAATGTCAGAATTGCAGCAAATATGGACATGCAAAAAGTATTGTCGAAATGAACCTGTATGCGCGTATTGTGGATCTGAAGAACATGCCACACAATGGAAGTGTGGGAACCAAAGTGCATAAACTGTGGGCAAAACCATCATGCAAGATCCAAAGAATGTATGTACTATATATATAATACAGAGTTGAAAATATTGCAAGAAAGAACTGGAATGTCTGTAAAAGAAGCTAAATTAGAATTGAAAGTAAGAGGAATTCAAGATCCGTCTAAGAAACGTACATATTCTTTAACAACAAAAACCAACAATGAAATAAAAATGCATACAAATAGAACTAACGGAGCACAGAAAAGTAATTCTCAGGAAGAAATTAATGCCTTAGAAATAAAAACTAAAATGGTAAAGAATAAAGAAACAGGGACAAATGATATGGATAACATTTTATCCAATTCATTTGAAATATTAATGCAAATAGAAACAACACAGGAGGATGCTACTACAGAAATAACAGAGGAAGGACCTGATAGACTAGAAATTAAAGATAAAAAAAGGCCATTGGAAAGAACACCACCCAAAACAAAGAAACCAACAATTGTTAGAGAAACGTCAGTCAAAACAAAAACAAGAGATATGAAGAAAGAACAAAAACAAAAACTAGTTAAGAATATTCCATTATCTCCTAAAATAATAATAAAACCAATGGATACAGACATCCAAAATACCAAGAAGTGGGGAGACAACCATACCTTAGACAACAATGAATATGTCAAAGGAGAAGAGATTACTCCATCACCAATAATTGAGACAACAAGAACAAATAAAGAAAGAAATATACATGACAACTCTTGTGGATGTAATGATTGTTTCATTGCATTGTGCAACGATAACAAAAACATAACAAAAGATGGCTTAACAAACGTTATAAGAAACTTTATGAAATATAGAAAAAGAAACCACAGATTTGAGTACCCATGAAAAAGGTTGCATGTGCGTTGAGCACTTAATATATTATAAAGAAAAACAAATGAATGTCGTAAGAAAATTATTAGAAAAATCCAAATTGATAATACAAAAAGAGAGTAAAACTCGACCGTTATAATAAAATATTTTCAATAGCTATATAATACAATGGAACGTAAATGGTCTACAGACCAGATTACACCTAGAGAAATACAACGATTACTAAAAGAATACGAACCTATGATATTATGTTTACAACATGTCAACAAAACAATATCAACAATAGGTAAATATACCTTAGCATCTTCATCTAGAGAGGAAGAAGGAAATTTAGGTACTGCTATATATGTACATAACAAAGTATGTTATGACAAAGTACCTGTAAACTTTAATGATCTGCAAATATCGAGTATCAGAATACGAATAAAAACGATAATTATGTAATTTATAATTTATACAACCAACCCAATAAAAATTATGACTTAGATAAACTTAAAGAATTATCTAATAACACCAAAGAACCTATATTAATAGTAGGTGATTTTAATGCCCACAACCCGATGTGGGACTGTAATTGTACAGACTCAAATAGAGCAGGGAATAAAATAGAAGAATTCATAGATTCATATGACATTTGCTGCATAAATGACAACGAAATCAACACATATTTTTCTAAAACACATGGAACATTTTCCTCAATCGACTTAACTCTATGTACAACAAAAATAGTAGATAGATTAGATTGGAATACAGTTGACGACCTGCATACAAGTAACCATTTCCCAATATTAATTTCATTTTTACAAAATAACCCCACCAAGCATGTCCCTCAATATAACATTTATAAAGCAGATTGGGAGCAATATGAATTCCACACTAGGGATATCCACCATTTGAATATTCAAAAGACCACAATAAAACTAATAAATTTCTTGTTGATTTCATTACAAATGCAGCTGATAAAGCAATACCAAAATCCAAATCTCATCCAACAAAACACAAAGTCCCATGGTGGTCTGAAAAACTAACAGAATTAATAAAAGTAAAACACCAAATTGGGAGACGATTGGATAATTTGAATAGAAAATTCAGTAAAATAAATAAATCATTACCGATATTAGAAGAAAACTTACAAAAACTGACTATATTATTATTAGAAATTAATACATTAAAACCTCTATATAACAAAGTATCTGCAAAATTTAAAAGAGAAGTAATTCAAGGAAGAATCATTTCATGGAGAAAATATGTATCAGATCTCTCTAATAATACTCCCATACAAAAATATGGGAAAAATTTAGGAAAATAAATGGTACCCATGTTAAACCACCTAGACATGCCATAATAAAAGATGGGAAAAGAATGCTTGATCCTAAAGAAATAAGTAATGTAATAGGCGAAAGTTTAGCAAAAGTAAGTAGCGACAAAAATTTAGATGAGCATTTCCGAACTAGGAAAAATAATATAGAATTAATAACAATAAATTTTGAAACCATAGAAGATATTTATTATAATAGAAAGTTTAATATGGATGAGTTAGAATTTGCATTGTTGAACAGCAATAAATCTGCCCTGGAGGTGACAGTATTTGTTTTGAAATGATCTGCCACTTAGCACCTTTGGCAAAGGCATACTTATTAGAGTTTTATAACCACTTATGGCTTCTGAAATTTATTTCCTAATGAATGGCGTAAAGCTATAATTATTCCTATCCCCAAACCAGGAAAAGATCCCAGTAATGTAAACAATTACAGACCAATTTCTTTAACTAGTTGTCTATGCAAATTACTAGAAAAAATGGTAAATGCTCGACTAACATGGCACATTCGAGAAAACAAAATTTTGACTCCCACACAATTTGGGTCACAATGTAACAGATCGACACTGGATTCTCTATCTAACTTGGAAGATCACATACGAAGAGGATTTGAACGAAAACAAATTACTATAGCCGTGTTTTTTGACATTGAAAAGGCATATGATACTACATGGAGGTATGCAATATTAAAAGCGTTACATGAAAATAACATCCGTGGACATTTACCTATGTTTATCCAAAACTTCTTGACAAATCGCAGTTTTCAGGTGAGAATTGATGATGTTCTGTCTAGAACATTTCCTCTTGAAAATGGTGTTCCACAGGAAGCGTCCTTAGTGGCACGCTGTTTACTTTAGCAATCAATGATATCAGTAATAATCTACCTATTGGTATTAAAAGTAACCTGTATATGGATGATTTTGCCATATATTATTCAGCATCTCGAATAAAACATGCAGAACGAATCATTAATAAAAGCATAATAAAAATAGATGAATGGGCTTTATCTGTAGGCTTTAAATTTTCCATAGAGAAAACCCAAGCAATCATGTTTTATAAAAATAAAAAGTGGAAAAAAGGAGAAGAAATAGACTTGAAAATCAGAAACCATAGTATACCAATTGGCCAAACAGCAAAATTTTTAGGATTAGTATTTGATACTCATATGAACTGGAAAGCCCACATAACATACATGAAATCAAAATGTAAAAGAGCATTAAACCTAATTAAAAAACTATCAAACACTACTTGGGGAGCCGATAGACATACCCTTGCTTTATTGTATAAAGCAACAGTGCTGTCTATCGTTGATTATGGAAGTGAAATATATGGCTCGGCATCAGGCATAACGCTGAAAACGGTAGACCCAGTTCATAATGAGGGCCTTAGAATATGTTCAGGAGCTTTTTCGATCATCACCAACATCATCTTTACAAGTTGAATGTGGTGAACTACCTCTGTCTCTCCATAGAGAGCTAGTAACAATGAAGAGTGCTCTGAGAATTCAGACAAATGATTCTCCAACTAAAAATTATTTGGATTAAGAGATGTGTTTATAAACAATCATCCACCTTCTTTCCCAATTAGAGCTACAAGATTGTTTGAGTCGCTAAATATACATATACAATTACCTGTAATAATAAAATCGCCTCCTCCTTGGACAATGAATAAAATGAGAATTTGTACACACTTGAAATATTTATCAAAAAATCATTCATATACTCCTGAATACCATAGACAACATGCAACAGAGCATATTATCCGAAAAAGATCCACATTACGCAATATATACTGACGGATCTAAGTCTGTCAATACGGAGGGGATATGCCACGGTATCCCAAAACAAAACGTATCAGTTCTCTCTCCCAGACAAAGCTTCTGTATTTACAGCTGAGTTATGTGCAATAGTATCAGCCATAAAAATAGTAAGAGAAGTCTCATATAATAATTTTGTAATTTATAGCGACTCCAGGAGTGCTATAGAAGCTATTCAAAGCTACAATAAAAAAATAATATTGTACAACATATAAAGTTCTCTCTCCATAAATTGTATAATAAGGGAAAAAATATTGAAATATGTTGGATCCCTGCCCATGTAGGGATTAAGGGAAATGAAGAGGCTGATAAAGCAGCTAAAGAAGGTCCACATGACAAGAACAAATGTAGACATCCCTATCAGTGACTATACAAGATATATAAAAACAGTCCTTGTAAAAAATGGCAAAATATATGGAACGAAGAACCTGAAAATAATAAATTAAAACAGATAAAATCCAGTGTTGGAAAATGGAGTTCATCATATCAGAGAGAAAGACAAGCACAAGTAATTCTGACACGTCTTGAATAGGCCATACTCGATTGACACATGGACACTTAATGAACAGTCCATGGGCCCTCTTCCCAAATGCCCAGATTGCAATGTGCTGATAACAGTTAAGCATATACTGTGTGAATGTCCACAATATAACCTGCAGCGATCATCAAATTTCGAAATAGACCGATAGAAGAAATTTTGTCAGAATCTTCAACGTTCTCAATAGCACCCATTTTAATGTTTATGAGAAGCTGCAAATTAATTGGAAAAATATAAGAAAAAAAAATCAGAATAATGAATTTTAAAACAAGTAAATTTTATGATTTTACCTAATTTATTTTGAATTTTTATATACCTTTTTAGTGAGTATGTATGGAAACATGAATTTAAATGTATTTATTGTGTGAGTGTGTTCCCGTATGAAAGCGTATACCTTTTTACAGCTTTTAATTTCATTTTCATTCATCATCATTGACAAGTGACTTATTAGGTCCCAGTGCTAGGCTTCTAGCCTAGACTTGTCATTCCATCCTAATCCTTCGGGCCAGCCCTATGAGAGCTGATAGTCAGCTCAGTGGTCTGGTTAAACTATTTTAATAATAATATGCTGGAGTCAATCCCGAATCCATAAATCAAGGGTTCTGTTAATGATACCTTTTTTTTCTTTTGAAATTTCATCTGAGCTCTCAGTATGTATATAATCTAACTATATCTTCCATATGGACTGGTATTGTCGGATAGATGACGTCCGTAATTTTTGCACGAGGTACCTAGCAATGTTGGGTGAGTAGTTTTCGTGGTAGATAATGTTTAAAAAATCCATACGTGAAGGTCTCGGCTCAGAAAGGAGGATGTGTAACCGATTTTCCCTCGTACTTTCTGGGATAGGACAGCGGACGACAGTGGAATTGATCTTTTCCCCTGTTGTTGAAGTGATAGGAACCAATGCCTGTTTGGCCAATTTGGGACTATTAAGTAAGCTGTTCCTTTGAAGGTTAGGAGTTTGCTCAAAACCTTCGAAATCTGGGACAATGGAGGAAAAAGATATATCGTCCTCCAATTGTTCCAGTCTGGTAGGAAGGCATCTCTTGCTATTGCTTGATTGTCCAAGTTTGGAGATACATATACAGGCAGTCCCCAGTTAATGGCGGGCTCGGTTAACAGCGATTCGGTTTTATGGCGCTTGTCTAGCGACGAAAATCGGCAATTTTTGGCATCGAAAATTGCCGATTTCCGCTTGTCGGCGCCGATAACTGAAAATCGGTGCTTTTCGGCGCCAATAACCCCCGAAAATTGCCAAAAAAGCGCTGAAATCGCCGATTTTCAGCTAGCGGCGATTTTCGGTTATCATCACACCCTCAGAAATGGAACCCCGCCGATAACCGGGGACTGCCTGTACTGGAAGTGTGTGATTCTCGTATGTGGCAAACAGGTCCACTTCTGGTTGTGGAAGCATGATGGCTATTGTTTGAAAAGAGTGCTTGCCCAACAACCACTCTGTTGAGGCTGTCGTTTTCCTCGATAGAGAATCTGCTATTACGTTGAGAGACCCTGTGTGGTGAATTGCAGACAGGTGCCACTTCTTTACTTGTGCCATCCGAAGGATGGCTAGTATTACCATGTTGAGAGGAGGTGAATGTGATCCCAATCTCTTGATGCAGGACATTGCAGTCATGTTGTCTAGAACCAACAGAGTGTGTGTCTCTTTTGGAGGTTTGAGTCTTTTGAGACAAAAAGACAGCCATCAGTTCCAGGAAATTGATATGACACTTCCTCAGAGTAGCTGATCACCTCCTTGCCACCTGACGATCTTCCCAATGTCCTCCCCAACCTGTTAACGAGACATCTTTGTGTATTGTCACTATTACAGATGGAGGAGTCAGGGTGACCTGTTTCGCCAGAGATTCCTTCCGGGTCCAAGGCTGAAGTATCTCCCCGACTTTTTGATTCTTTTGGTGAGATCTGTCTCGCTGCTTTTGTCTTGCGTGCGACAGCCAAGATTTGGTCACGTTTTTCAATTGCAATCTGAGTATTGGATCTATTACTGATGCGAACTGCAGCAGGCATATCGTACGTTCTAATTGTCATCTGGAAACTCTGGGTTGTGCAAGGAATGTGTTGAGGTCTTTCCTTATTCTGTGTTGTGTATTGATGGGAGAGAGAACTGGCTGTGAAGAGTATCCCAACACAGTCCCAGCCATTGAAAACGTTTGCTGAGTGTGAGGCAGGATTTTTTCCAATTTATCAGAAAACCTTTTTACTGTAGTCTGTTGATCACTGCTCTTAGGTTTTTTAAAAACTCTTTTTATATAAGCATCTTACCAAGTAATTACTTGGTAAGTTGTTAACCGGCAGTTAAAAATTTTGAAATTTGCGGGTTGCTCTATTTTGTTTGACTAGGTGACTAACCCCACCCACCTTCAGGGTAAGAGAGGAACAACTAGCAAAAGTATTATTTGTTTCTGCTGGCTAATGGCTGAACACAAGCTTTTAGCAGCAGCTCTGATTTTGGAATTCGTCTTATCTGTTGATTTCTCATCATATTTGGTGAAGTATTGTCTTTAATAGCCTTGTGGCATTGTATCAATGCTAATCATGCCCTAAAATGCCTCCAAAAAAAACGCCCTTCTCCTTCTAAGGCTTCTGGCAAAGAGCCTAAACAACTTTTGTTTAGGCAGTCATGAAGCTCGAGGAGAAGTTAAAACTTCTCGATATGGTGAAGGAGGGGAAAGTTACGCCACAGTTGGCCGCCATTTGAACTTGAATGAAAGTATCATGAGTTACATTAAGATTAAGAAGAAAGAGGCTGAGATATGGAAGGCTGTAAGCATCAGCTTCTCCGGTAGTGAATAAACAGTTTCGACTGTGCGGAATAAAACAATCGTTAAGATGGAATCTGCATTGGCTTTTTGGATAAAGGACTGCCACAAGAAGAATGTGCCCCTTGACCCCAACATCATTCGCAAGAAAGTGTGACAACTCTACCAGCAGTTTTCTACTGCCACGGAAGGCAATGACATACAGGCACAGGAAGGCAGCGATGTACAGGCACAGAAAGGCGATGAAGAAGGGGAATTAGAATTCTTAGGCTTCAATGAATTTGCACCAGAAGAAGAAGAAGAAGAAGAAGAAGAAGAAGAAGAGCCACAAGCAGGACCATCGTCAGCTCCTGAAGGTTTTCAGGCCAGCAGGGGGCATTCCACCTACAGTTTGTTTCTTTGCATGAGGAAGCAGCTTCTGCAGACATGGAAGGGCCTGCAAAATATCTCAAGACCTTCAAGAAAATCATCCAGGAGAAGGGCTACCATCCAGAACAGGTGTTCAATATGGACGAGACTGGCTTGTTTTGGAAGAAAATGTTGTCTCGGACATACCTCATGAAGGACGAAGCCAAAGCTTCCGGACAGGACCGGATTAATAGAGGAGCATAGGGGGCAATTGCCCCAGGCCCCCCCTGTCTGAGGAGGGGGCCCCCTGACTAAAAAAAAACGATAGTTCGGAAATTAGTAAGATGTTGGAAAAAAAAAATGTTGTGACCAAGAGGAACCCCCGTAACATACTGAGAAATATTTTATTTATTTATTTATTTTTTATTTTCTTCAGAAATTGTAATGATTAATGATGTAAAGGTGCCATTAATGGTGTTAAGTTAAAGTAACAGACATTTAAACAAATGCCAATGTATGATGAAGCATAATCTGCGTGATTATCATTTTTATTGTGATCCAAATTTGAAGCTGTAGCCTGTAGTTCAAAATTACTAACATCCAGATTTTGCATACAAGATCGTGGCATACAGTGACTGTTACCCTAACACTGTGTTGCCAAAGCGCGTAGAAACCGCCAAACATTTTGTAATGCAACGCAAATTTTATGGAAATGAAAATTTTACTCTAAAATGAATTAAAGTAAAACTTAATAGTATTTTGATTATAATTAGGTTTTAGGTAATCCATCGACCATCATGACTAATTTTTAAGTGGCTGTCAATTTGGAATTTGCTCTGGTGGTGGTGCAAAGTTAAAGGCTGACTGAGCTGCGAAGCTTGCGGCAACCCCGCCCCAGCGGCTCAGTCTTCAAATAAACGCTGAGTTTTTACTGTACACTGATGTCTAGCAGACACGACAGGTTTTCAAACAAAGATGGCTTTAATCTTTGGGAAGAAGGCAAGAGACAAAATGAAAATTCATGATAAAAAACAGACTCACAGAGATTCAGTGCTAAAATTTAATCTTAGATGTAAAGAGTCCTCTCGTGTTGACAGGCAGTTGGAATAACAAGTGCATGAAAACAAGAAGTATTGGACTGAAGTATTGCGCCTTGTTGTGGCAGCGACATTATTTTTAGCTGAGAGAGGCCTGGCATATAGGGGTAATGAAGAGATCCTAGGATCCAAGCATAATGGGAACTTTTTAGGAATTATAGAACTTATTGCACAATTTGATCCATTTCTCATGGAACACCTTAAAGAATTTGGCAACCCTGGAAGTGGTAAGCAGTCATATTTATCACCAACAGTCTATGAGGAAAGTATCCTTTTGACAGCAAAATATGTTAGAAATTATATTGTGACAAAACTTAAAACTGCCAAGTATTTTTCAGTATTTGTGGATTCAACACCAGACCTCTCTCATGTTGACCAGCTAGCAGTCATTGTGGGATATGTCGTTTCTGGTAAGCCGGTACAAAGATTTTAAACTTTCTTGCAACCTGGCTCTCACAAGGCTGAAGCACTAGCTGCATCTCTGCTAGAACGTTTTGAAAAAGATGATATTAATTTTGATGACTGCAGAGGACAGTCCCACGACAATGCCAGCAATATGTCAGGTTGCTATACAGGAATGAAGGCCAGACTTAAAAATATAAACTCAGCAGCATTTTATATTCCTTGTGTTGATCACTCACTCAATCTTATAGGACAGGCAGCAGCCCGTTGCTGTGTAGGAGCAGTTAGTTATTTTGGCTTTACACAGAGCTTATACACCTTTTTTTCTACATCTACACAATGATGGGCAAATCTAATGAAGTCTTTGGCTGGAAAGAAACAAGTACTAACTTTGAAGTCTCTTTCAGACACTTGTTGGTCAGCAAGAGCTGATGCTACTGAAGCCCTTGTAGCTCGATACAACTCTATTTTAAATGTTCTAAGAGATATTGAAAATGGCTCTGAGCATGCACCTGAAGTGAGACATGAAGCTTGAATACTGGGCGACAAAATGAACAGTCTTGAGACAGCTTTGATGGCAAGATCTGGAATACAATACTTGTACGGTTCAACAAAACGAGTAAAGCTTTCCAAGGCATTGATGCTGACTTGAAAAAAGCAGTTGATCTTATGGATTCTCTCAAGGTTTCTAAAATCACTTAGAGAAAGGTGTGAAGAGCTGGAGCTAGAGGCCAAGAATTTATGTGGCAACACAGAATATAAATCAACTAAAGAAAGGCCAAGAAAGAGAAATAAGCTGTATGATACAAACACAACTTCAGCCTCAGAGGAAGTAGATTTTCCCCCAGAGAAAAATTCAGATGTGAAACTTTCAATGTCATTTTAGATCAATTGTTTGTTGCCTTACAACAACAGAGGGTAGCATACCAATTGGTGTATGACAGATTCAAAGTAGTAGTCAGTTTATGTACTTTATCTGATGCTGAGATAAAAACAGAGGTTGAGAAATTTGTCAGTGCTTTTCCTAAAGACTTCAGTGGCAGTAGTGTGTTTGCTGAGGAAATTATCCAATTTGCAGCTTTTGCCACTCCATTCCAACAGGTAATTTTGTTACATGATGAAGAGCTTGCTGATACCTGTCCAAATGTTAATGTAGCCCTTAGCAAATTGGCACCAATAAAATATCATCTTAGGACCTCAATGACTGATGAAAGGTTAAGTGCTTTATGTTTGTTAGATGTAGAAAGTAGTGTTATAAAAAATATACATTTTGATGATTTAGTCAAAGAATTTACTGAGGTAAGATGTAGAAGGAGGGAATTTTTGTAGGCACTGTAAAAAAAATTAACTAATTTGAACAAATTGAAGAAAAATATGCACCATAATAATCCATGCCTTTTCTTGATCACAAATCCTTATAGTAATTTGCCATATAATATAAACTGAGTAATGTGGCTAAAGTTATTCTTAGTCTATGAAATTGTAAGAATTGATAAAAAAACTTTATTGAAAACCTTACCTTACCCATTTCCTCGTTTAAAAAAATTAATAAAACTTTCTTCTTTGTAGATAATTCAATTTCTTTATGGGAAGGGGGGCCTCCCTAAACATAAGTGCCCCGGGCCCCCCAATTTTTAAATCTGGCCCTGCCTCTGGATTTAAAGCCCAGAAGGATAGGGCCCTCAAAAATTAGAACAAGGTGTTGCTGCTTGTGTTCTGGATTAATAACCCCAATGTCTGGATCACTGAAGCCTTATGGATTACTGGTTCCATCACAGCTTCATCCCTCAAGTTAGGCAATACCTGAGCAACTTGGGCATGGAGTTCAAGGTGTTGCTGATGGTGGCCACCCTCTCGATCTTTCTTACCAAGGAGTCCAGCTCGAGTTCCTCCCTGCCAACACCACCTTTCTCCTCCAGCCTATGGACCAGGGGGTGATCCATGCCTTCAAGGCACTCTACACCTGGAACTCCCTCCAGCACCTTGTATACAGTGGACACTGACAGTGAATTTACGCTGAAAGATTATTGGCGTAAATTCACAATTAGCACACTTGTCTATCATCAACCGAACGTTGAAGGAAATGAAGACCTTGAACACATGCTGGATAAGTTGTGGCCAGAGTCTGTGCTTAATTATAAGGGCCTCTCTCCTGAAGAAATTCAACGTTCGGCCATTGGAAAGGCGGTCCAGTTGGCGAGGATTCTAGGTGGAGAAGGTTTCAAGTACATCACCGAGGATGAGGTCAGCACCCTTGCTGATGCCCAGTGTGAACTCATGACAGACCAGGATTTGGAAGAGCTGATGAAGTCTGCCAGCGAGGAAGAAGACACACCAGTTTCAGGTGAGGAGGAGGAAGGCCTGACTTTGGAACATCTGTCCCAAATTAAGAGTATGATTAAGGAGATGCAGGAGGTGGTTTCAACATGGGATCCATATATGGAATGCTTCTTAAAGTTTTCAAATATCCTTGATTCGGCATTGGAGCCCTATAATCAAGCTCTCATCAGCATGAAGCAGCAGCAACAGCAGCTGCCTATCACTATGTTTATTAAATGTACGAAGGACCCTCCAAAGCCTCCTCAAACCCCTGAAGAAGTGCCTCCCCAATTACCTGAAGTAGTGCCTCTTGAAGCACCTGAAGAAGTGCCTCCCCAATTGCATGAAGTAGTCGCTCCCGAAGCACCTGGAGAGGGCCTCCTGAAGGTGAAGAGGCACCTTCAGAGGAGATGTAACTCCTCTGTTTTGCTGTGCAGTCATATCTTCATAGCTAATTCATCATCATAATCTTTAATCAACATTCATCACTGGTGAGTACCTGTATGATTTACGTAAGTAATCTTAATATGTATGTAGTATTAAAGTTTTTTTGATGTACATACGTATTTTTGTTCTCTCTCTCTCTCTCTCTCTCTCTCTCTCTCTTGTGATTTATGCACATACCAATGTTTCCCCTGTAAAAGAAAGCATTCTCTCTCTCTCTCTCTCTCTCTCTCTCTCTCTCTCTCTCTCTCTCTCTCTCTCTCTCTCTCTCTCTCTCTCATAGGACTACACGCTTTACCCAAAATAATTTATTTAATCAAATTTAACATGACTAATGGCAAGGAAAATATTAAAATGTGAGTCAATCTTGACAAAGCTCGATTGCAAGAAATGAACAAAGGTTTAAAATATTAGATCTCATTCATTTTCCCAAAATCTATCCTGAAACTTGGTCATATTCTATAACTTGCACAGGTCAAAAAAATAGGTCAGAGTCTATTTCATCCCCCATTGAGTGCATTCTCGACCTCTTTACTCCGCGAAACATCTGAAGAAGACAGGCAAGATCTTTTAGTTTCCCAAAATACAAAAATCCAAAACAATGGGAATTCCTCCCACATTACTTAAGAACAAAATACAGATTATAGAAATGGAGGAAACACAAAAAAATGCAACAATGGGGATTCCACCCACGTTACTAAAAAACAAAATACAGATTATAAAAATGGAGAAAACAATCTACAGTTTGGTAAATAGATGTGCTCCTTACCTCCAAACCACAGTGTACCAATCAGTTCAAGTATTGAGCACTACACACACACAGGTCTCTTAACTTTTGAGACCTGCAGTCAAGTTCTAGGTTGGTCTTGCAATGAATCTCTTACCCCCATTTCATCCCATCACTTCTCGGGACCCCGCCCCAAAAGACACATAGAAACACACATCCTCACCGGAACCTGGATACTTCCGGTGGATGTACATGCTATGTCTGGTCACATGGTCCCATGCTTTAAAAAAGTCTGACACCGTCTTTACTTAATGAGGAAACGCGTCAGAAGCTCACTAAGCATTCCTCAGAGATTTTGGGATGGTTTCTCTCCCCACTTGTTAATTGTTTCAAATATATCATTTCAAAGTTTAATACTGTACAGTAATAGGATAATAGTTTAAGGTATATTTGATGTAGGATAATATTTTTGGGTATACATTTGGTGTTTGAACTTTCAAGATAGGCAGTTCTAAGCATTTTTAGAGGGTGTTTTAAGCATTCACAGATTTTAACTATTCCGGGGTGGGGTCTGGTACGCATCCCTGTGAATATGGGGGGTCCACTGTATAGTTTACTTTAGTAGTAAAATCTGAAAATGGACTTGTGTTTTGTGTAGTCGCCACTTTGTTGTGCTGGTTCGGTGCCACAGTCTGTTGACTTGGTATTTTAACTCAGAACAGCAGGCAGTGAACCAGAGTATAAATTCTCGACAGTTGATCACAAGAATATATACTGTAGATAATCAGGGAAGAGGTTAAAGGAACAGGTTCTTCTTCTTCATCATGTTCTTTGCAAAAATTCTTACTAGCAGAATGGGTGCCCAGAGCAAAACTTGAATGTAAACATCAACAAAAATTATGCACTTACAAACAAATCAAGATACGAACAGCCGTTCGAAATGTAACTCACTCGTAAGTAGGGTAGTGTCCATATACACATGCTGATTTTATACTGAACAGTGGCTGCCATTTTATATTACATTTTGGTACCTCCGCTTTATTATTTATTGTTTATGGCGTACAAAAGGTCTATTAAATCTTGACATCATCTGAAACACATTGTAAGCTACTAAAGCTTAGGCGGTCTTTCATCTGTTTAAAACTTTTGGTAAATATTTAATGCTTTATATTTACAGTAGTACCTCAATCTTCGAACTTAATCCGTTCCAGAAGGTTGGTTGAAATGCGATTTGTTCAACATATTAAATAAATTTCCCCATAAGAAATAAAGAGAATCAGGGTAATTTGTTCCAGCCCACCCAAAAAGTCCCCCTTTTAAAAATGTTTACTGTTATTAATGTGTTCAAAAATTAAATTAAGAGTGTAAAGTAATAAAACAGTATGTTATACAAAGTAAAATTTTCTAAAAATTTGGTGAAAATGGTGCTCGGTGGGCTGGAATTGAGGGAGGAGAGACAGGAGCCCCTCGAGGAAACCAAAATGGTCGCAGTAGGTAAAGGTTGATAACAAAATCACAGTTTTTTAAAGTAAATTGTATTTTTCCTAACTATACAAACCTGAGGTCCTTTACATTTGGAATTATTTACAGCGAAGCTGGAAATGGCTGTTGAACTTTCGAACAAGATGGTTAGGCCACCTGCCTGGATGTAAACATTCCAATTTGCCTTTCAGCCCAAGTGTCAGATTGAGGGGTGGCATGAGGTGGGCACGAAATGTAATGTAAAGGACCTCAGGTTTGTATAGTTAGGAAAAATACAGTTTACTTAAAAAATTGTGATTTGTTCCGACGTGATATACAAACCTTCGGTGCTTTACATTAGGAAGACTCACTGGTTGGAGGGAGGTATCTGAGTGAGTCTCTATGAACTGACTGGAGTTCGCTACACCTTGTGTTCCCTTCCTGGTCAATAGAGTGAAGAAGGGAAAACTGCCTCTGACAAAATGATTGGGTTGTAAGAAGCGCGAGATCAATTGTCAGACTTCTGGGTCCCTTTGCATGAATGAGGAAACGTCAGTTCAAGCAAAGTAAGCTAGGAAGAACCTTGATAGTCCGTGACATTAAGGCAAATACAAGCTTTAGGTTTGTCTTATTGTCATGATCTCCTTCCTTCCCTTGCAGTGGGAAGGAGCGGGTTTGCTTCTATGATCCTGAAAGGAAATATAACAGAAGCTCTAGTTGAGTGCGTACTTGCATCGACTGCCAGATCCAGCATGTAATGGCACGTCCACTCCCTGCCCGTAGGAAGAGAGCTGAGATGAAGAGAAGGAAGAGATGCCAGTCACTCCACATTCATTCTCCCATCCACAACTGCACATCTTAGGCGAGATGCAACCTGTCCTGTTAGAGGAGCTGGGTAAGCTACACAATTTGTTTAGCAGCCACCACAGGACCCAAGAAAAAAGTGTCCAAGGACTTGTGGGCAATATCCCGAAGGTAGAAGGAAGTGAAGGTGTCTGTTGGGACCACACCCCCGCCTTCAAGACCTGTGGGACCAACAGGTTCTTCCAGAATGTGAGAAGGACGGACCAATGCTGTGGACTTCGTGAGCTGTGGGGTGAAGCGTACCAGTGTCGTCTTCTCCAGCAGCAGAGTACGCTCTCCTTATCATCTCATGAAGCCAGAAAGAAATAGTGTACTTGGACACTTCTTTCTTAGTCAAGCCAGCGCTAACGAAGTCGTCAACACTCAGGCCAGAGATGGCAAGTCCTCTTCAGGTAGTGCCACAGCACTCTAATAGGACACAGTAGCATCTCATCTGGGTCGTTACCAACAAAATCCTCTAGGGAGGGGATCGTGAAGCACTCAAACTGAGTGTCAGGGACCGTTGGGTTCTGAGTCTTCGCTACGAAGTCCAGGACAAAATCGAGCATAACTGATCCCCATCCCCTCAAGTGTCTAACATCAAAGGAAAGTCCGTGGAGTTCGCCAACTCTCTTCGCCAATGCCAGGGGGCCAAGCAAGAAGATGGTTTTGAGGGTCAGATCCCTGTCTGACGACTCTCGTAAAGGCTTGTACGGTGCATGAGCCAAGCTCCTTAGAATGAGAGTCACATCCCACGCAGGGGGCCTGAGGTCCCTGGGTGGGCAAGGCCTCTTGAAGCTTCTCATCAGTAGACATATTTCGAAGGGTGAGGAGAGATCTGCCCCTTTCAACTGTAAGACTAGGCCGAATGCAGCCCAATAGCCTTTTACTGCTGAAATGGAAAGAAGCTTCTCTTGGTAAAGAAAGACAAGCAAGTCTGCGACCTGCTGAACAGTAGCTCCGACTGGAGAGATAGTAAACCCCCTGTGTTCGCGTTCTCACGATTCGCAGACCCACCTATTTGCGGAATTCTCTGTGGAACATATATGCACATTATTCATGGAAAATTCGCTCATTTGCGGTATTTTTCACTGAGAAATATTCACTAATTACTGTATTTTCATATTGTCATGACTACAGTATATGCAATTTTTATGCTAAACCTACAGTATTAAAATACTCAGGTATAAGCATTTGTAGAGGGTTTTTTGTGTTTGAACTATCAAAATAGGCAGTTCTAAGTGTTTTTAGAGGGGTTTTAAGTATTTGCGGATTTTAACTCTTCTGGGGGGTATGCATCCCCCACATATACAAGGGTTTACTGTACTCTGTCCACAACACCAACCACAGAAGATGGACCACTTTCCTTGGTATACCACTGCGGAGGATTGTCTGAGGTATCCAGCCGTTTCCGTTGCTGTGCGACATGAAAAACCTCTTGCTCGCAGGAGATGGTGGATAACCACCAGCCGTGAAGACACAGGGACTGCACTGCCAGGTGATACCACTCAACGTGGGGTTGACACAGCAGGTTGTACCAGGGGGGATCTCTCTCTCGGTGCCTCAGAAAGGAGAGCTAGCAGGTCAGGATACCATGGGAGCTACCAGAATCATCCTGAGATTCAGGGTCATCACTTGGCTGATCACTCTGCGAATCAGACAGAACGGAGGAAAGACGTAGACGTAGAGATTGTCCCACAGATGTTGGAACATGTCCTTCACAGCGGCCCATGGGTCCGGCACAACTGAAGGTTTCTGTTGTGCCAGGTGGTGAGTAGATTGATGACTGGACGCCCCCAAAGGTCAAACAACCTTTCCGCAACTTCGGGTGAATGAACCACTCTGTTCCGATCACCTGATTCTGGCAGCTGAGCTTGTCTGCCACTACATTCCTATTGCCTGGAATGTACCTGGCTGACAGCTCTACCGAGTGAGCCAGCTCCCACTCGTGTGCCTGCATTGTTAACTGGTGAAGCAGGAGGGACACTAGACCCCCCTGCTTGTTGACGTATGCCACTGCTGTGGTATTGTCGCTCATCAGTACCACAGTGTCCCATCACTTGATCCTGGAACTTTTGGAGAGCCAGGAAGGCTGCCTTGAGCTCCAGGATGTTGATGTGAAGGTGCTTGTTGTCTCGGTGCCACACTCCCAAATTCAGCGACTCGTTCAGGTGTTCGCCCCATCCCTCGGTCGATGCATCTGAGAACAGAAGCATGTCTGGAGGGGGAGTATGCAGACATACTCCTATTAAGAGGTTCCTGCCATCCAACCACCAGTCTAGGCCCTCTCTCACCTCCTCGGAAAGAGGAATGAGAAAGGAATGGGTGTCTCGAGACTGCGACCAAAACTCCTTCAGTCTCCACTGCAGAGACTGAAGTGAAGACGCCCATGAGGGACCAGCTTCAACAGCAACAGGTGACCAATGACAACTTGCTATCGCCGAGCTGGTTGTTCCTGCTGAGGCAGAAACCGCGGTGCCACCTTTTTGAACCTGCTGATACGAGAGTCTGAGGGAAAGGCTTTCACTGCTACCGTATCTATCAGCATTCCCAGGTACTTTATCCTCTGCTTGGGGTTGAGATCTGACTTCTCGAGATTTACTATGATCCCAAGATTGCAGCAAAACTCAAGCCGATCCATCCTGTAGCAACTGAGAGCGGTAGCTCGCCAGGACCAGCCAGTCGTTGAGATGCCTCAGCAGATGTATCCCGTGCGAATGGGCCCAAGCTGACACCAGAGTGAATACTCTTGTGAACACCTGGCGAGCGGTCGGAGCCCGAAACAGAGTGCCCTGAATTGGAAGACCTCTCCCCAAGGATAAAACGAAGGTACTTGCAAGAGGACGGATGAATAGGTATTTTAAAATATGCATCCTTCAAGTCCACCGTAAGTGTGAAGTCGTTCTCCCTGATGGAGACGAGCATGGTTGCGCTGTCTCCTTCATGAACTGAGTCTGGAGAGCGAAATGGTTTAGGTGAGAGAGTTGCCAACCCCCTGAGGTTTTCTCTACGAGAAAGATCCAGCTGTAAAAGCCTGGGGACCGATTCAACACGACTTCTGCACCACCCTTGCTCAGCATGGCCTGCATTTCTTGCATTAATGTGATGTCCTTCGGCGATCCAGGAATGTAAGTGTGGAGATGGACCGGTGTGATGCTGAGGGGTAGCCGAGACTCGAAGGGTAGTAGATATCCCTCCTGAGGGACATCCACTATCCAGGTCTCGGCTCCTTATCACTGTCGTGTGGCCCAATGGCTCGATAGGCACCCCTCCACCTTCGGCGGCAGTTGGGGGGAATGCCACCCCTAGCGTTTCCCCTTTCCCCCCCTTTACCAGACTGGAAAGTGAGCTGAAAGAGGCGCGAATGCCCACCCTTTCCAGAGGAAGAAGAAGGCTGGGTGTTCCCACAGGATCCCTTCGAAGTCAAGGACTTCTTAGGGGCTGAGGAAGTGCTAGCCTGGCCTGAAGGCCAGGCTGCAGTGGAGCGCAAAGACCCTAAGGTCTTAGCCACTGCCTGGTGGACAAGGTGGTCACTGTCATTGGCCCAACGCTTGTCCACCGCAGCATTTAACAGACCTGGCAAAGCGAGAAAGAACAGCGTCTCTTCGCTTGAGAACCAGGATGGCCCACAGGTTTGCCATCTGTTGGATGAGGTAGGAGGTGACTCTACCTCCAGACTGGCACAGTTTCCCGAAAGCGGAGTCCTCCCCAGGTATGATAGTGCCCAAGGAGGCAGCCACTTTGGGTACTGTGAACAACCACAGATCCAACCAGGAGACTGCTGGAGAGCCACCATGGCAGTGGCTTCCGGGGTTGCTGCCTCTTGCTGGGAAAGGGAGACACCCTCCACAGTAAGCAAATTGTCTTGCCCAGACACAAGACTATTCACTTGGTCGAGAACCCCCTCAGCAAGCGTGGACCACAGCAGCCCCACTGGAACCTTGGGTTCTTCTTCGGACCCGAGAAGGATTCAAGGCACGAAGGACGATCCACAGACGAAGCCACGGTCCCTTCCCCGAGGTTGTTGTGCTGACAAATCAGCGCAATAACCTCTGCGAAGGTCCTCTGTATCTCGGGGTGTCTGCGTCCTTGGGAGGAGGATCCTTGAGTCCTTCCAGGGCGCAGTCCTCCGGATCTACTCTCCCCGCAGGAGAGAGAACCTCAGCAGACCCCTGGGACCCTTCTTGCACTACGTGGGTGTACGATCTGGTCGATCCGAGAATCGAGCCAGGAGCGTAAGCCTTTGTAGTCAAACTCCAAGGAGATGACTCAACAGAGTTCCTCCTGTCTAACTTGCACCTCCTAGGGGAACCCCAGGAAGTTGAGGGGACAGGCGAGGAGGATCGGGCACCCCCGCCGGTCTTGCTTGCGGAACCAGCAGGGGCAGTGGGCCAAGAGCGGTCACCAACCCATGGTGATGACAGCAATTCGGGTCGAGGAGAATGCTTTTGCCTTGGCAAAGCGTTGTCCCAAGGAGAGAGGAGTGGTTCACGTGAGTTGAGCCGAGTGCTCGACTCCACCGAGCCAGGTTGGCCACCACGGAGGCGAATGCGCAGCTGGCTGGCGAGAACTTGCACTGTCCTCTAGATGGGCCCCAGTTTTCTTTGTTGCCAAAACCTCGCAAGAAGACTGAGCAGAGGACCTCTTCTCTGTCTCGCCAGGTGTTCGGACTCGAGGCCAAAGCACCTTCTCAGGAACCTTGTTTGGCACTCGTGGAAGTGCCAGCAGGAAGAGTCGAGACACCTGCATGTCCAGGCTCTTTCTCTTGTCCTGTGCCTGTGTCGGTATGGAGAGAGGTCTCTCCAGTACCAGTCAGGGGTACTCTGTGCCGCTTGCGAACGAGTGTCCGACACAGTGCCAGCCTTAGAAGCGGACTTTTTTGGCACAGCAACGGGAGTGCAAACCGAGGTCTGCATGCCCTGAGCTCTCGAGACGACTGAGCCGGGGGTCAACGAATCGGTTCCCTCGCCCGTGGGCCGGGAAGAGCCGACAGGAGATCCCACTGCCTTCCCTGTGGAAGGAGGCAGTCCCTTAGAAGTCTCAGGATGAGACTTCGGGGCTGGGGGAGACCGCCTTCTTCTTCAGCCAACGAGCCTCAGAAGAAGAAGAAGAGGAGGAAGAGGAGCAGATGACAAAGATTAAGACAACGACACCTTCCAAGATCTCTTCTTCGACTTCTTCTTCGTCATCTTCTTCAGGATGGCGGTCAGGTCCCCCATCCAGGAGGGAGCAGCAGAAGATGCAGGAGCAGCCAGGGGGACCAGGGAAGCAGGAGCAATCTGAGCAGCAGAGATATCAGTGATTGGACCAGCAGTGACCGGGGCAGGTGGAGCAGTGCAGGAGCCAGGCAAGCCAGGAGCTGAGACATGGGTGGTCAGCACAGGTGGAGCAGGAACAGGAGCCAGACCGAGTCGAGAGCCAGGTAAGTCAGGAGCCAGGACTGGAGTGGGGAACGAGCGTCAGTTGGCAGGAGCAGGAACTGTGATGTAGGGCATACTGGTTACCATACTGGAGGAGCCAGGCAGGGACAGTGGGGCCAGGAAGCCAGGCAGCAGCAGCATGGCATGATGAGAGGCAGGCGCGGCTGATACCTGGGTACCCAGGTGTGAGGTGACAGTCACTGGCTATTTAGCGAATGAAGCCATGGTGACTGTTGATGTGGTGGCAGTAGCTGCAGTGTGGGTAATCACAAGAATGCCAGACAGATGGGATGCCAGGTAGAGGTAAGGCCTGGAACCTGCCCACCGAGAGAAGTCTCCACTGCCAAACCTGAAGACAAAGTTGGGTCAAAGGAGGGAGTCTCTGCTCGTGCTGGGGAAAAAAGTCTCCCCCCCCCTGAGCGAGGACAGGCCCCTGAGAGGATGTCCTGATTGCCTGCTCCCCCGCGGCCTTCCATACCTGACGAAGCAAGTGAAGAAGACGAGGGGGAGTCCTCGCCCGAAGGAGAGGCAGCAAGAAGGGGAAGCTTGCCGGGAGGGAGAAAGATCCTGACGGGTCAGCAACAAGGGAGTCATCTGGGGACGTATAACCCTCAGATGACGCCTTGGCAGGCTTCCTTTGGTACTGTCTCCTCCCCTCAAACTTCACCCATTGCTCAGCAGACCAGGAGCAACACTCTGAACAAAGTGAATTACATGAACACATGCCCCCTGCAAGAGGAGCAAAGGGCATGTGGGTCCATGTCAACATTAGATTGGAAGCTATTGCACTTCTTAACCCCCTATCCCAGGACACACATGCTGGGAGAAGGAGGGCTTGTGAGGTTTATCAACATTCATGATAATAAACAACAAAAAAAAGATCCCACCGGGAAAAAACCTCAACAGCAGTCAGGGCAGAGAGCAGGAAACACGTCTGCAGCGCCCGACGGCCGAAAACAAATTGGAATATTCACATCTGGGCAGGTGGGACTCCCACCTTCCGGACGGTAGTTAACTGCCTAACCATCTTGTTTGAAAGTTCAACGGCTGTTTCCAGCTTTGCTGAAAGTAATTCCTAATGTAAAGGACCGATGGTTTGTATATCGTGTCGGAACAAATCAATTTTACTCACATTTTGCAAGGATAATCAAAGGAATCGATAGTGTGAGTGTGTCCGATTGTGTGTCTGAGTGCGTGTATGTTAGAGAGAGAGAGAGAGAGAGAGAGAGAGAGAGAGAGAGAGGAGTAATCAGTGTCTGGCAGATGTGAAAACAATCCCCCACTCGTGTATGATTGTTGACATGTTTTTTACACTTGGATCTTGAGTGCAAGAAGGTGATTAATTATGCCACAACACATCAACTGTTGGCAAATGGCAGAATTTAAAATTATAATCCAGGAACCATGAGGATTTTACAAACAAATAAGTAATAAGTAAAGAATGCAGGTAAGAAATGTTAAGAGAGTTCAAGTAACTTTTCACAATGAAGTCGTTTCAATAAACAATCCAAGGCGCACAGAAGCTGAACACAGAGTCAGTGTGTTTCATGATGTGGGGATGGTTACATTTACAGTGCTAAAAGATCGCAAAAAGCAAGTGTCACTCAATAGGTATTTTACCTTGACAAATGGAAGTGATTTAGGTGAATCGTGTGAGTGAAAGAAACGGGCTAAATGTAGTGTCGGGAATTTTACCTCCGATGCACTAGTTCTGAGTCGAGATGTTGGTTGACTTGGGATAACTTGGCCTGAAGGGCAAAAATCTGCAAACATCCAACAGAAGATCCAGTAAGATTCGCTCAGGTTTTTTACAGTTTTATTACAAAACTAGACTTGGAAAATTTAACATAAATTAAGCTTAAGTACAACCTTAAGGACCATGTGGTCGGCTACAAGGCACACAACTTCAAAAAAAAAAAAGTTTCTCAAAACCTGTAAAACCCATGACCAGTCTCAGAAAGTTACAATTTCACCTGAATCTTATTTCTGAATTATCAGACTACATTTTGACTGAACATCAACTATACTAAGCCTTGAATGGCAAAAATACAAAGTGATTTGAGGTGAACACCTCATGGACTCTTTATAAAAAAACCGGCTCTTGACTTAGAGGTACTATGATTGCACGAGCCTACCTCTGGTGGTACCCTGGGAGAAGAGGTCGAGGGGACTTCTGCATGGTCCATCGTCATTTTGCATTGCCACTCAAAGATTCTACATTGGTCAGTTCATCCAAATTTTATTTTTAAGCATTAAAAAGAGCCCTTTTAATATTCACATAGCTGCCTGTTCAGTCAAACTGAACATACTTATAGACAATTGAGAACCACAAACTCGACCGCCTGCTTCTCCCTTCTGTTCACATATCCTGAATGTTGTGAAGGATTGTCGGGAAAAAACAGATCCAATTTTTTCACAACATGTAATGAAAGAGAAAATTAATCCAAGCCCAGGCCCAGCTGGGAAGTCAGTGGGAAGCGGACCCCCATCTCCCACCCAATAACCAACAATCCTCTCCCTCTCAAGTAAGACTCTCTTTTGATTTTTTATTGTTACTGTATTGCATATGATTTTTATATTGTACCATTATGTTAAATTTATTGTGAAATTCCCTTCTTTTATTTTTTTATATGAATTGTTACTGCTTGTACATACATGCAGTAATGTTTTTACCATCTCTTCTCCTTCTCTCCTTAACAGTATAAAAGCTCCCTCCCTCTATCTCAAGTCAGCTGAGCATCACTGCAGTGACATATGATTTTGTTCATCTCTATTGTGAAATGCTTCATTCTTTTATTTATTTTGGTGAATATGGTTATCATTAAACTATATTGTAAAGGAAAAATCATGTTAATACAGTTTTTCCTCATAGGACGTGGTAGGCCATCGAGTGCAAGTATAAACAAGAAAATCGGCCAGGTCTAAGTATATTTGTTCAAGAAACGACACAAAATTCCTTTGAAAATTTCAATCGAAAAACGGATTGTTTGACATGAAAAACGTTTGACAAATGAGGTACCACTGTACTAACTAATACAATTATATTTATTACATTCCATTATGACTGAATATGCTCTTTGTTTGTACTGTACAGTATATTTCTACATGTACGGTGTGCTGATTTTGGTTTGAGTATGGATAATAATTTTATTCATCAAATAAGAAGTTAATTCGTGTGATATGGTGGGATGGGGAAGAAGGGGTGCCATGGTAATGATTGCATTAGTTAGGGTGCCATCACTAAAAAAAGACTGAGAACTGCTGTTATATAGTGGAAAGTATGACAGAATACCAAGAAATAGTAAATGAGAAATGACAGAGGAGAGAGGGAAGGTGTCTGTGTGTGAGCTATAGTTATGAGAGGAGTTTCTTAAATGCTTTTCTCTCTCTCTCTCTCTCTCTCTCTCTCTCTCTCTCTCTCTCTCTCTCTCTCTCTCTCTCTCTCTCTCTCTCTTTTGCATTGTGCATGATTATTTTATAACAAGGTAATTTTCTTTTAATAAATTGTGAAAAAAACCTTAAAGTATTTTTAGCAACTGTGAAAGCTTTCAAGAATTCAAACTCCCACCTACCCCTCTCCCCCATCCCACAAGACCTTCTTACCCTCCCCACCTAGAAAACTCCTTCCCTCCCCCCCATAAAACCCTTTCTCTGCATGCTTATGCTAATGAGCAGCATTACTCAGCTTGTTTATGCCTGTAAGAAGTATTGCCAACACTTTTATGCCCGTACGATGTTGCCAATCATTGGAGCGTGGGTTTATAAATTTTTATGGATTGTATATATTACAAATATCTTGTTTTCTTGTGGATAGTATCGAGTTACGGATAGGGCAGATGCAGATAATTAAGGGAATACTTATATATGCAAAGTTGAAGTATCTGGTGAGCTAATGTTCACCCAAGCACTGTAGACTACCCACACAGTCATACCTCTGTTAAAGGACATTTTTCTGAGGAAAAATCCCCTGCATTAATGGATGTTTGCCCTGTTTAAGGATGGACAAAGACAACAGGCTAGAAAGTGTATGGAATTGTGTCCTGTGGGCAGTTCCCAGCTGAAACAAAGGGAAAATTTCAGTTTACACATGACTTGCTCAATGTATATCTCTCCTAAACTATTCAGTGCTCAGTAACTGTATTGTACATAAGTCATCATGGCTTCTAAGAAGGCTAGAGATGCCAGCAAGACAGAGAGAGGGAGAGAATATCTATAAAGATTCAAAAGGAAAGGATATTAAAACAGGAAAGTGGTATCTGAGTGGCTAATCTGGTGAAGGCATGTGGGGGGTGGCCAAACAAACAATTTCTACTATAAAATATGTGAAGAGACCACCAAAGCAGCTGATGTTGCTAAGGGAGTGAAATCTGTTATAAAACAAAGGTCCTGAAGAGTTGAAGGGGTTGAGAAATTGTAGTTAATTTTGATAAATGAGAAGCAGTTAGTCAGTGATAATGTTGCTGAGGCCATCTTATGTGAAAAGGCAAGAGAGTTGCATGCTGATCTCTTGAAAACCAACCCAGGAATGAGTGCTAATACAGTAAGTACTCAGGAATTCGAAGACAATTGTCATTTTGAGCAATTCAAGAAGAGAAGTGTCACACACAATGTGGTAAGGCATGAGGAGGCTGCCAGTTCAGACAAAGATGCTGCAGAGAAATGTGCTAGAGAGTTCAGTCAGTAAAAAAAGACTGAAGATTTTGTTATTAAATGTTCACTGGTGGTGAACCAGGCCTGTTTTGAAAGAAAATGCCAAACAGGACCTCAGTCGCTCAAGAGAAGAAGCCACTGCCAGGACACAAGCTAGTAAGGGGGCAGGTTAAGTCATTTGCCTTCAAGTGGGAGACTTCAACTAAAGCCTTTGCTTGTCTGTCATTCAGAAAACCTGAGGGTTTTTAAGGAAAATATTGTGATGAATAACAAATTAAATGTGATGCAGGGTGCCAATAGTAAGGTCTGGGTAACTGGGAAGTTTTTATTATTGAGGGGATGAATGAAATGGCTGGCCCTACTATCAGAAATACCTTTAGGGGAAACTTTACTTCTGAAGGTTGTTCTAGTAAGGAACAGTGCTCCTGCTCATCCTCCAGGCTTGGAGGCTGAGTTGCTGCAGGAGCTAACTGTATAAAGGTGAAGTTCTTGCCCCCTAACATGACTCCTCTCTTCTAGCCCATGGGCCAGCAGGTCATCTCAGATTTCAAGGAACTACACCAAAGCGCAATTCGGGAGGTGCCTTGAAATGACCTCTGATGCAGAGCTGATTTTAGGAAATTCTGGAAGAACCACTTCAACATCCTCCTTTGCATAAGCTCAAAGACAAAGCCTCTGGGGATGTTTCTTACAGGACAGAGAACTGTGCCTTGAGGAAACTGTGGCCAGATACTGTAACAGAAGGGGACTTGAAAGGCTTTGAGGCTGAGCCTTTTGTGGAAGATATTGTGTCTCAGGGCAAGTCCATGGGCTTGGTGGTGAGGGATAATGTTGTGAAGTTAGTGGAGGAGTACAAAGAGCTCCTACCATGTTATCTGATAATCTAGATATGAACAGTCCTACTCATCACTTGGTATTACCCAGAATTAACCACCCTCTAACTTAAATTCCTTAACAGGGAACCTATTGGGTGTCTGAACTTTTTCCATGAGTTCTCTCCTCAGATCAGTCTCACTCACACCCAGGGCCCTACTGCTCTGTCATCCCAAATGCAAGACTGAATAGGTTATAAGTATCATTGCATTCCCTACCTGCATGCACAACTGGGAGAGTGACAGCTCCAGGTAGGATTCCAGTCAGTTGTTAGAGATGACCTCTTACCTACAGTAAGGGATGGTTTGTATATCCGTAGGAACAGGTAACAAATTTTTAAAATTAATTTGTATTTTTCCTGGGTATAAAAACCAGGCCTTTTATTAAAGTCCCACTTGAACCACCCTGCTTTGTCCCTGTGGTTGAAGGAAGAGTAGCTGGTGGAAGGAGTTGAGTTGGTATGTCCCCCCTCCCTCACCCTCTTTAACCACTTGTTAATGACATTGTTACCAAGTCCATTGTCCATTCCATCTCATGCTGAGGACTCCTTTATAAAAAAGACTCTGGTTTGTTTAATTATGAAAAATCATAGAAAAATTAAAAAAAATTAAAGTAATTTACTTTGATTTTTTTCATTTTTCTATAAATATATTTTCCTGTTATGCATAATCTTTGCTTTGAGTCCCTTTCTTGTTTGCTTGAAAATCAGGTAGTGTAGTAAGGGTAGTGAAAAAACCACTTGCAGATTAATTAAATTTAAGTAATTCTTATTTTCAGTCAACCCTTCTTCAGACCTTGCTTCTAGATTCTGAAAATTTCTATTGGTGGCTTGTAGATGGAGATAGCTACCAGCGGGTGGTGAATTGGTGGGTAATGAGCTGTGATCCACGAATTGTACTTTCTCTACCAGATCGTAACCCAGTTGATATAGCTGTTATACAGTAAGTACATTGATATAGCTGTTATACAGTAAGTACATATGTATTTTTTGCCTCATAAGAAACATAAGTCAAACTAGGTTATACTTGTAGCTCTTGATATATTAGAAATCAGATTGCATACTGAACACTGCAAAGTTAGATAGTTCCTAAATTACTGCAATATTGATTAGGCCAAGCGGATCACAGCGCCTATGGGACCAGATTCAACAGCATCAACCCACAACCAATCAAAATGTAGTTGTAGTTGATCTGCTAATTGCAAACCATCTGCCTGTTATATATATAAATGGTAATGCACATCCTAATTCATTCACTTTCTGTAATTCTCAGTGGATGGTCACCAGACTGCATGTTGAAATGTCAGAGGAAATACCACTATGCATTGGAAAGTTTTCTATAACTTGGGTGTACTGCAGGGCAACACAACTTGAAGAATTACTGTAATATCCTGTTATATACTGTGGTAGTTCCCGAGTTACAGTGACTCCGACTTACGGCACTTTTTCATATATATTCATCAAAAATCAGTTCCAGGTTATGGCTGATGTTCTGAAGTTACGGTGCCGTAACCGTAAAGTTAAGGCACCATAACTCAGATATTGGTGCTGTAAGCACCGTAGGTGCTGATGTTCCGAGTTCCAGCGTTTTCCGACTTACGGCATGCCGCTGGAACGGAACCCCGCCGTATGGTTGCATACCTGTGTTTTACATAATTTTTCGTTACAGGCAGTCCCCGGGTTACAGCGGGGATTCCGTTCCAGCAGCGTGCCGTAAGTCGGAAAACGCTGGAACTCGGAACATCAGCACCTATGGTGTTTACAGCACCAATATCTGAGTTATGGTGCCTTAACTTTAGGGTTACGGCGCCGTAACTTCAGAACATCAGCCATAACCCGGAACTGATTTTTGATGAATATATTTGAAAAAGCGCTGTAACTTGGGGACTACCACAGTATATAACAAGATATTACTGTAATTCTTCAAGTTGTGTTGCCCTGCAGTACACCCAAGTTATGGAAACCTTTCCAATGCATAGTGGTATTTCCTCTGACATTTCAACATGCAGTCTGGTGACCATCCACTGAGAATTACAGAAATTGAATGAATTAGGATGGTATGACTGTTATTATAGACCAGTCAGATAACATGATGACATATGATGCTCTCTCTCTCTCTCTCTCTCTCTCTCTCTCTGGTGTTTGGTTCCAGGGTACATGCCAACTGATTTATTATATTTCTCCTTGTAATATCCAGGTTATGTGCCAACTGATTTCTTACATTTCTCCTTGTAATATCCAGGGTACATGCCAACTGATTTCTCCTTGTAATATCCAGGGTACATGCCAACTGATTTGTCACATTTCTCCTTGTAATATCCAGGGTACACGCCAACTGATTTCTCACATTTCTCCTTGTAATAGTTGGGAGAAATTCTGTTTGTTTTACCATGTTAATGCTAGGCTTTTTTTTCTAGTATTTGGAGTGCCTTGAGAAACCATAAATATCAACAGTTGTGTGGTTGGTCTGTGATTTTTGTGCTCTTTATTAGCTCCTCTCTTTTGGGCATTTTATTGCCACCATTCTTATATATCAGGGTGATTACTGTCAAACTCTCTAAGTGTATCTCCTGCCACCTTCAAGGAGGGGCCATCTGTAATCATTATGAACAGAATCACAATAAAAGAACCAAAAGAGAGAGATCACCAATAAAGAGTACAAAAATTGTAGACCAAGAACAAGACTGCTGTCGAGTCACCTCATATGTTGGGAGAAAAGCCCAGCATTAACATGATATAATAAACAGAATTTTTTCCCACTGTTATAAGTAGAAATATTAGAAATCAATTGGCGTGTACTCTGGCGCCAAACACTATCAAGGGAGGAGAGAAGCAGAGAGAGAGAGAGAGAGAGAGAGTATTGGCTTTCATCATGCTACCTGAACAATCTATAATACCAGTCACATCAGTAGGAAGTACCCCAGCCAACAGCACTCTTAAGCCAACAAAATTAATTGGGACAAGATCACAGCACCTATGGACTGGATTCAAAAGCACCAACCTGTGACCAGTCAAAATTCAGTTCACTAGCTGACCGAGCGAAAGCAGACCACCTGCCTACCATATATACCTGTGTAACATGTATTTGTAATTCATTTACTTTTTGCAACTCTCAGTAGATGGCTGCCAGAAAAGCATTTAGAAACATCAGAGGAAATAAAACTACAACATTAAAAAATCTTTACAAGACCTTAGGAAAACTTTCCAGTAATTTTCTGGATGCTATTGGAATAATCTTCTTCTGAATAAACCCGTTGGGTCAGCCTCATGAGAGTTAAGAATGTTAGCTCACTGGTTTGGTTAAATTATATATAGATAGTAATACAGTATTCCGGGTTTGTTAATTTTTGTAAGAAAATTTTTATATTTTCAAAAAGCTTTTCCTTTTATAAGAAATATTCTTTAGATGTAGTGTTTCATGAATAGGAATTTCCTCTCAGGTTACTACATCGGGCTGCTGGTTATACCCCAGATACAAAATCCTTTCACCAAGATACAGGAGCCAAGAGAAGCTTCCTTATCCGTGCATTGGTAAGACTTCTGACGTCAGCTACAGCAAGACACAAAGCATTATTGTCTGCAAGACCTCATATTTTTGAGACAACCATTTTCAACCTTCTTTCACATATGCAAGAAACTCTCATTGCAAGTAAGTATGTTTTGTAGGTTTTTCATCTTTAATTTTTTTTATTATTATTGTTTATTATGATCAGTTTAATAAAAACAACTATTATCCTGTGTGGAACACATGAGCTTGCATCAACCTGAAAAGTTGGAAGATTTAGTGTTTGTTACAGTGTACAGTTAAGTGGATTCATTTTGTAAGTCCATTATTAGTTCACTGTGCCTCAGCATACTTGTGTTGGTAAGGTAGATTGTTTTCTGTAATTAGATAAAACAGGTTTTGCCGTAGGAAAAACCTATTTTTGGTAGTCACTGTTGAGTCCTCAAGGGTTACCTTCCATGGACTACCAGAGCTCCATGGTGACCAAACTAATATCAAAGAATTCCCTTCTAGTTGGTCTTTTTGGCCAGGTATTGTGTCATAATGATTAACATTATAACACATGATGGAGTATATAGTGGAGTCAAAGATAAGAGGGCACTTTCCCTCATCTTCAGTGAAGGTGAGCCCAGTTTTTCCAATGTTAAAAAACCTGCAAGAAAGAGAAGTGACAATTGCACATGCACGTCCGCCCTCATGTTTACAACTGGGCTGTTAAAGACCAAGGAGCCATTACTCTCTGTTGGTTAATGCAGGATGATCACTAACCCAAATCCCATGCCTTTTCGTCAGGGAAGTGGGAGGGTTTTGAGGACTCCACAGCGACTACTAAAAATAAGTTTTTCCTACCTACATCAAAACCTATTTTTTGATAGCGTAGTCGCTTGTTTCGTCCTGAAGGAGCTTTACAATGAAATTGAAGGTGACGAAAAAGGCTTAAGCTCTCAAGTTTTAATCCCAACATCCCAAAGGAAAAAAATTTCTGGTCCGAGGTCAAGCCACAGATTTAAAATCCCATTCTTTATTCTAAATACTCTTCAGGTTTTGGTACCAAGGAACAAGAAACTACAGTATACACAAACATATGTTTTAGGATGTAGTTCTACAGTGGCTTACCTAAGCATGCTGGGTTTGGTTGCAGTACTGTCGCCCTTCTCCCAGCAATAGTTAGCATACTCACTGTCAATAAGACCCCTGGTTTTCTGCTGGAGCACCTACGGGTTAGGACTAACCATGCCACCTACTGATGCACAGTGTAGTCGAATTTGTTCAAGCATGTGACAATAATTTAACTGATGACCACCCTGTACATTTGGAGACTTCTTCGAGACATTTCTGAAGAAGGCCAACGACGTACCTACTTTCCTAATATCTTGTAACCTAGGAAAGGAGTGTGGATTTGCCTTTTAATTAAGAGACACTAGAATCATTCTCAGCCCTTGTAGGGAGAGTGGTTAGTTTGTGCTAGGTTGTAGAACAGGATCCTCTGGGATGTTTACCATAACCTATAGGTAAACCGTAAGTGCTTGAACCGGGCATAATGTCTTATCTGCTAAATTGAATTTTCTTATAAGAATAGATTTCCTTTTTTAAAGGATTCCCATTTTTGGCCAGGACAATAATAGTTGATGATCAGTTGTTTGCATGATGCATCATCCTGTCTAAGAAAGCCCTGTTCACTAGTACGAGCTCCTGATGCTAATGCAATCAAGAAGATTGCCTTTTGTAGCATGTGTGTTGTGGTTGTATTGGGTCTGCTGAATTGAGGGGTTGATAGAAGTCTAAGCACCTTGTTTAAGGACCAAGTAATTGGAAGCCTTTCAGGGTGGACCTTTGTAGAGCAAAAGACCGTAGAAGGGAAGTGACAGCTTCTATATACTACCGGTCCACTTCTGGTTGTGGAAGCATGTTGGCTAATGTTTGAAAAGAGTGGTTGTCCAACATCCACTCTATTGAGGCTGTTGTTTTCCTTGATAGGGAGTCAGCTGTTACAATGAGACCCCCTTTTGAGGTGAATTGCAGACAGGTGCCACTTCCTTGTTTGCGCCATCTGAAGAATGGCTAGCATTATTATATTGAGAGGAGGTGAACGTGATCCTGACCTCTTGATGCAGGACATTCTAGTCATGTTGCCTCTATTTTCTAGAGGTTTGAGTTTTTTGATGGACAATAAGACAGCCATCAGCTCCAGGAAATTGATATAAGAATTCCTCAGAGTAGCGGATCACCTCCCTGCCACCTGACAGTCCTCCCAACTTGTCAACTAGGCACCTGTGTGTGTTGAAATGCAAAAAACAGAGGAGCCAGGCCGACCTGTTTCGCCAGAGGTTCCTTCCAGATCCAAGGCCGAAGTATCTCTCTAACTTTTTTAATCTTTTTGATAAGGTCAGTCTCACATCTTTTTTCTTGCATATGATAGCCAGAATTTGTTCACATTTTTTAGTTGCAATCGACGTATTGGATCTATTACTGACGCAGACTGCAACAGACCATCATACTTTCTAATTGCCATCTGGAAACTCTGGGCTGTGCAAGGAACATTTTGAGGACTTGCCTTATTCTGTTTCAAGTATGATGGAGAGAGACAACAGGCTGTGAAGAATATCCCTACACAGTCCCAGCCACTGAAATTATCAGCTGGGCGTCGGCGGGATTTTTTCTTGTTTACTATAAAACCTTTTGACTGTAGTCTGTTGACCATTACTCTTAGGTTTTTCAAGCACTCTTTCCTTGTTGGTCCCCAGATCAACCAGTTGTCTAGGCGGGCTAATATTTGTATTCCTTTTTGAGTTTTCAGACGAGTACATTGCTAATTTTGTAAAATATTCTGTTGGCAGTGTTTAGCCCAAAGGGCATGGCTGAATCTGTACGTATCTTTTCCTATCTGGAACCTTAGAAAGGGGTGGATGGGAATGGCTATAGGGACATGCCAGTATGCATCTTCCATATCTATAGAAACTGTCCAAGTCCCCTTTGGAATGATTTACCGTACTTGGCCAACGGTAGTTATCTGAAACTTTTTTGCTTGTTCAACGTTGATTGGTTGAGGATCACTCTTCTTTTGGAGGACTCCTTTTTGAGGACACTGAAGAGACATACTTGGTGATGAATATACACATGGTTTCACTATGGGCCCCATTAACAGGGCCTTTCTGCACATATAAATAATGCTGTCCCCCCACAGGGAAAAACTTCCATTGTCTGTGATGTCGTCGAAGCCGACCCCCAACCATACAGTTCCTATTGGTATCTGCCTCTTCCTCTGCCTCGCCTTTGATAGACATTCCAGGTGTTGCTTTTCCTTTTTCCCCCTATGATATGGTTTTTGGACCTTGTGAAAAAGGATGCCCTTGCTGTTGTTGTTGTTGTTGTTGTTGTTGTTGTCCCTTAGTAGAGAATTGTCCCTTCTGACCACCTACCTGTCTTTTGAGGAAAACTTTTAGGGGTGACTGAAGGCTTATATGATTTCTGATCAAAGTGAGCCTTTTTTGGGGTTGGGTAAAGAGGAATTTTGGGTTCTTTGTTTCATGAATTCCCCTTTCCCCAGAAGAGCATACACTGTACAATTCCGTTGGCGGGCATGCAGCTCCTCAAACAGGTCCTTACAGCAGGAGTTAGAATGTGATAATGCAGTGACATTGGAGAGTGATTTGATGGAGCCCTCCAATGCTTCCATTTGCACTTTTATGCACCATTCTAGGAAGTTACAGAGTGCTTCCCAGCAGGTTGTCATAAGACTTTTGGCCTCAGTAGCAAAAATTATTCTGGAATCTTCTGGAAGGCTTTTGGTGACAACTTCCAGCAAGGTGGTAGAGAGGTTGTAATACCAAGGAGTCGGAGCCTAGCATAAAATTCTGACGAGGCTGTCCCCTCAGAGTCTTCTCATAGGGGTCCCAAACTTCTGTGTAGCTATATCTAAAGGGAGCTATTTCCTTGCAAAAGGGAGTTGTAGCATTGCCCATTCCTTGGTGGAATTTCCCTAAACTGGGATGACCATGGCAGATGGTTTTAATTTTGCCATTATCTCCTGTTTTAAATCACTACATATTCTGAAAACCCGTCTTCACATGATTAATAATTTTGGAAGTGAAGGGACAGAAGGCTGGGGCTACTTGGTGAGCATCTTGGGTCTTATTCAAAATGGAAGTAGAGATCCATTTTCCGTTGACCTGGTAAAGGGTGATTTCTGTAGATTTTAATGTTATAGGCACAGGTAAGAAAACCGTTTGTTAGTGGTTTCTCCATGTCTGGTGAAGATGGTACCAGGTGCCATTCTGTATTAGGGAATGCTGCCCAGTTTCTAAATTCTACATGTACAGCTTCGATCATTGTTTTTCTCTCATTAATTAAATACTTGCCATCAGGAGAGAAAATGCACATTGAGGCATCTCGCCAAGGATTATCAGTATAATCAGGGATGATATTGGAGCCCCTATTATGTTTTGATCTGAAGTTCTATATTCCGTAGTGACCCTTTTGTTGTTTGCAGTCGCAATTCTAACATTTTGTATCCACACTCACTTTTCGGTTACAGGATGTAGTACTTCTACACTTTGGTGTGTACATGAGTGACTTACTTTCCTTTTCGGAATCGTGCTTCATGTCCCTCCGTTCTGTGGCAAGGGCATCTTTGATGGTACTCAGTTTCCTTACAGAATTGATCAGATGTTGCAAACTGTGTATCCCTTTTGGGGGAGCTTGCGCAGTCTAACTGAGCTTCAACAGCTGAACTGTAACTGCCTGTTAATCAAGGGGCAGAAGTCCTTGGGTAAGTTACTTTACCCATCCGAAGATGTAGTCATTTCAGTCAGAGTTAGGTGGATCCTAGCACCCCTTTTTGGGGAAAGATCCTATTCAGCAACGATAGCTTCATGGGGAATAGAATTCCTTCTGGAAGGTTTCTCCCATGGCTAGCTAAAATTTGTCCCTGAGCCTTCCAGGTTCAGCAGGGCCATTTCAGTGGCAATGTCCACTTCATATTCTTTAGTAAGAATATCAACCCATGTAAAGATTCCTCTACTTCCTCCTTGGGGTTAACCTTGGAGGTACTGGTTACTGATGTTACTGGGTTTTGGCCCAAACATAGGTGTTGTTCTGAGAAAGGGTTAAATATCTGTTGCTGGAGTTTTGCTGGAAAGATATAATTTCCCCCATCCTATAATCTCCTCCATCCTCACCCCTACTGAACCCAAGGACCCATCGAGACAGCTTCAAAAGAGCTATTTCATCCTTAAAACTTGCTGCCTGGAGCATACTACAAATCTTGCCCATATCTGATAACCAAACAAATTTTCCTTGTTTTTTACAAGGAGTATGCTTATGGCAGGTGGTATGGGGATACCCACTGGCAAAAAGTGAACTGAGCAGTTTGCTACGAAACACTTGAACTGAGGATCCTGCCTAATGGTGGCCCTGTAGTGTTATAAAACAAGTTGTTATTAGAAGCTAGTTAGCATTAATTGATCTTAAGGATAAAAACTATACAGAAAATAATCTTCTTATAATCTGGTTTTCTGTTTCATGTTGCCAAGACTATCCTTTTATCCGATATTTGGCCATCGCTGTTTTAGGCTAATAGTAGGATATTCCTTAAAAAGGGGTTTCTGCTTTATTTGGTTGGACTACTGACTGTTCTACACTCTGTTTTTTTCCATCTGTCCACCCGCCTGTGGTGCTCGCGCATGGTAACACTGCGTCCCGGGCTTTAAATAGTTCCGGCTTTCACACACAAATCATCAATTCCGAAAGTTTAAAACTAAATCTTTTAACTAGAAGTTAATATTAAGCACTTATCTTACTATTTTTTGTTTCCATGATCCTGGAGAGTGAAATTGAAGAAAAAAGTAAAATTTCTTCAGAGCTCTGGTAACGATGTAAACCATTCGCTATAGCCCAACAGAGAGTAATTGTTCCTTGGTCTTTAACGGCCTGGTTGTGAAAAGAGGGCGGACACACATGGGCAATAGTCACTTCTCTTTCTTGCAGGTTTTTTGACAGAAAAACTGGGTTCAACTTCGCTGAAGATAAGGGAAAGTGCCCTATTATCTGAGTCCATTTTATACTCCATCACTTGTTATAATGTTAATCATTACGACACAATACCTGGCCCAAAAGACCAACTAGAAGAGAATTCTTTGATATTAGTTTGGTCACCATGGAGCTCTGGTAGACCATGGAAGGTAACTCCTTGAGGACGAAACGAGCGACAATGCTATCAAAAAACCCATACAGTATATATCATGCCCTCCATGGAAGGACCAGCCATATGATTCCAATTTGACTTGTTTTATAGGTAAAGTTAGTCTAATCAGTCAGTGGCATAGATACAGTTCTTCATTGGAGGGGTGGCTAGAGCTCTCGGCTAGCATGCTGTTGGCCCAGTGTTTGAGTCTCCGACCGGCTAATGAAGAATTAGAGGAATTTATTTCTGGTGATAGAAATTCATTTCTCGTCACAATGTGGTTCGGATTCCACAGTAAGCTGTAGGTCCCGTTGCTGGGGAACCAATTGGTTCTTAGCCACGTAAAATAAGTCTAATCCTTTGGGCCAGCCCTAGGAGAGCTGTTAATCAGCTCAGTGGTCTGGTTAAACTAAGATATACTTAACTTGAACTTTAAGAGTCATAGATACTGTCCTGCAAGTGACCTTTTTCTCTTTTGGTTGTTAGTAAGTTGTTGTATTTGTCTTGTTGCTTCATGACCATAGGAAGTCTTCTAGTGGAGCTTCCACCTCCTCTGTGCCCTATCTTGGTACCATCAGAGATTTAGGTCAGCACCAATGGTCTGCTTTTCCACACTGCAATCAGGCATTGTATGTCTCTCAGAGGCATCCCATACAGTAATCAGACTTAACACATTAGGTATACAGTTACAGAAGAGCAAGCAAAGAAACTCAGAAAATATATATATGCATGTAGACTTAGGCTTCAGAGAATTCTTTCGGGTGAGCCCCGTATTCTAGATATGTGACTAGTGGTGATTTAAAACTCATTTATTAAATTGAGAAATGATCAGACTGAATGAAATAGCTCCAGGTTAGGTCATAAATTATTTATAGCTAGGAGAGACCACAGAAACAAATATATTTATAGAGTGTTGGGCACCAATTTATCACAAACTAGGTGCAGTAAAATCCCACATAACCAACACCCTTGGGACCAGCGGGTTGCCATTTATTTGAATTTGTTTCCAAATTCAAGCACTCACTCATTGCCACCATCAGAGTTATCCATTGGAGGTGAGGATACGGAGGGTAGTGAGTAGGGAAGGACACTTGATTAGGGGAGGTGGAAGGTCAGGGAAAGTGTGGTGGCTGAAATGATGCTGTCATCATGAATGTTCAAGTATCATCTTGCTTGCATGCTTAATAACCAGTTATGTAGGATGACTGATCCTCAAATTTTATTAAAATTATCAACCTTTTTTTTCTGCATCTTTCCAAAATACTTGCAGCTGTGGATCATCTTTTCTCACCCCAACATGGGTTCAGTAATCTGATCATCATTCAGTGAAGTGTGACTGGAGCATCTCAGTCCACTTCTGATTATGAAATTATTTCCTCTTCTTTCATGTCGAGTCATCTTCAGTCATCCAACATTCCTCAGAGTTCGTTCATGACTGTTATCTAATGGCAAGCATTGAAGCCGTCAAAGTCCTACCCAGCCTCGTCATGAGTGAACATTGCTAATGGATAAAGCTTCCTCCAGTGGCATTGTAAAGTTATAAACTTGACCACATTGCATGCCATTGAAATCATAAATATATCATTTCTCACACTGAGTTGTTTTTTGAATTCTTGAATATGCCCATCAAAACTAATTACACAAAATTTTGGCAGTAAATCTGATTTAAATGACATATTACCCCTGATCCATTGGTGATATAATGCTTGTTGCTTTTGGAGGGAAATAAAGGAGACACAAATTTTCAACCTGTAACTCATCTATTGGGGGATGCACTTGACAGTTGTTGAGCAAACAAAGCACTTTACAGTCATGAGGAAGGCACTATTCATAGATTTCCTTTAGTATTCAGTGCAAACACGTGCCCAAAACATTAAAAAAAAAATAGTTTTTGAAGAGAAAAAATCTCTAAAGAAAAAAAAAAGAGAATTTTTGTGAGCTTGGGCTGGTGTTGGGAAATTCCTTAACAGACAGCTCAATAAGTAAAAGAGATGCAGGCGGCATATTACACTATCTGTCCATGTGTTTCCTTGGGCATGATAATCAACAAGGAACTGAGTTAAATTCTGGAAACACTAGGGCTTGCAACATTTACCAAAAGCACACAAATTAACTTTTTCTATTCCTGCCTCATTGGCGTAGCACAAAACCATTAGTCTTTCTCTTTCCTTGCTGGTCTTAAATCTTTTTGCTGTGAACTCTGAAAGACACTTGTAGACTAGGCCTATTTCATCGGCATAGTAAATTTGTCTTGGAATTAGATTTAATTGTTCCATCATTTTAGCAGACTTCTCCTGGAATTCATCAGCTGATGGCTGGTGAGCTGACTTCATTTTCATAAGAGATTTCAAATTTCTGAATGTCTTGACATTCAAAACGAGTTGACCATCCTTCAGAAAACTTCCCAGCATCTTGTATCTTCAATATTTTAGCAAATTCACAGCCTTTCTAGTGAATTAAAAGACCACTAATACTATCCCTCCTCTGATCTTTATCTAAATCTTTGAGTCTTTTTGATGCAGCATGTGACAAGATTCCACTGTGTGGTTGGTTTCAACAATTTAACAAATTCACAAAGTTTGTGGCTTTGTGGTTTAATACCTTAAATGGTCGAAGAACCTGCATTAAATTCTGTCTTTGAATTATGCCTGCTTTCACCTTTTTCAAGCAGCTCAATGATTTCAAGCTTCTCCTTGATAGTCAAGACCACACACTTGCATTTAGAAGAAATAGCCATGGTGGAAAAAAACAATTTATACCCAGTAACAATGAACTTCAGTCAAAAATTTAAATCTTTAAAAAACCAGAGGGGAAACATAGGAGAGCAAGAGGCTGTGTAGGATAGTGACAGTTTTATCAGTACATGCACAAGAAGTGAAGTAGAATTGGCTGATTGCCAATTTATGAATCACAGTTATAATTTGATGACATCTGGGGTAGAGAGAACGAAATGAGCTGCTCCACAGATTTGAAAAATTTATTAGAGAAACAAATTACAACTGTGCGGTGAACAGTTCCTTAGCGGAAAAGGAGAGAGAAAATGTGGAACTCAAAACTAAATAATTCTTAGCATAAGAAAAATTAAAACATCTGCAAGAAACTGTACAAGATCATGGTGGAACCAATAACCACCATAAACCATTTACCACACCCTGTGAAGGAGCGACATTGTTAATTGGAGACCCCTGCTTAAAAGAAGTGAAGTCTAATGGCCTTCATAAGAATGTCATTATAAGAATGCTTCCAGAAACAAATATGTACTCACTAAAATTTTGGCTAATGGAGAAGCTTGATCGCTCGCCTAAAGAATGCAGCATCTACTGTGGGGCACAAGACCTGCTTGATGAAGACACTTATCCAGAAAAAAGCCTTGGATAACCTAGGGACTGTTGTTGCAGGACTCAAAGGGGAAAAATAATGAAATCGATGTAAAGGTTTTGAATTGGTTAGAAGTTTGAGGACTGATGGAGTAAATGATAGAATAAATCAATACAATACTAAGTTGCATGACTCGAGTGACAACAATGGCACAGTATTACTTTAACTAAGACAAAAGACGGTTTCTGGCTTGGAACTGGTGATATAGATGTTAATTGTTATGAAAACCTACAGGATAAAGTTTACGACTTACTCAGTAGAATGGGCTCATGTCCAAATAATTTAATTTGCCACAATACCTAATGCAAGATTTTATATAAGTGACTTACCAAGCAATTACATAGCTACTAGCTTCCTACCCCGGCAGACCAAAAATTCAGATTTTGTGGTGGTGCCACGATCGCTAGTGTAGGTGACCAAGTCCCTCCTCCCACTATCAGGACTGACAGGTACAACTCCGCAGGTAACTTCAGTTCGTTTTCTGCCAGCTCCCGATCAACATCGGTGGCTTTTGGGCGGTACCTCTCGTCATTTCTTGGGCTTGTTCCAATTTTGGTGACGTATTCATATTTTGTGTGGCTTTTTTCAGTTAGTGAATTGTTAACCTTGGTTAGCATTTTTCCCTAATTGAGATGTCAGATTCTAGTTCTTCTAGTGTTTGGTTTTGTACCGAGTGGCTTAAGACTAGATTAAGTAAAGTGACATATGATTCTCATACTAAATACATGAAATGTAGGGGGCAGGATTGTAATGGGGAGATTACTTGTCCATAATGCCAGGATTGGGATGAACATCAATGGAAGGTTTATAAGGTCTCATTTTGATAAACTTGATAGAGATAGGAAGAGGAAGGCAGCTCTTAGAGCCAAAAATAGAGCTAGCTTAGAGGCTACTCCCTTGCCTTCAGTGGCTGAGGGTAGCGCTATTCCTTCTCCTCTTATCCTGTCTTTTTCTCCCATCCTGAGTCCTCTTACTGTCTTAACGTGAAATCCTTTACCTAATTACCATGCTTCTGATCTCAACACGTTTGCCAGTCTTGAATCTAGGTTCGATAAGAAGTTTGAGTTCCTTGCCAATACGATCATGGAACTAGGTGTGTCTTTTAAAGCTTTTGTGGATAAAGCATCTGTTCCCAGTGTTAGTGCTTCCGGTGCCAGTGCAAGTGGAGTGCAGAGTGAGAGAGTTGTGATTTCTGAGGAGGCTGCTGTCCATCCTACCAGTGCTCCTAGACAAAGGTCCCTGTCCCACTTCCCAGCACCAGGGAGGACGTACCAGGGGTTGAAGGGAAGCTGGTAGGGTTTACCGGCAGGCAGTCGCCCCTCCGTCGAGCCTGTTGTGCAGTCGCAAGTGTCGACTGAGCGCCACTGGAAAGGGGTCTCTTTTAGTGCGCAACGTATGTCTGATTCTGAGGATTCGTCATCAGATGGAAGGCGTCGTCGGCATTGGTCTTCCACCTCTCGTCCTTTGAAGAGGCATTCTGCTGCTGCAGACAGCTCGCCGCCTCCTGTTAAGAGGCTTAAGAAAGTCAGCGTGAGTCCTCAACTCCCTGCAGCTTCGCTGATCCACCTCCTTCTTCTTCGCCAGCACAGATTCATCAGTCGGCTTGGGACAGTCTGGAGTCTCTCAGTTCTGGAGATTGCCACGTCTTGTCTCCAAAGCGCTCTCATCGTAAGCACTCACCACCTCAGCCCAAGCGCTCCCGTGCCCCTTAGCGCCTGCCTTCTCTCAAGCGCTTGGCGCCGGCTGCACCATCTCAAGCGTCTACGCCAGATCATTTGGCACCTACTTTCGCTCGCTCGGTGCCAACTGTGGACCACTCGACTCCTCCTCCTAAGCACCCGGCGCCATCGCCTCCTTGTCCTCTTGCATCTTCTGTAGAGGATTTGCCTTTGGCCCCTAATTAAGGGCCAACTTGATGACTTGATGAACTTCTTGAAGAAGAAGACTTTCCAAGACTGAGGATTCCAACTTGTCTCCGATATTTTCGGATTAGGAGGAAGCTGCCCATGATTCGGCCCCTTCTTCAGCTTATTCGAGCCTCGTCAAGTTCGTATTAGCGAGCTTCCTGGAGTTCTTCTAGCCTGTGTCTCCGGATTCACCTGCTTCTACCTTTTTGATGGGGAAGCAAGCTAGTGACTCTTGCCCTCATAAATTAGTCCTCTCTTCTTCTTCGAAGAGAGCATTAAAAGCGGTCGACAAGTGGTTGGGTTCTAAGAGGGACTCAGGCAAAGCTATGTTTGCCTTCCCTCCTTCAAAGCTTCTTAAAAGGAGATATCGATTTAATGCCTCCGGAGAAGCTCCTTCCTTGGGAGTGTCTGCCTCCTTCCAGGGGGACTTCTCTGGCTTGGTCGAAGCTACGCGATGCTCTGCTTGCGCCTCAGCTAAGGTCATGTTCTCTTCTCCAGAATTGGATTACCTAGTTTGCAATGTCTTGAAGGTTCTGGAGATTTTTAGTTTCCTGGATTGGACTGTGGGAGCGCTGGCCAGGAAGATTGAGGATTGTCCAGTCCTAGCAGAGGATTTTGCCTTGGATTGGGTAAATGTACTGTCTTGCTCCGACAAGGAGTTTAGAGATGGCTCAGCGGAGCTGGTTTCTTTATAGGCGATGGGCTCTTTAAAGAAGCAAGAGCTGTGGTGCTCATTTGCTACCAAGGCAGTTACAACAATCCAGAAGTCTGCTCTGATGTTTGCTCCGCTTGACAAGTTGTACCTCTTCCCTCAAGACATCGTCAGAGAGGTTCTTTCTGCACTGCAGAAGAAATCGACACAATTTGCTGGCGCAGTCCTCGAAGCGCCCCAAGTCAGCACCTACAGTCATTCCGAAGGTTTTCTCTCCTCTACAACCTCAGCCCTTTCGTGGGGGATGAGCCAACTCCCAGTCGAGACCACACTCTAATCTTCACCCTCCAGCAAAGCCCTTTAAGAAGTCCTCTTCCAAAACGGCTGCCAGCGAGTGAGATCTGTGTCCTTTGCGCCCCGGTAGGTGCCAGGTTGCACCATTTTTGGAAGCAATGGAGTTGCAGATTTCAAACAGAAGCTGCTGCTTTCCAAGTTGCTGATCACCTTGACAGCTTACTCGGTAGGGTCCAAGAAGTTTTCGGCTCTTGCCCAAGAGGTAGAGTCTCTCCTTGCAAAGGAGCAATGGAGGAAGTAGTGGACCAGTTGTCAGAAGGATTTTACAACAGACTTTTCGTAGTCCCCAAGTCTTCCGGAGGCTGGAGACCTGTATTCTATGTCAGTGCCCTGAATTTGTTTGTGATGAAAACAAAGTTCCACATGGAGATGAACCGTTCTGTCATGTCCTCTCTCCATCAGGGTGACTGGATGGTCACCCTGGACATGGAGGATGCCTTACTTTCATGTCCCCATCCATCCAGACTCGAGAATGTTCCTGAGGTATGTTTTTCGGGGCAGAGTTCTCCGTTTCGGGTGCTGTGCTTCGGCCTTGTCACAGCCCCAAAGGTTTTTACTCAAATTCTCGCTCCCCATGGCAGTGGCTTCATCTCCTCAGGATCAGTGTATCCCTATACCTGGGCGACTGGCTTCTACGCTCTTCTTCAGAGGTTCAGTGCGCGAAGGACTTCCAAAGGACCCGTTGCCTAACACAGAAGTTAGGCATCCTGATCAGTATTCAGAAATCCCAAAGGACTCTGACTCAGAGTATTCTTCATTTGGGGATGACTCCGAACTCGCGAGTGTTTTGGGCTTTTCTCTCCCCCAAAAGAGTAGAGTCATGTCTACGAACAGTGCAAGAAACTGAAAAGCTCAAAAAATGGTTTTTACTAGAATGGAGGCTAAGAAGATAGAGCCACTGTCATTGTTTCATGTAAATTTAGCGATCAAATAGCTGTTGTCGATGTAAATGCCCAGTCTTTACAGTGTCGTAAACTTGAATTAGAACTGATGCTTAATGAACAAAATATCATTATTCTCTACATTAGTGAGACATGGCTGTAACCCCCTATATAGGATGAATTTGTTAATTCCCTTATACAACATTTACTGCTCATCTTCATCGCTTCACTGAATAATCCTGATGGGTTACGGCGCTTGGTCTTTAAGACTTAAGTTTCGTAATCAATCAAGATGATGGTTAAGGAGGAGGAAGAGGAGTGTGTTTGTTTGTTAAGAATTATTTGAAGCCACTGAACTGAACTTGGGTATTGAGACACAAGTGAGAATGGGAGATAAGTGGATCTCAGTCTAGCACCAAAAGTTTCCATATACTGTATTATCATAGGTTGCATGTATTATCACCCTAAGGCTCCTGCTACTTATTTTGATAATATTCTAGAGATTTTCAAAGAAATTCCTCAACACAACAAACCAGTTTTTGTATAAGGTGGTTTTAATGACAATCTACTAAAAAAGTACAGCAAAATGTTTAAACTTATTAGGAATCTAAACTTTGATCAGATAATGAACCAAAAAGAATTACCCTACTTCAGCCCTATGAGCCTACAGAGCCCCAGGAGGACTGACTATTTATAACATCATCTTTAATTGATCTTGTAATAATTAATTGTAATGGTAAACAGATGGTAATTAGGTCTGATGTATTACCAAGTTCTGTAGCAGATGATGAGGTGGTCATGACACCTTTGAATATTCGTGAGCCAAAAAGGCAACCTACTTTCAAGAAATTTAGGTGTTTAAGAATTACTCTCAAGATACTCTGTGTACTTATGAATGAAGTACTTATATTAAATGGAATTTAAAAAACCAACAATATGGATACCCAAGTAGGAATTTTAACCAGCGTTGTTACTTAACGTATTGATCCATGCATGCCAATTGTGGTGAGGGAATAACTAGTCCTCCTGCCCCATGGATAACAGGTGATGTAAAAGAGACCATGAAAGAAAGAGATCAAGTGCAAAAAGATCTAAAGACACAGGTACAATACTGTACTCCTCTCAGAGAAAAGCATCAAGAGTTTAAGATAAAAGTAAACTTGTTGCTAGCTGATGGTAGGAAGCAATACTACAAACAAGAATTCCAAAAGGCTAAAGGTGACTTATCTAATTCTTGGAAGATTACAAAAACTATACTGTACTTTTTAATGGTTCCGACAGAAATAATGATGAGACCATATGTGAAACCGCAAATGATTTACACATGAAAGCTGAGGAAGTCAATGATTTCTTAGCAGGAGTCAGGTGAAGAACATGTGAGAAAACCCAAGAAGGGATAGTGAGTAATAGCACTTTTGAAATAGCCCATTGTGCATTGAACAAGAGTCCTACTAGTTTTAAACCTAACCTGGTAGATTGCAGAACTGTAATTTTAGTAATAAAAAATTTAAAAGATACCAATGTATTTGCCTTTGATTTATTAGAGATGCAATGTACGTAATAGCATTTTATTTTACGATAATAATTAATACCTCAGTAGTCACAAATCCTTATCCAGAACGATGGAAATATCCCCATGCAATCACTATTTTTAAAAGTGGAAATGCTGACAATGTCTCTAATTATCAACCAATTTCTTTACTACAGATTTATCGAAAGGGCTTTAAAGGGTTACTGCCAATCAGTTGACTGAATTCTTAGAAAACAATAAACTTATTTCAGAAAAAACAGTTTCAGGCCAAAATTATCCACAGAAACTGCCCGTTAAAATTATTACATGAAATCTACAAAAATATGGACAAAAATAAAGTACAAGGTATCCTTACTTTAACTGATGGGTCTTTCAAAAGCTTTCATTAGTGTAAATCATACCATTCTATCAAGGAAATCCACAATGATGAATATTTTAGAAGTATCTAGATAACAGATCCCAGTCAGTCAGATTAAACGACATCATTTCAACTTGTAAAAATATAAATTTTGGAGTTCCCCAATGATCAATTCTTGGCCATATACATTTTTAATATATGTCAGTGATCTAAACAAATTGTTATCTGGCTGTTTCATCATCCAGCATGCTGACGATACTCAAATCGTAATATAAGGTGATATGAATAATATGACAGGCCTTATTTACAGAGTGGAAGAAATTTTTAACTGGGCTAAATGTTATTTTAAAAAATGGTTTGCTTCTTGGTGAGAATAAAGCAGTTTATTTTTATAGGACCCAGGCAGTATATAACAGAATTGGTGACAACCTTCAAATTAATTTTATTGGAAATATAATGAAGCCAGTGACGACTGTAAAAATCCACAAATAGTATGGTCTCGGTTTACGTCAGAGATCCGTTCCTACAGCAAGGATGTAACCAAATTTTGTTCTGTAAGTCGGAATTTAAGCAGATGTAATGACGTGAATCGGTGAAAATAAAAAAAAAATAAAAGAGAATAAATAAAATAAAGAGAAAACATTTCCTGGGCACATACATACAGTACAAGGGTAAATATTATCCTTACATTTACTGTATAGTAAAGAAAAAGAAACAATTCCTTACCTTTACTCCTGTGATTGGCTTGCATACTGGGCATTGCCAAGTGGGGTGTGACAGGCTTGACTAGGGTACTGGGAGGAAGGTGCTGGAGATACTGGGGCAGGGTTGTCTAGTTCTGTAGAAGGTGCTGGAGACTTTGGGGCAGGTGAGCCTAGTTCTGCAGAACCAGCATAAGGTTCTGGAGATACAACTGGAGCAGCTGAGTCTGGAGAGGCATGCAAGGTAAAGGGTACTGGATCTCTTGCAGGCCTCTCTACCTCCTTAAAAAGGGCTAAACTTCTCCCAAATCTCCACGTAACACCACAGGGGATCCAGGACCCCTCTGGCAACCTTAGTGTACCTGGAAGTGTTGGGGTCCTGAGCCTCAAGCTTTGCCAATCCCTCCTCTATCAGGGCAGACCCATCTGCTAACTCCTTGATTGTAAATCTCTTGGACTCTGGGGTTGGTGTCTCTTCGTCTTTAATCAATTGCTTTTCTAGTAGAATGAGGTCCTCAGCAGATAATTCTTCTCCATGAGATACCAGCAGCTCTGTGACATCATCAGCCTCCACCTCCAAATCAAGCTGCTTGCTCAGTTCAACAACATTCTTGGTGACAGCCTCAACTGACTCCTCAAAGCCATAGAAATCATGCACAAATTGGGGACACAATTTTTTCTGCACACAATTCAAGTTTGTCTGCTTAACTTCATCAAAGAATCAGAAATGTTTCTTATAGCAGCAAGAATATTGTAAGATTTCCAAAAGTCCTTTAGAGTCAAGTTCTTGTCCTTATCAGTTGCCCTGAAAGCCATAGCAAATGTCTTTCTGAGGCAGTAGGCCTTGAAAGAGGCAGTGATATGAGGTGGAAGGAAAACACCTTGAGATTAGGATGACAGTCATCCAAATGGGCAGGGTGGCCAGGGGCATTGTCCAGCACCAGCAACACCTTAAAGGGCAGCCCCTTTTTAGCACAGTACTCCTTAATTCTGGCACAAAATATCTGAAGTGTCACCCATGCCTTCTTGTCGCATTTCCAGATGACAGGTAGTTGACCTTTCCAAATGCCCTTCAGTGCCCTTGGATTCTCTGCCAGATACACCAACATAGTCAGCTTGAAATGACCAGCAGCATTAGCCCCCCAGCAAGCAAAATCAGTCTCTCCTTGTTGACTTTGTGGCCTGGTGCTGTCTTCTCCTCCTTGGCAATGTATGTATGGATAGGCATCCGTTTCCAGAACAAACCTGTTTCATCTACATTAAACACCTGTTCAGCACAGTAACCCCCCTCCCTGATAGCCTCAGCCAACACACTAGGAAATTCACTTGCTGCTTTCTCATCACTGCTAGCAGATGCCCTTTGCACCTTAAGTTATGCAGATTTGCAAGGGCCTTAAACCGAATGAACCAACCTTTGCTAGCCCCAGACTCTTCATGTTCACTCCCTTCCCCTTTTCTCTTTTCAAGGTTTCAAACAAACTTTTAGCCTTCTATTGAATCAACATTAGGCTAACTGGGATACGCCATTGATGCTGGTATTCCAGCCAAAGCTCTAATAATCGTTCCATCTCAATAATGAGACCACTATGCTGCTTCGTAATCACAGTTGATTTCATAGGAGCAGATCCTTTCACATGTTCAAGTATGCACTTTTTATCTTTAATGATCATTGACACAGTTGTACGACTGAACCAGTGAGCGCAGCTGATGCTAGACGATGTTTCGCCCTTTTCGGATTGTTTTATTAGGTCAGCTTTCACTTCCAAGGAGATGGCTTTTCTTTTATTTGTAGCACTGCCATCAGAAGAGTCTGCCTTATGCTTGGGAGCCATAATGCAATTAAAAAAGTTCCCCAAAAATAGTAACAACATTATTCATCTGTTCCGTGCTCAAACTAATTCCTGTGCGAAGTTTGAATTTACCTCCGAATGACGGAACAAGAGTTTTTTAATAAATTTGTCGGAGATTGTGAGACATAACCACGAAATGACATAGGTTGAGTACGATGTAAACCAAAAACCTACTGTATAGACGAAATTTACATAAAATGGGTACTCTCATATTTTGAAATAGAGTAAAAGAATCGTTTTGAACTATCTGCACATATAATAGTTGTTCAGTCACTGGCAGTGAGCCTCATTTATTACTGCTTAAAAGTTTTGGGAGTTACCAGTAATGCACAGATACAGAAAATTCAAAAGCTTCAAAACTTTGCAGCTTGTGTGGCAATTGGCAGTGTAAGAAAATATGAACACATTTCTCCATTTCTGAAACAAGTAGAGATATATGTAGCTTTGTATTTAAAACCTTGAGAAATGAAATTCCCCACTGGTTATAAAATTTTCCAGCTGTAAATTCTGTTAGCCGGGTTACTACCCATTAGGGGGAAGACCTATTCGTAAGTAGAACCAAAACTGATATTGGATTAGGACAAGTAAAGTCCATGTCTAAATAATAAGGCTCCATGTAAAGTTACAGAAACTGGGTCCCTGTTCACCTTTAATAATAATCTCAAGAAACTGCTTTTAAAAGAATCTTTTTAAACATCTTTTGAGGGATATTTCACTGCACTTCAGTTTTATCAACTGATCCTTTTGTATGTAGTACAGCTTGAGAATGTTGCCATTGTGTGTTTTTATTGTGTGTAACACTCTGCATTTGTGATTTTGATGTGTAAAATACCCCAATGTACTATATTTTAGAAATAAATACTGTCATTATTATTATTTTTTTTTATAGCGTCGTCACTTCTTTCGTCATCAAGGAGTTACCTTCCAAGGCTCTGTCAGAGCCCCGTGGTGACCAAACTAACATCAAAGAATTCTCTTTTAGTTGGTTTCATGGTCAGATATTGTGTCGTAATGATAAACACTATAACACGTGATGGAGTATGTAATGGACTCAAAGATAAGAGGGCTCTTTTACTTATCATACAGTGAAGCTGTACCCAGGTTCTTTCCTTCGCCAAACCTGCAAGAAGAGGATGTGATGAATTCACATGCGCAGTCCACATATTGTCGACAGTGGATGGCACGGGGACCAAGAAGCCAATACTTTCCATTGGTAGTTATTAAATGGATTAGTTTTCTTGTCAATGCTCAGTAATTATGGAAACATCTAACAAAGAAGCAAGTTAAGTGCTTAGATTAAAGTTTCAGTTAAAGTTTTAGTGTTAAACTTTTGGAAAATTGGTAGTTGAATTGTATTTGAAAGCCAAAAACCCAGCTGTTCCTGCTAATACATGGCCGGCGCTGTCATAATCGCTGATTGTTAGTCATGAAAAGTGAAAATTGTTTCAAAAATTTGTCATTTCAGTTAGATGTTTTAGCTAAAGGAAATGTTCCGCAGTTTATCATCAGTGTAGAAAATCTTCTTAGATTATATGATGTCTACAATAATTTAGGCAGTAGCCTAGATCAGATTAGATGAGAATAACTTAAACTAGATTAATTGTGGCAAAAAAGTTGATTGTATAGACAAAGTGGACTGTATGCTTAATTTTGTTACTTGGTCAAAAAACTGCTAAAAGCCTAAAGCCTTACATAACAACACCACGCTCCCTTTGCGGTTTCTAAATTATGGGAAGATGTCTCTCAACCCAGTTCAATCATTAATGATCAGTACCACAATTAAGTACTTTTATTTACTGAGCAGTCCCTAGAGACACAAACTCAGGTCATAGTTGCTGTGAGATATCTCTCTCTCTCTCTCTCTCTCTCTCTCTCAAGTACTCATGGGTTTTTAGAGGACTGCTACATGTTACCTCATTTCTATAAGTTACTTGCATAACCTTAAAGTATGAACACAATACAAGTTAATCAGATCAAATTACATTCACCATTCTTAAAAACTGAAGCACAAGAAAATGGAATAAAATGGAGGGATATTGAAATGCATTTGATGAATTTAAAGTTAAAATTAATTTAATAATTAAAGGTTAAACATATCAAAGGGTAATTACATAAGAGACAAATAAAATAAATTACTCAAAAGGGAATTACAACTCAGTGGCACTCAAATGAACCAAGTTACAACAAAGTTCAAAGGATAAGGGCAGTCACCCTTTATAAATGCACACACACACATCACTACACGACACTAGATATCAGGTCTACTCAGAAGTTGAGCCAAGAAGCTGTACGTTCCTTCCTGCATTTGGGTTTTATTTGGGAAAAAGAGGCAAGTTATACAAGTTCATTATGAAAAATAAATTCCAAATATAATATTGCGCAATTTCAACATATTGGTTAAATGTAGCGAATTAGTTGGTGGTGTGTGACAATATAATTTTGGGTGATCAGAGGGCAACAACTGCCCTTCCTTTCCCCTCTCCTGAACTCTTGACCTCGATTAATGGCTTCTCTGGCGAGAGGTACAATCAAGATCTAATAACACCTTCAACTATTACTATATGTGGTGCAATGTATTCACATAGTTATTTCATATATAAAAATGAATTATTATAACTAAATCAGTGCTCTACACTTCATGCTAGAATATTAGTAAAAATCAGGCAAAATAATGTCAGAGTGTCATTCTCGAATTATATGTGATTCTGTCACCCTTAATGTGACATGCAATAGAGACGTCTACATAAGCATGCGAATATATTTGGATTTTGCACGAATACAGATACGAATACAGTAACGTAGTTCTTGTCTGTCGATTACCTGACAGATGGCAATTCATGACGAAAAATCAAATCAATAGTTTCTTATGAGACAGATGATCCTAATAACTCTGCAGTAAGAGATAGATTACATGGAAACAAATGAATACATGAAAAATCAGAAAAAATTGCTGTGAGAAGAATTTCTCACATTAATAGTGGATGTTGTCTGTAGTCTGTAACCTAGTATCACATATTGTTAAGTGTGAACTAGATTAGGTAGTAACCTAAATTAGGGTAACCTTTTAATAAATGCCCTATTATGGGTCTAGGCAGTAGCCTAGGTTAAACCAAGGACCCTTGGATTAGGTAATAACAATAATCTGGGCAAAATAAAATGGTAGCCTAGCGATAAGGCTACCTATAAGTAAACATTTTTATAGGCTGAAGCGTGATCTAAATAATTCACAGTAGGCAGTACTGTATATTAGGTTAAGTGATAACCTTTCAAGAAACATACCATTCTTGGACTAAGCATTAGCTTAAACCAGGTATACCCTGAAGTGTGAATTAAATAACCTGGATTAGAGTAAGAAACCTTTAAGAGATATTCTATTACTGTCATAAGTATTAATTTAGACCAGGCAGCCTGGGATTAAATAAAAACAGTAACCTGGGCTTCACAAAATGGTAGCCTGGCTATAAGGTTACATATTAGTGAATTTTCTGTTTCATATAGCCTATACATTTAAGAGTGATATGAATAATCTGGGTTAACCCAAGAGATGGTGGGGGATGCCACTTAAGGACGATGGCAGTATTATGCATTTGCAACTTCAGTAATGGAACCCATATTTTCTTGCTCATTTTTTAACTTATCACCTAATGTTATACATGGTTGTAATTGCTTTTTGTCACAGATTAATAATAAAAAATAATATTGAAGATGCTTTTAAAAATTTTAAAAGGAATATTTTTTGGAAAGAAAACATTTTCTCAAAAGCCACTTTTTAGTTTTGGAATGCTTTGTGCAGTATTTTCGGAGACAATTTCAAATTTTTTCATGACGATCTTACTCCTTAGCTATTCAAGAAACACCTATAAAAGTACAAAAAATATACAACAGGTATCAATTGGTTGAATGGTTGTATATGTGTGTGTATGTTAACTATTCTATGCACACTAACTTTAAAACCAATATTACTGTCGTCACTGTCATTGTAATTATCTATCTCTATATCACTATTTGATGAAAATAAATAAGCATCATCATCAAAAGCCATTATCTCCAAAATTCACAAAATAAACAGATTTATAAAAATCTTCAACTGTTGCTCAACTTCAGGATACAAAAGCCTCCCTGGTCCCGCCCCCCAGGCTGACGGAAGGTTTACAATTTTGCTATTTTTATACTTATGATTAAGAGAAATCTGGCATCTTTTATGTTCAAGAGTGAGCTGACTACAGAAGTTCAGATCAAAAGATAATAGGGACTCCAGTATTCACCCTGATGATACTGACATGTAGAATTTAGAGACAGGGCAGCATTCCCTAATAGAGAATGGTGCCTGGTACCACCTTCAGCAGACATTGAGAAACCACTGAAAGAAACGATTCTCCTGCCAGTGTCTATAGCATTAAAAGCTATAGAAGGCACCCTTTATCAGGTCAGTGGAAAATGGATCTCTATCACTATTTTGGATAAGACCCAAATTGCTTATCAAGTAGTCCTAGCCTTGTGTCCCTTCATTTTTAAAATAAATAATCATGTGAAGGCAGATTTTCAGAATTTTGTAGTGACTAGAAAACGAGAGACAATAGCACAATTAAAACCATTTGCCATGGTCATCCCAGTCTCGGATAATTCCACCAAGGAATGGGCAACAGTTAGGGACCCCTATGAGAAGAATCTCAGAGGGGACAGCCTCGGCAGAATTTCATGCTAGGAGCCACCTCCTTATTATTATAACCTCTACCACCTTGCTAGAAGTTGCCACCAAAAGGCTTCCAGAAGATTCCAGAACAATTTTTGCTGTTGTGGCCAAAAGTCTTTTGAGAACCCTATGGGAAGCACTCTATGACTCTAGAATGGCGCAGAAAAGCGCAAATGGAAACATTGGAATACTCCAACAAGTCATTCCCCAATGTGACTTCATTATTACAATCTAACCTGTTCTGTAAGGACCTGTTTGAGGAGTCTGTTGTGGCTCAACTTATGAACAAGCCCACCAACAGAATTGTACAGTGTACGCTCTCCTGTGTAAGATGGAATTCTGGAAACAAAAAACCTGAAACTTCCTTTTACCCAACACAAAAAAGGCTTGCTATGAACAAAAATCATTTAAGCCTTTTGTCACCCCCAAAAGTTTTTCTCAAAAACATGTAGGTGGTCAGAAGGGACAACTCCATGCAAAGGGACAACAGCAAGGACATTCCTTTCACGGGGTCCAAAGACACTCACAACACCTGGAATGCCTGTCAAGAACAAAGGCAGGAGAAGAAGTGGATCCAAATTAGGCTGGGGACACAGCATTATTCTCAATAGGACTGGGGTGGAAATATCATCCCCACCCTCCTTTAAAGAGGTTCCTCCAAAAACCATACCCCTCTCTGGAAGATTATGTGCGGAAGGTCCTGTTAAAGAGAACCATAGAGAAACATGCGTATATTCGCCACTAAGCATGCCTCTTCAGTTTCCCCAACAAGGATTCCTCCGAAAGAAGATTGATCCTCGACCTATCAACATTAAACAAGCACATTGTTTGCCAAAAGTTTTGGATGACTACTGTTGCCCAAGTAAATTCAACCATTCCACAAGGGACATGGACACCTTCTATAGATCTGAATGATGCATACTGGCAAGTCCATATTTCCGTTCCCTTTTGCCCCTTCTTAGGGTTCCAGATAGGGAAAGATACGTATAGGTTCAAAGTCACGCCCTTTGGGCTAAACATTGTCCTAAGAATTTTTACAGAATTAGCCATGGTAGTTGATTGAGAACTCTGACAAGAAGGAATACAACTAATACCTTACCTAAACAATTGGTTAATCTGGGGGTCCACAAGAAAAGAATGCCAAAGAAACCTAAGAGCAGTGGTCAACAAACTCCAGTCAAATTTTTTTTCTAATAAATTGGAAAAAATCCCACCTCGTGCCCAGCAAACGTTTTTAGTGGCTGGGACTGTGTTGAGATACTCTTCACAGCCAGTTGTCTCTCCCTATCAATGCTCAAAACAGAATAAGGAATGACCTCAAAACGTTCCTTGCACAGCACAGAGTTACCAGGCAGCAGTTAGAATGTATGATGGGCCTGCAGCAGTTTCCATCAGTAACAGACCCAATACTCAAATTACAACTAAAAAACGTGAACAAACTCTGGCTATCGCATGCAAGAAAAAAGATGTGAGACCGACCTCATCAAAAGAATAAAAACGTTGGAGAGATACATCTTCCTTGTACCCGGAAGGAATCTCTGGCGAAACAGGCCACCCTGACTCCTCCGTCTATACAAGTGACAATACATACAGATTCCTCGTTGACAGGTTGGGGAGGACATTGGGAGGATCGTCAGGTGGAGGGAAGTGGTCAGCTACACAGGAATTGTCATATCAATTTCCTGGAGCTGATGGCTGTCTTTTTGTCTTTCAAAAAAACTCAAACCTCCAGATGAGACACACATTTTGTTGGTTCTAGACAACATGACTGCAGTGTCCTGCATCAAGAGGTCAGAATCACGTTCACCTCCTCTCAGTATGGTAATACTTGCCAATCTTCGGACAGCACCAGCAAGGAAGTGGCACTTGTCTGCAATTCACCTCACAGGGTCTCTCAATGTAATAGCAGACTCTCTATCAAGGAAAATGACAGCCTCAGCGGAGTGGATTTGGGACAACCACTCATTTCAAACAATAGCCAACTTGCTTCCACAACCAGAAGTGGACCTGTTTGCCACATACAAGAATCACAAACTTCTAGGGTATGTGTCTCTGAACTTGGACAGTCAAGCAACAGCAAGAGATGCCTTCCTACAAGACTGGAACAAATGTATACCTTTTTCCTCCATTGTTGCAGATTTTGAAGGTTTTGAGCAAGCTTCTAACCTTCAAAGGAACAGCCCCAAATTGGCCAAACAGGTATTGATTCCTATTACTCCAGCAATGGGCAAAGAGATCAATTCCATCACCGTCAGCTGTCCTATCCCAAACAGTAGGAGAGAGAGTAGTCTACGCATCCCCATTTCTGAGCCGACACCTTCACGTGGATTTTTTAAATATTGTCTACCGTGAAAATTACTTGCTCAACATTGCTAAGGTACCTAGTGCAAAAACTACGGACGTCATCTATCTGACAATACTAGTCTGTATGGAAGATATGGGTAGATTATATCCTTACTGAGAGCCCAGTTGAGATACATACAAGGCAGCATTAACGGAACCCTTGGATTTTGGATTCAATATTGATTCCAGTATAGAAATTATCACTTCCCTTCTGCAGTCTTTTGCACTACATAGACCTGCTCCCAAAAGGCTTTCAATTACTTGGTCCCAGAACAAGGTGCTTAGATTTCTGTCAACCCCTCAGTTCAGCAGACCCAATACAACCACAACTCACATACTGCAAAAAGCAGTCGTCTTGATTGTGTTAGTATCGGAGCTCTTATTAGTGAACTGTACTCTCTTAGACAGGGATGGTACATCGCACAAACAACTGACCATCAATTACTATTGACCCCTGACTCATCATTCCTGGCCTAGAATGAGAATCTTTTAAGAAAGAAGTCTATTTTGATTAGAAAACTCAATTTAGCAGATAAACTATTATGCAAGGTTCAAGCACATAAGGTTTACCTAGATGTCATGGCAAACACCCCAGAGGGTCAGACTTTCCTACACCCTGACACAGATAAACCACTCTTTCTACAAGGGCTGAGAATAATTTTAGTGTCCCTCATTAAAAAGGCAAATCCACACTCCTTTCCTTGGTCACCCAATATTAGGAAAGGCAGTATGTTGTTGGCCTTCTTCAGAAATGTCTCTTTCAAAGAAGTCTCTGAATGTACAGGGTGGTTATCAGAGACAGTATTCTTAAAACATTATTGCCACGACCTAGAACAAATTCGACTACACTGTGTATCAGTAGGTGGCATGGTTAATCCTAACCCTGTAGCGCTACAGTGGAAAACCTATCACTGGGGGAGGGTGCGACAATACTGCAACCAAACCCAGCATGCATAGGTAAGTCACTGTAGAACTACGCCATAAAACAAGTTCATATTTAGTTTCTTGTTCTTTGTTACCAAAACCTGAGGGGTATTTGGAATAAAGAATAGGGCTTGAAACTTGTGCTTGGCCTCAGACCAGAAATACTTTTCTTTGGGTTGTTGGGATTAAAATTTGAGAGCTAGAGCCATTTTGTCACCTGTCAGTTTCTTTGTAAAGCTCCTTGAGGATGAAACAAGTGACTACACTATCAAAAAACAGAGTTTGACATAGGAAAAACCTATTTTTGGTACTCGCTGTTGAGTCCTCAAAATCTTCCCACTTCCTTTATGAAAAGGCATGGGATTTGGGTGAGGGATCATCCTGCATTGACCAACAGAAAATAATGCCAATAAACTGCCTGGCAACGCTGATAAACTGCCTACTGACCCGATAAACTGTTTACCAGCACCGAAAATTGCTTACCGGCGCCAAAAATCTGGTTAATAACGTCGTTAGCCAAGCATCGTAAACTGAAACGCCGTTAACTGATGCCGCCGATAAGCAGGGACTGCCTACACAGATTGCTTCTTGACAGTCAAAATCATATCCTGTCATAGGAAAACCACTGAGTGTCAGATAACATTCACTTTGCATCCCTCTTACAAGCTAAACTGTCTCACAACTGTAGACCTCCCATTACACCTAAGAGGGGAAAGGTTCACCATTAATAAATGTGAGGTGGACAAGGGCTGAGAAAACAAAGCAAAAAAATATTTGCAGTGGAAATACATAATAAAATCATACATATGATAAAAAAGATAAACTATTTTTCATATATATAAATAGTTAAATATAATGCCCCTACAGTAATACTGGCTCCCTTTTGCCTGTGCTTGGGCACTCTCTTTCTTGGGAACTGTGTGGCTACTCAGCAAGTTGTGTAGCTGACCCAGTTCCTCTATTAGGAGAGGTAGCATCTTGTCTAAGGCATTCGGTAGTGAGGTGTGCGAGTGACTGGTTTCTCTGTGCCAGGCCATTTACAAGTTGGACAGATGAACATCCAGGTAAGCTGTGTGACAGCACCAATCTTTCATTTTATTGACTAGTGGATGTAAGTTCCCTTCCTCTCTTGACATCGGGAAAGGAGGCTAGACATAGTCAAAGCCATTGACTTACATATGTCCGTCTTTAATGTCGCCAACAGAATATGATGCAAGGGTCTTTCAGCCTCCTTAAGTAAATGCTTTACAGACCCCATTACTTAATGGTCCAGAAACCTAGGAGTTGGAATATCCCAAATGTGCAGCAAGCTAGATGTGTGGGTTCATCCTTCCTCCACTCCTGTATAGACCAGGAAGATGGCATTCCCAGGTCAGGTGAACTTGCTAGTTGGGTCAGAGAGTACCCAGGCTACCTCCCACCAATGGGTAAGTCTCCTATGTAAAGGACACAGGTTTGTATTTGTGTAGGAACCAATAGCAAATTTTAAAAGTAATTTGTAATTTGTATTTCTGAAACGTGCAAACCTGAAGATCACAACATACATGGCTCACCTCAGCCACCCCTTTTGGATCCTGGGCTGGAAGGCAGAGTGAAGACTGACAGGTGGGCAGGCCTTTCCCTACCTATCTGTAGTTAACTGACTTGTCAGAATGGCTATTAGCAGCTTGTGCTGAAAGCGTTATTCCTGTGCAAAGAACTTTAGGTTTGTATGTTACGAAAAATACTAGTTTTTAATTTTGATATTTGTATTTTGTAGATGTGGCATGTCCTTTAATTCATAGAATGAAGGACAATTAAGCAGTGGTATAGCATATTGCTTAAGACACTGTTGGATGTAATTATGTTTCTCATGTATCATAAATGTAATTGGAAATTAAAATTTGTGTCATCTTAGCTTTACCAAAAGAACAGCAATGGAGTGAAGGTGCTATTTTAAGCACAGAAGTATTAGCACTGGTCAGTGGTGGGGCATCTTCAGCTGCATTGCAAGAACTCTCATGTTCAACTATTGTGAAGTGGTTCAGTTCTCAGTCACACCCTTCACCAGGCCTTCTCTTCCCCCTTCTTGTAACAACATCTCGTACTATTCTGCACCTTAATCACCGAAATGCTATCATGCAGGCTGGGTTATCTGCACTCTTCTTATATAATGGTGAGTGTTGTACTTTTAATGAAGTTCCTCTTATAAGCTTACATTTGACTGACAAAACATTGATTAGATACAGTGATTTTCATTTAACAGTTTGGTCAAATAAAGACAGGTGCTTAGTTTCCTTCCACTGGTGTGATATGATAATAATTAGTTTTTGTATTTTCTATGATAATAATTAGTTTTTGTATTTTCTTTGTACTAGACTGGTGTGGCTGGGAGGGAGAAATACACTGGCCTCTTGTTATATCATCCCTGTCATTTCCTTTGACAAATCCTGCAGCTATGATGAATTTAGCATCTCAGGTAATAGTTTCCCTTCTGCAAGTATTTTTACTGCTGAAAAGGACAGTGATTACTGGACACTTGGTGTAGGCCACATAACTCATAGTGAAATGCAATACAGTACTGTACATCTGGACTAGCCATGTTTTTGTAATGAGATATGAAAAATATTTTATTATGGAAACTCGGATTAAAAGAATTTTTACTAAATGCAGGAAGGTCAACTTTATGTTGTTTATGCATATTCAAAATGGCAAAGGCAACAGTCAATAAGATGTGCGGACAACTTGCTGCTCTTGTCATCTCTAATTGAATTACTGGGATCCATAGTACCAAAGTAAGTAAAGTTTTTTGTTTCAGTTTTACTATACAGTAATTATGATTAGAACTCTATTCCTTTTTTTATTGCTTTGGGTCAGTCACTAGCTAGAAAGCAGTGCACGCTCATTCTAAACAATTTATGTACAAAGTTCCAACATATAACTCAAGCTGCAGCTTGCTAAGTCAGCAAGTTACTGATTGTTGGAGAGTTAAATTCAATGAGATGCTAGAAGTATATAAGCAAACAAAGTAGTTTCAGTATAATACAAAAGAGTGAAGATGGTTATGCATTATTTTATTATTAAAAAATCTAAATTTATTTGGAGTAATAGTATCAGTACTTCCAAACATACACAAAGCTCTCCACTTGTATTTGTCAGGAACTGTTTATAGCTAAGAAAAAGGAAGAAATGGTGTTCATATGTTGTTTTATTGTTGAAAGATGGTGACAGGCATACTTGCCCAAAAGTATGCCTGGTCACTTCAAGCGTTGGGAATCCTGAAAGGATATTATTGATGGTCTATTAAAATCTATACCATTCAACCTGTAATCTACTCTAGTTGTTGTATTAGATCAAGTTTTTTTAAAATAAAAAATGTATAATCATTTAAACTTGATGCAAAGAGAATACCATGATAACCTTTCACATGTTTTAGCTGTTTGCCACTTCTGTAATTTTATCACATTGGAATCTGAAAGGGTCATTATACTTTTGGTGGATGTTAGAGCGTTAAAAGCTCTCTCGGAGAGATGAAGTCGTTAAACATTTTATTTCATGTTTTTGTAAATTGTATTATGGCCCTTATCTTACAGAAGTGTAAAAATTCCCTACTAAAGTTTTGTTATTGATTTCAGACGTTTTATGACTACAGTATACTAAATTATGGTAAAAATTATTTCTCAGTCTCTCATGTAAATCCATTTTTCACATATCCAGATGCTTATTGCTTTGAAGTGTAAAAGAAAAGGTACATTTATTTTAAAAGAAAAGGTACATTTATTTCCTTATAGTGCATATAGGGCCATTTAATAAGTGTAACTAAGCTGTACTTACTAATTAGGAAACTTCTTTGCAGTGTAACTGTGGAATTAGGGCTTACTCTGCTCTTTAGTGAGATCTTAGAACTGATTACTCAAACCATTAAAGAGCCAGGATCCATTGAAGCTGTCTGGCAACACTGCTGCACCTTTGCCTCACGTTTGGCTTGCTGGGCTGAAGATCGCAGTTCAACAGGGATTTTAGCAGCAATTGGATTAGGTAGACAGTCCCCTCTTTCTCCAGGTGCACGCCTTGTATGCCGTTGCCTTAGCACATTCCTTATCTTGCAAATGCCAAGGAGGGGAGTATTTCGAACACACCCATGTCACCCCCACAGGTATGTTATGATATACATCAAAGTTCAACTTTTGGACATTTTCAGATACAGGAGAAAGTCTATGGGGGTTAGTGCCATCAGTACAGATCAGATGAGGCACTCTAGGTATTTCTAAAGGGAGTTTGCAGCTGTCCCATTAGCCCATAGCAGCACCCACATTTTAGCCCTTAGTGTACCTCCTCTCATATTTACTTCTTCCATCTTGCTGTCAAACCCTCTGTTACTTCGTAGTTCAGCTGAAAAATGTCCCTAGTTTCACAGGTAAATTCATTGTTCTTCTTGTTTATATTTTGGATCTCATCATGTTGCTTTCCAACCACTCCAATTCCTTTTCACTGTCTTAAGCACTGAAAGTGCCCCAGTACTTGGCTTTATAGATTTTAATATTAATATAATAGATGGTAATAATCATATCATAAAATACAGAAGTTGTCACACAAAAAGTTTTTTTCAAAATACACTGTAGTGGAATAGTACTTTGGACTTGCCATTAGCTTTTGGTTGACTTTTGAATTCTCATAAGACATTTTACAGTTCATGTTATAATACATTATTTAATGTACATTAAGATGAGTTTTGTTGATCTATGGAAGCAGTGCCTGCGTGTGTGTCCAGTTGTATAACAAAACCAATAAGTCACTTAACTTTACTCTTGTAGGTTGTGCCTATGGGAGATATATGTAAAAAACAGGTTTTAATGTAGGAAAATATATTTTTGGTAGTTGCTGTTCATTTTCAAAGGAGTAACTCTTATGGTTCCCCCAGGGCCCATAAGATAGACCAACAAATGTCAAAGAATTCTCTCATAGTTGGTATTGGCCAGAATAGTGCCTTTAATAGACAGTGATAGAGTATAAAAGGATTCAAGGCATACAGCAATTACTTACCTGGTTTTCCTTCACCCTTCTGACACAGGTATGATAATAGTACACAGACTGACTAAGATCCCCATTACTCACCAGGTCTGTGAAAGAAGAGTATACTTATCACAATTTCCCATACATTTTCGTCAGGGAAAGCGGGTGGGTTTGAGGACTCTCAAAGGATCGTACAAAAGAAAATGAAAGGTGACGAAAAGGCCTAGCTCCTTATTAAAAAATCCCAACAACCTGAACAAAAAAATAGGGCTCATTGGTGAAGGATAGGAAAAAGCAAGAACCTATATATGTGCTATTCTATGTGGTTCTAAAGTAGCTTATCAAATTATGTTGGGTTGGGGTATAGCATCACACGTATTGCACCCCTTCCCGGCAATATCTCGAATTACCACAGTTTCAGGAAGGCCTTTTGTTTTCTACCTAGGTGCCTGTGGAACAGGGACTTATCGTGCCTCCTACCAATACACAGAGTTCCCAGAGTTGTTGGATGTCATGGCAGCAGTGTTTGAAGAACACTGCTCTGTTGAGTATTTTCATTAAAGAGCCAGGTTATGCAAAAGGAAGCACTCAGGTTCACAAAAACCTTTATTGAGTAAATGAAATATATAGCAGATCAAGTGTAGCTGGTAGAAGAACAAGAGGGCTTGGGGCAGTAGACTGCCAAAAATTCTAGAACCGAGTCGTAAACACAGTTCATTAGGTATTTCTCCACAGAAAAATAACTCTCATAACTTGCTACAGACATCAAATAAACTAACATACTGCATCAGTAAGAATCCAAGAAAATTCTGCTTTGTTTTCTTACATCAAATAATAACAAGACAAATCTTACGGACACGTAAATATTTTTCAGTAAAAAACACATCTTCAGAAAATCGTGAAAAACACATTCAAGGTGGACGTAGCTAAACATTATTAGCATGCTCTGATGACTACCTTGTAAACTCAAGAGATGTTTTTGCAGGAAATGTCTCCAACAAAACCCATGGATGCACCCACTGATGCCATGTGAACCAGGAAGGGGTGGGTTCTGCATTTCTTATTAGGGACAGTAAGACAACTCTTAGCCCATGCAGAGAAAGTGACTTGTTTGTGATAGGGTATAAGAAAAAATTAACATAAGGGACGCTTTCTGCAACATCTAGTAAAACCTTGAGTGCGGACGTTTTCCGCAGCATCTAGCAAAACTTGAGTGCTTGGACGGGGCATGTGTCTCATCTGTAATTCTGAGTTTCCTTAGAAGAACAGGGCATTTTGTCATCAATGGATCTTTGAGTGTGAAGGTGTTGAACATTGTCCAATGTCCATATGTAAGAAAGCTGGTCAAAATGACCACCTATTGGAGCATTGAGGTGTAGTTGCATTAGGACTACTGACTTGAGATGACAGGGGTCAAAGAAACTTATTGAGGGATCCAGTAATGGGAAGCCTTGCAAGAGTTGGTCTTTGCAGTGCAAAGGGCCAGAGAAATGGGTTAAAGACTTCTTGATTTGAATCAGTACCATACCCTTAAAGCAAGAGCTTCGATAACGCAGCCCTGTGTGACATACTAGTAATAGCCGCAAGGAACTTGTCCTCAAACCAGTAAACTAGACATTATAAAACTGTTTCAGCCAAGGCTCAACCAGCTCTCAGTGTGAAGGTAATCCGACCACACTTTCCCATATGGACTGGTATTATTGGATGGATGAAGTACCATATTTGCAGGTGTATAAGATGCACCCTCGCATAAGACGCACCCCTGTTTTACATGGATATTTTGTGGAAAACATTTTTTTAGTATGTTTCATCATACATTTATTGAAAGATATTTTAAAGTGATTTTATAGGGAAAAATGTATGATCCTGTGCATGACATACAATACTGTGATAGTATACTGGAATAAAGTATGAAATCATTTGGACTCTGTATGAAATTTAAATAAACAATGTTTATGTGTTACTGCGACAGGCCACTAGGGCGGCACTAAGATTTTGTTTACATTCATCATTGCAAATGGCTGACAATATGTTATGAACTGCTGACTTACTGTAATAATTAGGCTTGTTTTTCAATGTTTCATTATTAGCAGCAATTTTTCTGCCTACCCAGTATGCTCGCCGTAGGGCAGTTTTTTTTATACATTTAAAATTAAATAAGTGTCTAATACACCAGCAAATATGGTATGTAGTTTTTGCACCAGGTAACTAGCAATGTTATTAGGTGAATAATCTTTGTGGTAGACTAGATTTCAAAAAATCCACAGTAGTATATTCTAAACCTCTGAAATTTGGGACAGGGGAGGGAAAGTTAGAATGTCCCCCTTTTGTTTGTTTGTAGAAATGCATCTCATGCTATTGTTTATGGGCTGCTCTAGAAGCAAGACCCCGTGTCAGCAAAAAGCTGGCTTAACCTCAAACAACGTCATGCTGTTGCCACAATGTCCAGGTTTGGAAACACATTAGAAGTTGATGGTTTTCACATGTGGCAAACAGGTCCACTTCTGCATGTGGAAGCACATTAGCAGTTATTTGAAAAGATTGTTTATTTAACATACACGCAGTTGAGGTTGCTGTTCACCTTGACAGGGAGTCTGTAATGGCATTGAACAACCTTATGAGGTGTATTGCTGACAAGTGCCACGTTTTGCATGGGCCGTTTGTAGGATAGACAGCAATACTGCACTGCTGTCGTATTCTCTAGGACCAACAGATTATGGGTACAATTTTCTGATAGGCATGAAGACAGCCATCAGCTCTAGGAAACTGATGTGGCACCTCCCCAAAACAGGTGATCATTGTCCTTCTACTTGACTATCCTCTCAATGACCTCCCGAACCTGTCAAGAAAGCATCTGAGTGTATTGCTACCACACAGATGGAGGAATCGGCCTAATCCGTTTTGCAGAATTCCCTTCCAGGTCCACGGACAGAATATCTAAATTAACAGGAAAACCTCAGATTGGGTAGGGAACCTTTGCAGAACTTTCCTTACTTTGGTTTGAGTTTGACTAGGAAGACAACTGACCACAAAGGATATCCCAATAAAGACCCAACCGTACAAATGCCTATTGATTGTGAGGTGGGACTTTTCCAGTTTATCAGGAAATTCTTTGATGGGAGTCTGCTGTCTACCTCTCTCAGGTTTCATAGACACTCTTCTTTGGTAGCTCCCCAGTCAGTCAGTCATCTGTCTACGAGTTATGTCTTCTTTCAGATTGATAGGTAAGTCCAAGCCCCAGATGGAATGAGTGAAAGTACTTAGACAGCGGTAGTCATCCAGAAATTGCAGCACACAGCTCTTTTTGGGCCTGGGGTCCTACTTCATGAAATTGTAGTGTCCCCCCATTGGATTTGCTAAAGGGGCTTTGCAACTGCAGCCAAAACAGTTCTAGAGGACTGAGAGCTCTCTTCCAGAATTGTGGACAAGGCTAGGACAGGAAAGAAGTGGAGCCTTACATGGAACTCAGAAGTGGCTGTCCCACCTGAGATTTGGCCCATAGGGACACCAAACTCCTGGGTGATCACATTGATTGGAAACTTTTCCCCTTCAAAAGAATGGGCAAGTGTTATTCATTGCTCTGTGAAGTTGCAAATATTGGGACTGGAAATACAGTAAATGCCTTTTTACTATTTTACTATACTTCCCAGAAACTGCAAAGTTCTTAAATTCCACCTTCACATGATCAGTTGCTGTAGAAGTGAAGGGCAGAGGGCTGGTGCCATCCAAAAGGATTTTTGGTTCTCCAGGATTTTGGAGGTACCATAATTTCCATTAAAGGAGAAAAAAAGAGTTGTCTCAGTGGCTTTTGTTGCCCTAATAGCAAGGAGGATGACCATATCCTTCGGCAGTTTCTACAAGCCTAATGAAGGAGGGACCAAGTGCCACTCCATATTGGGAAAAAGCAGCAGTATCCCAAAAATTCAACCTATCATTTTTATTTTTTTTATTAGACATTTACCATCTGGTGAAAAGATACACATTGAGGCATCATGCCAAGGATTATTGGTACTGGTATCAAGGCCAAGTATTGGTGCCACTGATCCTCCCAGCTTCTGGGGTTATAGTCCAAACTGGTCATGATATTAGAACAAGTTGAAACTATGAAAACAGGTTGTACTGCCTCTGGCTCTAGAGGGATCTAATCAACAAGCTCAATTTCTTTTTGGCTTTGGATTTTTCTCCTGAGGAGAATCTCTGCACTGGTGGCTTTTTAGGACTTTGTGGTCTCTTTGGATGACTGTAAAGTCTTAGAGATAACCTCCAACTCAGCATTCAGAATTTTTTTGAATTCACATCAGAAATTTTCAAGAGCATCTCTGATATAATGGTGCTCACTATCAGGTGTATCCCTGACACTGTGCTTTATCTTGTTCAGAAACTCTAAACAAGCCTGGGACAGAATTTGCTTATTAGCTGAACAAGCACCAGTATGACACAGACTAAGTTTGTTATAAGTATATGGCCATGACAACTTGGTAAGAGACCAACACAGGGGTGACATTCTATTAGTGATAATATAATTATTGGTGTCATCCCTTAACTCACGTTTTAAGTAGAGGCACCACTGCAAGGTACAACTAGTTTAATATATTAACATATAAAGAAAAGAAATCTATAGCCTAGAAAGAACTATGATTATCATAAGAAAGGGGTTTCACAGATGTAAGACCTTGACTCATGATTGAGCAACAAAACCAATAATGGCCAATATGCATGACCTAGAGGTATTATAGTAGTAACACAGCATTGTAATGCTCTGCAATTCCATTAAGAGCTAGCCTAGCAAATCTAATTAAAAAGATCACAAATGAACTTAAATTGTGTGGCACTACATTTAAAATAGCTACCTAGTATTACTATTATTTTATATTTTATTTACTTATTTATTTTACAAGAACATGTCTGTGCTTGAGTGCTCACTTTAATTTTCAGGTGTTTATCTAACATTTGGAAACTAGCGTAGTTTTATAATGAACAGTAATCAAACAAAACTACAGTAATATACCTTGTAAATAAGCTATATTCATTGGTGTCGTTTTAAGATAGAGCAATCCCTTAATTATCTGGATTAATGGAGCCAAGGGCCCATTGGATAATGTCAAAATCCATATAATGGCAAATAGAAAAATCTAGGGGCATGCAAGGGCAACTGCCCTTCGTCACCTAACATTGCCGGTATTGCATAGTGGTAAGCACTAATATTCTTATGGCCAACAACCAACGCACTTTAAACTGAAAACTTGTGAAAAAAGTAATCATTTTCCCATATTTGTAAACGAAAAAGTGACCCCCTTCTTTTTCTCTTACTTGCGACACTTAGTTCAATAGGCTTCACGTTTTTCATTTGCAGCCATAAACACCATATATGCTTATAAACAACAATCGTCACACTTTAAACCGAAAACGTTATGCAAAAAGTAATTATCTACATTATTTTCCCATAGATGTAACAAAATGAGCTCCATAAATACACTTACAAACAAAAAGAAGCAACCCCTTTTTCTCCTCTCATACGCAGCGCTTAGTTTGGCTGTCTACACATTTTTCATTTACTGTAAAATTCATCATATTGTTCACAAAAAAAGTAAACCCCATTTTTCTCTGGTATTCAATACAGTATGGTAACTTACACAATTTTATCAAAATAACAATTCCAGTAACACTATAAAAATACTTTTTATTCTCTCACTACCTGTGTGTGCTGCCGTTCTTGCTTACAATGGCTGGACGTTTTAAAAACTTACGAGGAGATTTACTAGTCCTCCTCTACCTCTTCCTCCTCCTTTACCAGCTCGACTGTGTCGTCGAGACCAGCATAGCACTTCATCCGATTCTTGGCTGAACAAGCCCAGCTTATCAGTTAAGGCAGAAGGCGTACTTGGCTGCGGTTCCAAGCTGAAAGACTGAGTTACCAGAGAAGAGGATGGTGATGGGTGTGGGTGCATGGAGGTTTGGAATATGAAGAAGCTGTCGAGGGTACAGTACTATGATGATGTGAACGATAATTCTTCTCGTCAATGACAAGTGTCTGAACTTTCAAATTTGTGCAGCTGAGTCCAAGGCCCCGGGGAATTTCATGGAGTCAAAGTTGGGTTTCTCCTATATCTTGATAACAGCTTCCAATGCCATTTGTATTTACTTGCATGAGGGAATCATTGTGAAACAGCCTCATCGTCGTCGTCATTGCCAGTTGCTCCTTCTTCACCAGCAACTGCAGCAGCTATCTCGCTGTTGGAGAGAAGTTGGTAGCCAGGGTCACCACCGTCATCATCCAGCCACTCCCGTACATCATCCTCGGGAACGTCGTCACCTCCAGTCGCAAGTGTCACAGAAGTCGTTGACATTGAACCCCTGAAAGTCCGTCATTGCCTCTTCTCATTTAGAATATGGTTCCAAACATGGTTGAGGGTCTCTATGGTGATGTCCTTCCAAGCATCATCAAGAAGATTCTCTAGTTGTCCGTTCCCCCCTTGCTGCTTCTCCTCCTCATCCTCCAATACTACCATCACCTCCTCCAGGAACTTCCTCTGGTAGTGCGGTTTCATAACAACAAAAACACCTTGGTCCATTGGCTGAATGAATGCAGTCGTATTAGGATGCAAATACGTGACCCTAATACAACTTTCGTCACCAGCCAATTGGACTGTGTTAGGATGTGCAGGCACAGTGTCCATGTGAAGCAAAGCCTTCACCCAATGTCTAGCAATGCCAAGGTCCTGTGTCTGATTATGAAAAACCTCCTTATAAAAATGGTTATGGAACCAATCGGGAATGATTGTAGAGGTGAACCAAGCTTTGCCGAATGATACCAAATCACTGGGATCCTATCCATCAACCACATGCAGGACATGTGGTTGCTTTGCATGTCCAACTACTGCTGGGTTGCAATGATGCCCACTAGTAGCATTTGTTCATAACAAAGCAGAAATACATTGCTTGGAAAGCGTTTGACCAGGTAAATTGTTTTCCTTTTCATCTGGCAAGGTGTTAGTAGGTAAGGATCAATAAAATAGACCAGTTTCACCAGTGTTGTAGATCTGCCCTAAAACAAGGCCTTCTTTCTCCATCAAGTCTTGCAACCTCTGGCGAAATTCCTCTGTTCCCTCTTTGGAAGCATCCAAAGCTTTGCCACAAGTTTTCTTGGTAGAAACCCCATGTCGAATCTTAACTGGAACAGCCAACTTTGGGATACTCTTAAGCCTGCAACCTTATGCAAGATTGTTCTTGTCAACATGATAACTTTGCCATAGTCTTCACGGATGGATCAAAGTCAGAGGCTGATTTTGGCTTGGAGTCGCCTTCCCTGATGTAGAAAGAAGTTGGAGATTAGCATCAGTTGTGTCTATATTTAGAGCAGAACTACATGCAATTTTAAAAGACCATAGAAGAAATTTTAACTCAGAATGAAAATAGTTTAATTACATATTGTGACTCAAGAAGTGTTCTTCAGTATTTGGAATCTTTTAACCTTTCACACCCACTGTTTTTAGAAAATGGCTGCTTTTAGTGAAAAGAAGAGTTAAAGAAATAAATTTTTGCTGGGTGCCTTCCCATGTTGGGGTTCTTGGGAATGAGCAAACTGATCAACTTGCTAAGTCAGCAGTCACCCCCCAGGAAGATGTCTGCTACCATATCTGGATGTATATCTCTAGTAGATCAGAAAATTAAAAAGTTTTGGTAGTCAGTTTGGGAAAATATTTTAACAAATCAAAAAATGCTCAGTATTACATCATCAGTGGCTTTATGTTCATATCCTTATGTGCCAAGCGGACAAGAAATGTTGTTCAGGCTAAATTTAGAATGGACAAGACCACTCATGGGTTCTTGATGTCAGGCGAAAATCCTCCATTGTACAGTGACTGTACTGTACCCTTGACTGTGAGACATTTGCTGGTCGAATGTCCCAGTCCTGGAAATCTAAGGCATAGGTTCCTCTCTTGGGGATGTGATAGAGATGGACATTTCATCTTTGCAACGGTTCTCAGGGAGGACTGTAATTTAGAGCAGCATATATCCTTGTTAGGGAGGTGGCCTCCTAAAAGAAAAAACAGGGTTTATATAAGTGACTTACCAAGTAATCACATAGCTAACATTTTTAGTAGTGGCAGCTAAAATTTGAAACTCGCAGTAGCGATTCTTTTGTTTTTGGTGTAGGTGTCTAGCCCCGCCCACTTTCGGGAAAGAAGAGGAACAGCTGAACCAATAGCTTCAATTTGTTTCTGCCAGCTTCCAACATAGGTTGTGAGCAGCAGCTGAATTTGGATTACTCATACTTTGCTGTTTTTTGGTTGTTCCTCAAATTGGTGGAGTATTCTTTGATTTTGGTAGCCTTTTGGCCATATTTAGATAGAGTTTTGACATTAAAACCTTAAGTTTTCACAATTTTTGACTACTGGATTGTGACTTGGTACTTAGTTGTTGACTTCTTGTGACTATGTCAGATACCAGTACTTCTTTTACTCAATATTGCAGCAAAGGATATAATACAAGGTTAACCTCTGCAAGTATGATTTTCACACGTTGTGTCGAAACTTCGACAAGAGAGATTGTACTTTTTTGCAAGTTGTGGTAGTTTTATGTATTCTTTCTAAATTTACTTAAAGTGGAAATGCATATTATGTAGAAGAAAGATATTATGTTTTGTTGTTTGTTTTTATTTATGAAAAGCATTGTGTTTTGCTGTTTCGTCTAATTTAATTGTAAGCATACATGTAATGGTGCTTAACTACTGGACATTGGTTGTTTGTTCAGTTATTAGTCAAGCATTTGGTGGTGGTCAAAGACAGCCATGAAGTGAGTCTCGTCACAGCTTTGGTGCAGTGTAGTTGTATCTAGCAGGAACTCAAGAAAAGGGAATGTAGCCATAGTTGTTGGTGCCTTCAAGTCCACTTAAGTATTCCTTTTCATCTTAAAGTTCGTTCAGAGAGATTTCCTTTAGGAGATATGCATATCTAAATGTAAGGAGAATTTCTTGGAGTGTGCTTTGGATGAGGGTTACGAAGTAGAGATTGTGCTCATGCCAATCCCATTCTAATTCAGGCTAGGAATATTGAATGTGCCACTTGAACTAACAGTAAGTTTATATCACCTATGTCGTGGATTAATATACACGACACAATGCAGTGTTTTAAGTGTAATTTGGAATGTGAGTGAAGTAACCAGGGTATTTTAGTATAAGATTTAGGGTACGATTAGGTTAGTACATTTCAAACAGTTTAGGCTATACAATCACTGTACAATTCGAAATGCTATACTTACTGTATTCTGAACGAGTCGGAATATGTTGTGCACATCTTGCAGGGTTCAGAATTGTTCAATAGAGAATACTTGTATAGAACGTGAGAGGTGGGATCCTAAACAATGGAAGATTTTGTCTTCTCATCTTTCAAAACTTGAGAGGAATAAAAAGAGAAAAGCAACAATTAAACATGACAAGAATTTAGCTAGTCAGGAATCTCTGCTAGGTCATCTTCAGAAGTTCCTATTATTTCTTTGAATGCTAATTCTCCCATCCCTCCTCTTCAGTACCACCTGATCCTTTACCCAGCTCTCTTGCTCCCAACCCCAATGCCATTGCCAGTCTGAAGTCAAAATTTGATCATAAATTTGAGCTGTTAGTGAATACAGTGGCCCAGTTGGGGCATCAGTGCATTCCTTGATGGAACAGAAATCAAGAGATAAGAGTGAAGTGTTAGTGGAGGAGCTTGCTCTCCGTCCCGCCAATTCTCCTTGGCAGAGGTCCCTGGCATACTCCCTTAAACCTGAGAGAAGTACCATACCGGAGGCCCAAGGGAGGTCAGTGGGGTCTGCCCATGGGTAGTCGGCCCCTCAGTCACACCTGTTGCAAAATCCCAGGTGTCGACAGTGCGTGACAGCCAGTGGAAAGATGCTTTGTCACAGGCTCACCACCTTTCTTCCAGTTCAAAGGCTTCTAGCCCTGAACAAAAGTGCCAATAGCGCTTCAGCGATGTGTCCAGACCATTGAAAAGGTCTGTAGTGGAGGTGCATTGCTCGCCTCAAGTTCCGTGCAAGAAGGCGAATGAGTCTTTTCCTTCATGCAGTTTCTGGGATAGCCTGGATCCTCTCAAGCAACCCAATGTTCACTAACGCAAGTGCCCATCGGCACCCAATAGCGCAGCAGTTTCAGAGCACTTTTCTCCCTCTCCGGAAGTTCCTAGACACAAGCAGGCTTCAGTTGCTTCAACAAAGCCTGCTCCTGCTGCTCTGTCTCCTGACTCTCTTAAGCGTAAGCACCCAGTGGCGCCAGCTGGCACAGCAGTTCCCGAGCGCCTGTTGGCATCCGAGCTCCCAGTAACCTCCAAGCACCTATCGGCGTCTGAGCGCCCAGTAGCGCCAGAATGCCTGTTGGCGCCCAAGCTTCCTTTGGCGCCCAAGAGTTCTTTGGCGCCAAAGCAGTCGGTAGCAGTCATTCACTCAGTATCTCTCAAGTGCCCAGTGGCTTCCAAGCAGCCAGCAGCTTCTGAGCATCCTGTAGCACCCGCTTGATTGCATAGTGCTACCCCTTTGGGTTATCCTGACTTCTAGGCATTCAGCGCCAGCTCTCTTGTCTTGTTTGGGTCCTTCCCTCACTCCGATTCAGCAGAGTCTGGATGACATTTTGGGGTTTTTGAAGAAACCTCCTTCGTTTGAAACCTTCCAAGGAGTTGTTATTGTCTCTGGTCTCATCGGCGGAAGAGGAATTAGATGTGGAACCAGAAGGGGATTCCAGTCCTTTGGCTTATGCTGCAGTGTTGCAGTATCTTCTGCGCAGTTTTCCGGCCTTCTTCGTTGCAGCTGCTCCTCCTTCGCCTGAATCAACTTGTCAGATGAGTGCCCTCTCTAGTGAGTCGGCTAAGTTCTAAGCGAGGTTAAAATCTGGCTCTCAGACAAGAGGGAGAAAAGGAAAGCTTGCTTCAGTTATCCTCTCACTAGATTATTGAATAGAAGGTATCAGTGTTATGCGATGATCTTTCTGAGTCAGTACGAGAAAAACACTCTCTAGCAAGAAGGTTAGATACTCTAAACAGAAGATTCAATAAATAAATAAATCCAAACCATTCTTGGAAGAAAATATATTGAAAATGATAATTTTACTATTAGAAATAGATGCGTTAAAACCTTTATACAATAAAATATCAGCAAAATTCAGAAAGGAAGTCATAAAAGGTAAAATAATATCTTGGAGTTCCTATGTATTGGAAATAACAAGCAAAACATCCATTCAAAAAGTATGGGAAAAATTCCAAAAAATAAATGGAACAAACATTAGACCACCCAGACAAGCTATATTAGATAATGGCAAAAAAAATTTTAGATCCCTTCAAAAGTAGTAACATACTTGGGGAAAGTTTTGCTAAAATAAGTAGTGGACAAACATTTCAAAAAAATAAAGAAAAAAGCAGAATCTATAATACTTAATTTTAAAACAAAATATATAAGATATATATATATATATATATATATATATATATATATATATATATATATATATATATATATATATATATATATTATAATAAGAAATTCAATATGGAAGAGGTGGGATATGCTCTCCTGAACAGCAATAAATCTGCTCCTCGAGGTGATGATATTTGCTTTGAAATGATTTGCCACCTAGCACCTTTGGCAAAATCATACTTATTAAAACTTTACAATCATTTATGGCTCAGAAACTTGTTTCCAGATGATTGGCAAAATACCATAATAATTCCTATACCGAAACCTGGAAGAGATCCTAGTAATGTGAACAATTATAGACCAATCTCTTTAACAAGTTGTCTATGTAAGTTGTTGGAGACAATAAATGCATGACTTACCTGGCACATACATGAAAATAAAATTTTAACTCCTTCCCAGTTTGGCTCACAACGTAATCGATCTACATTAGATTCCCTATCTAATTTGGAAGACCAGATATGCAGAGGATTTGAAAGAAAGCAAATTACAGTAGCTGTCTTTTTTGACATCTAAAAGGCATACAACACTACATGGAGGTATGCAATATTAAAATCATTACATAATAATAACATATGTGGCCATCTTCCTAAGTTTATTAAAAACTTTATGACTGATCACACTTTCCAGGTGAGAATAGATAATGTAAGACATATCCACTTGAAAATGGAGTTCCACAAGGGAGTGTCCTTAGTGGAACTCTGTTTATATTAGCAATTAACGATATCAGTAACATGCTGCCGGTAAAGTAACCTGTATATGGATGATTTTGCCATATATTATACAGCTTCACACATAAAGCATGCAGAACGAATCATCAGTAAAACAATAATAAAAATATATGAATGGACCTCATCTGTAGCCTTTAAGTTTTCCATAGAAAAAACTCAAGCTGTCATGTTTTATAAAAATAAAAATAGGAAAAAAGGTGAAGAAATAGAATTGAAAATCAGAAACCATATTATACCAATTAGCCAAACTGCAAAATTTTTAGGATTATTTGATGCACACCTGAATTGGAAAGCCCATATAACTTACATAAAATCAAAATGCAAAAGGGCGCTAAGTCTAATGAAAAAACTATCACATAAATTGGGGAGCTGATAGATATACTCTTACCATACTGTATAAAGCAACAGTGTTATCAATCATTGACTATGGAAATGAAATACCGGGTGTTTCGAAATTAGAGGCCCCCCCCCCCATCCACAGAACAAATGGAAAGCTATGAAGTTTTCTGATATAGCGTATCTCCAAGTACATTATTTTAAGCTCCAATTAAGCTATTTTTCATTTTACATTTCTTGTATTTTCAGACTGAGTGACGGAGTTAGATACAGCCGTGGCTAGCGACTCGGAGGAAATCAGATGGATTGGCTGAATCCAGGCTATAACCTTCAGAGAAGCCAGGGATGCTGGCGCATCCTTCATTTCACATTCCTGGATAGCTAAATACATTAAAAGAGATGAACCCTTTGTTAAAAGAAACTGGAACAAAAATCCATATGACTGTCATCGCAAAAAGAGTGAGAATCTTGGAAGGCCTGAAGTCCTTTCTTAGGAGTCAAAAGACATCATAGCTGAGGCAGTGGGTAGACCAAGAAAGCCTTTACGTAAATTGGTGCTTGAACTAGAAACAAAAAGGGGAAAGAAAACAAGTTATAGTGCTGTATATCGTGAGTTGAAAAAATCTGGTATCAAGCAATTTCATGTTATCAGTAAGCCCAACATCACTCAGCAACAGAGAGAAGATCGTGCATGGTTTTGTGGTTCATTTCTTAAAGATTGGGATGAAGCTGACTTTCTCCATGTTGCCGCATCAGATGAATTCTTCATTTACACAGTCAGGAAGCCAAATCATAAAAATGACATCATTTGGGCTGCAAAGTTGGATAATATAGCGATGACGTGCGCTATCGCCAAGTTGTGAAATTTCCTGAATGTTTGGGAATTTTCTCTGTTTCACAGTCAAACGGTTAATGTGGATCATCAAAGAAAAAGGACAGTCATGGAATGGCGAATACTTCAGAGAAACTGTGCTTACAGGTGGAGTATTTCCTTTCCTCAGAGATCCTGAAAATGTGTTATCTGTTGAATAAGTCACATTTTTGCATGATAAGGCACCATGTTTCAAGGCTCTTTAGACACAGGAGCTGTTTCGAAACAGTGGTATCGATTTCTTGTCGTCAAGTGAATTTCCAGGTAGCTCCCCTGACCTTAATGTGTCTTAAAACATTGGTAGTATCTTAAAGGATCATGTTGTGGTAGTATCTTAAAGGATCGTGTTGAAGCACGCACAGTGAACTATGATGGTATACCAAGCCTCGACGACCTGTGAAGAGAGGTGATCGAAGTGCTCAGGGAAATGGAGTTTGAGTCTCAGCTTTTTTGCGATTTGCTGAAATCATACCCCTCAAGAATGCAAGCTGTGGTACAGGCAGATGGAGGCCACACAAAATATTAAATACTCAGAGAGAAACTTAAATAAATACCTGTTCTGAATTACTTGTGTTTTTGTCCATATCAATTTAAGTTTATGTTGTAGGGGTTGGGGGGGGGGCTCTAATTTCAAACACCCTGTATATGGTTCAGCGTCAGAAGCAGCACTAAAAATCTTAGATCCAATTCACAATGAAGGACTAAGAATATGCACAGGAGCATTTAGATCCTCACCAGGCCCCTCAGTACAAGTCGAATGTAGTGAACTGCCACTGTTCCTCCATATAGAGTTCATAACAATGAAAAGTGCATTAAGAATCAAGACAAGTGATTCACCAACAAAAAATCTATTTGACCTAAGGGATATATTTATAAACAGACATCCACCTCCTTTCGCAATTAGAGTAAATAAATTGTTTGAGTCACTGAACATAGATATACAAGTACCTTCAGCAGTGAAGTTACCACCCCATTGGACCATGAATAAAGTAAGGACTTGCACACAGTTGAAATATTTATCAAAAAGTTCCTCATATACCCCAGAACACCATAGACAAAAAACCATAGATCATATAAGACAAAAACATTCACTTTATGTGATTTATACAGATGGGTCTAAATCACAACATGGAGTAGGATATGCAGCTATATCCCAGAACCAGTCATCTCAGTTATCTTTGCCTAATAATACCTCAGTCTTCACAGCGGAGTTGTGTGCAATTGCAGCAGCCATCAAAATTATAAAGCAAATATCATTCAATAATTTTGTTATTTTTAGCCACTCAGGAAGCGCTATAGAAGCCGTTCAAGGTTACTACTCAAAAATTAATATTGTACAGGAAATTAAATATGAACTCCATAAGTTGTATAATAATGGAAAAAATATTGAAATATGTTGGATCCCTGCCCATGTAGGGATTGTAGGGATTAAAGGAAATGAAGTTGATAAAACAGCTAAAGAAGCAGTCCACATGGCAAGAGCAAATGTAAAAATCCCAATTACTGATTACATAAGAGATATAAAAACAATCATTGTAAATAAATCGCAAAATATATGAAACGAGGAACCTGTAAATAATAAATTGAAACATAAAATCCAGTGTTGGAAAATGGAGCTCATCATGTCAGAGATAGAAGCACACAAGTAATTCTGACACGTCTGCGAACAGGCCACACTCGTTGGACACATGGACACTTGATGAACAGTCAGCATGGCCCTCCTCCCAAATGCCCAGAATGCAAAGTGTTGATAACAGTCAAACATGTGTTGTGTAACTGTCCAAAATATAATCAACTGCGATTATCAACCTTTGGAAAGAAATCGATGGGGGAAATTTTATCGGAATCTTATACATTTTCAGTCATCCCAACTTTAACATTCATGATGAAGTGTAACTTAATAGACAAAATATAAAACCAAGTAAATAATGAAAATACAGAAGTCCATAGGGCGTTTAATGAATAAAAAAAAAATGTAATTCTGAATTTTAATTTTTTGAAATTTTATTTTATTATTTTTAATCTTTAATTTTTTTTTGTATGTATGGAAACAAGCAAATGTATTTATTGTATGCATGTGTTTCAGTGTAAAAGCATATTCATTATACAGTTTTTTCTTTTAAACTTCATTTTCATTTATTCATCACCATGCGAATGACCTATTTGGTCCCAGTTCTGGGCCTATGGCCTAGACCTGGTATTTCACCCTAATCCTTTGGGCCAGCCCTATGAGAGCTGATAGTCAGCTCAGTGGTCTAGTTAAACTATCTTATTACTGTAATTAATTAATCAATGTTATGCTACCGGAGAAGCTCTGTCCCAGGGGGTTCTTGCCTCCTCCCAGGGAGACTTCTCCTGTCTCATTGACTCTTCCCGTAGATCAGCATTTTCTGTGGCCAAGATTATGTTCTCTATAGCCGAACTAGACCACTTGCTTAAAATCATGTTCAAGTTGTTCGAAGTGGTCAGTTTTTTGGACTGGACAGTGGCCGCTCTAGCGCGTAAGATTCAAGAACACCCAGTGGTACCTTCGGACTTGTCTTCGGACCTTCTTGGAGTTCTCTCGTGCGCTGACAAAGGGGATTACAGTAAACCCCCCATATTTGCGGTCTCACGATTCGCGGATTCACCTATTCGCAGATTTCTCTGTGGAATGTATATACACATTATTCACAGAAAATTTGCCCATTCACAGTATTTTTCACTGAGAAATATTCACTATAGCCGATTCACTTAAGGTAGATTCTTGGGCCTATGAGACGTTTGTTTGGCGGCCTCTGATTGGCTGGTACTGGGAGGTATGCAGCTCGCTCACTGTTTATATTTCTTCATTTATCTCACGTTTTACACTAGATAGGAAAGTTTTGGTCATACCATGGGATTCGGTATTAATTGTGCAACTAAATCGTGATTTCCTGAAATCAGTAAGATAAAACACAAAGGAATTACAACGAGTAAAAGTGAAGAGAGAAGCATTTCATTCTTTATACCTGTTTTTACATATCGCCGGATTTTGCATCATTCATGCGATCAAGATAAAATAAAACTTGTGCTTTCATACAATAAATTCACCCTGAATACGCTGGTGCTTTCAGATTTTAGATGCGTGTGATATGTGAAGAGAAAATGAAGAATATGTCTTATTATGTTGCATCCGTACTTGACTCAATTTGAATAGTGCCGAGAGACGGTGGTCTGCAGACTGCGAGACACCTTTGGACGTCGTTGGTCTTCTCAGCAAGAGCGTCCAGGTGCCGTTGACAGTTGCCAATTAGCGATATGAGAAGTTTGCAGTTTCAACAATATTTACCGCTTTATTATATCATTATACATTTTCTGTAAATAAATGCATAGAATTCCCATTATGAATGTCGAACACTTTCACTCCAATATCATATATGTCTGTATGATTGGACTATGGACATATCTGATAAGGAAAAATGAAAAATCAAATGGATGCATCTGTATAATTTTTCATTCTTTTTGTTTCAATAGGTAATGACATGACTATATGTATGATTTTCCATTAAATTTTTTTTAAATAATGGTAATGACGTCTTTTCTTTGTGTTCATATAGATAGCCTAATGACACTGTCAATGTAAGCCTACTGTATATGATTTTATTTTGTTTTATGACATAATACATCAGTATGAATTTCCATTCTTTTTGTTTAAATATATAAAGCTATAAAAGTCTTCTGATTCGTCTCATTATCCTACATGCGCTATATAGTGATGCAGGGGTGTGGGAACATTTACGGGAATTACACTTACTCAGATATGTTCAAACACACGGACGTATATGATATTGGAGTGAGAGTGTTCGACAGTCATAATGGGAATTCTATGCATTTATTTACAGAAAATTTAATGACATAAGAATACGGTAAATATTGTCGAAACTGCAAACTTCTCATATCACTAATTGGCAACTGTCAAAGGTGCCTCAAAGATCTCGCTGTTTGCAGACCACCGTCTCTCGGCACTATTCAAACTGAGTCAAGTACGGATGCAACATAATACGACATATTCTTCATTTTCTCTTCACATATCACACACATCTAAAATCTGAAAGCACCAGCGTATTCAGGGTGAATTTATTGTATGAAAACACAAGTTTTATTTTATCTTGATCGCATGAATGATGCAAAATCCGACAATATGTAAAAACAGGTATAAAGAATGAAATGCTTCTCTCTTCACTTTTACTCGTTGTAGTTCCTTTGTGCTTTATCTTACTGATTTCAGGAAATCACGGTTTAGTTGTACAATTAATACCGAATCGTATGGTATGACAAAACTTTCCTATCTTGTGTAAAACGTGAGATAAATGAAGAAATATAAAAATACTTCAAGTTTTTTGAGCTACGGACATTAAAATGAAACAGTGAGCGAGCTGCATACCTCCCAGTGCCAGCCAATCAGAGGCCGCCAAACAAACGTCTCATAGGCTCAAAAATCTACCTTAAGTGAATCGGCTATAGTGACTGTATTTTTATATCTTCATGACTAAATACACTTTTTGTGATAAACCTATTAAAATACTCGGGTGTAAGCAGTTTTAGAGTTTTTTTTTGTGTTTGAACTATCTAAATAGCCAGTTTTAAGTGTTTTTAGCGGGTTTTTAAGTATTTGTGGATTTTAGCTATTCGCGGGGGTGGGGGCTGTAGTACGCATGCATCCTCTGCGAATACAGGGGATTTACTGTAGTGATAGTTCCCATGAACTTGCCTCCCTCTACACCTTAGGTATTTTGAAGAAAAGAGAGCTCTGTTGCTCTTTCACCTTGAAGGGAGTCACTATGGCTCTGAAATCTACCCTTCTCTTCTCCCTTCTGGTGTATGTGTGAGTGTTTGTTCCCACAGTCTGTGGTGAATAATATTGCTACGACTTTGCAAAAGAAGTCTATGCAAGATCTTTTGGTGCATTCTTCAAGGGATCCTAAGGAGCTTCCTGCCTTTAGCTCCAAGTCATCCTCTCCATTACAGCCCTTTCCCTTTCGTGGGAGCAAGTGAAGACCTTAGCCAAGAGGGTGTGCGAACGTACGTTTCACCCCTCACTCGATCAAAAAGTCCTCTTCCAAGATGTCAGCCAAGGAATGATCCCAGTGTCCTCCATGCTCCAGTAGGTGCCAGGCTCCTTCTCTTTTGGGAGTTTTGGAAGAAGAAAGGGGGTGAACAATGGGTGATAGAGGTTCTCAGGTGTGGCTACACAACCCCGTTCACAGATCGACCTCCCTTAGTCAGGAAGCCCAACTTGACTACTTACTGCATAGGCTCCAGGAGGTTTGCAGCTCTCACAGAGGAGGTACACTCCCTCCTTGAGAAGAAGGCAATAGTAGTAGTCATAGATCGGCTTCAGAGGGGTTTTACAATCGGCTGTTTGTAGTCCCAAAGCCATGGGAGGATGGAGACCGGTCCTAGATGTAAGCGCACTGAACAACTTTGTACTCAAGACGAAGTTTCGTATGAAAACGAATCGGTCCATTCTGGCCTTGATTCGTCAGGGAGACTATGGTCTCCATAGATATGCAGGATGCATACTTTCACATCCCCATACATTGGGAGTCAAGGAAGTAACTAAGATTTGTATTTCAGGACCAAATCTTCCAGTTTCAAGCCCCGTGCTTCAGTTTAACCACAGCCCCTCAAGTGTTCACCTGGGTTTTGGCCCCTCTGGCATCTTGGCTTGATCTTATGGGAATAAACATCTCACTTTACCTGGACAACTGGCTCCTTCGCTCCCCAACAAAGGAGCAGTGCACAGAGGATCTTCAGAAAACTTTTCTGTTAACCCAGGAATTGGGTCTGTTAATCAACCATCAGAAGTCCCAACTGACTCCCTCTCAAGAAATAGTATATTTGGGGATGACTCTGAACTCTTGTCTTTTTTTGGGCTTTTCCCAGCCCCAAAGAGAGTCGAATCCTGTCTACGTACAATCGACAAGTTTCTCTCCCTTCAGAGCTGCATGACCAACAAATGGATGGGTCTTCATAATGTTGGCCTCGATAGAACAGTTCGTTTCTCTGGGGAGACTTCATATGAGGGTGCTTCAGTTTTTGCTCAAAGCCAGGTGGGACAGAAAGAGACATCCAGATTCTTTTGTGTTTCCGGTGACAGAGCATCAAGGAACACCTGCCTAGGTGGAGATCCAAAAGCAGGTTATTACAAGGAAAGTCTCTTTCCCCACAGAACCCAGACCTAAACTTCTTTGCAGTTACCTCAGACGTGGGCTGGGCCGGTCTCCTGGAAGACGGAAGTCTCTGGGACATGGTCTCAAGATCAGAAGAGACTATGTATCAATGTGAGAGGACTCAAGGCCATTCACTTAGGTCTTCAGGCCTTTGCCTCGGAGGTGTACGACAAAATAGCAGTCCATTTGGACAATACTACAGCCCTCTCGTACACCAGCAAGCAGGGAGGAACCCATTCCTTCTCGCTTTGCAAAGCAGCAAGAGAGCTGCTTCTCTGGGCTGATCAGAACAGGAAAAAGAATTCTGACAAGATTTGTCCAGGGGAAACTGTATGTATTGGCGGACCAGTTAAGCCGAGGCAACCAAGTCATTCCCACAGAGTGGACTCTTTATCCTTTAGTCTTCTCAGCCCTTTGGAGACTCTGGGGAAGACCAAAGTTGGATCTTTTTGCAACATCCAAGAACAAATGTGTGCCTCTTTTTTGTTCACCGGTACCGGGTCCATTGGCATGGGCTACAGACGTGATGCTGCAGGACGGTTCGACAAGGATCTTTATGCCTTCCCTCCCTTTGGAACGATATGGGAAGTTTTGAACAAATTCCAGTCTCACAAGAATGTGTCATTGATCCTGATTGCTCCCTTTTGGCCCCTAAAGGAATGGTTTCCGGACCTCAAGGGTGTTCTGGTAGATTTTCCAAGACTGCTTCCTCAAAGACATGATCGCAAACAACCCCATGTCAGATTTCATCAAGGGTTGTCTACTCTAGCTCTGACAGGGTTTAAACTGCCAAGAGACTCCTCAGAACTAAGGGTTTTTCAGAAGCAGCTGCAGTGGCAATCTCAAGATGCAGATGCCAATTTTCCTGCTACATTTACCAGAATAAGGTGTCCATTTTCTGCACTTGGTGCAGAAAGAATGAAGTATCTTCTACTAAAACAACTCTGATGGAGATGACAGATTTTTTTATTGTGTCTTAGATCCTCCAGAGGCTTAGCCCTGTCGACTATAAAGGGCTACAGGGCTATGCTTAGCTCAGTCTGCAGGCATAGAGGCCTTGACTTATCTTCAAATCAAGATATTTCTGATTTGGTAAAATCTTTTGAGTTTAGTAAGCAGAAGGTAACAGAACCGCTATCCTGGAACCTAGATGTGGTCTTAAAACGGTTGTCTCTTCCTCATTTCGAACCTATCAGTTCCTCTTCACTCAGAAATCTAAGAAGACCCTCTTTTCGGTGGCAAAGACCCTCTTTTCAGTGGCTTTGGCGACAGTTAAGAGGGTTAGTGAGCTACAAGCAATCAATAGAAGGATCGGTTTCTCCTGAGGAGACGCAATTTGTTCTTACATGCTAGGATTTCTCGCAAAGAATGAGAATCCTTTCAAGCCCTGGCCTCGTTCTTTAAAGGTAAAAAATCTTAGTGAGATTCTAGGACCTGAGGAGGAAGAAAGAATTCTATGCCCTGTAAGGGCATTAAAGTATTACCTGAAGAGAACAGAGAAGTTAAGAGGGCCCTTTAGTAATTTGTGGACTTCAGTTAAGGATCCTTCACATCCACTTACAAAAAATGCGATATCCTTTTTCTTAAGAGAACTCATTAGGGATGCCCACTGTCATGTGGGAGAAGGGTTTTTACCTTCTCTGAAGGTTAAGGCACATGAAATAAGGGCAGTGGCTACGTCCTTTATTTTTAAACATAATATTTCTCTTTCAGATATTCTCCAAACAACTTTTTGGAGATGTAAATCAATATTCTCATCTCACTGTTTAAGGGATGTGGAAACAGTGTTTAATGAAAACAGTACTTTGGGTCCTTTATTGGTGGCTGGCATGGTGTTTGGGGAGGGAAAGTAACATACTAGCGTTCGGTGGTGTCCATCACTGTAAGTCTCCCACTGATGTAGTAGGTGACCCAGGGCCATACCCCTCGCCTCTACTGAGTGAGATGAACGCCAACCAGAGATAGTGTCTTCCTGCAGCAGCTCTCTCACCAGGTAAGGAAACAAGCATTGTCTCAATGCTGGAAAATTTTCTGTAAGCATTATCTCCGTGCTAGAAAATTTTCTGTTCTCAAATTCATTACTGTATGCAATGTTTTGGGAATAGAGTAGTCCATGTATCCCACTTCCTCTCAATGTGGAATTATCTATGTACAGGTAGTGCTCGAGTTACGATAATTCGACTTACGATAATTCGCTTTTACGATGGGATTAGCAATTAATATAGATACGACAATATTTTGAAAATACGTATTTTTAAATTTCGCGGGCGACTGGCGCAGGCAACAGCGTACAATCAGGCAGTGTACGGTGTATGATACGTTGGCCCGAGAGGCTGGAATAGGTACATTAATTCAGTGAGCTGACCTCACTTGCTCTCATTGTGTCGGAAGTTAAAATAGGTCAGTGTTCGTTTGCAATTATTGTGCATTTGTAAATACAGATAGTGCACGAGTGACGATAATTCGTCTTATGATAATTCGAGTTTACGATGGAGTTAGCAATTAATACCGGTACAACAATATTTAGAAAATATTTTTAAATTTCAAGCGGGCACAGGCAACAGCGCGCCGAGAATCAGGCAGCAAGAGAGACCAACTTACAATAGACCAACTTCTTTTTCTCCATCTCTTTAATCCATCATCTAGTTAAAAGTAAGAGAATGATAAATCAGGCACGCAAGAGAGACCAACTTTTCAATATATTCCAAAATTATTTCCTCCATCTCTTTAATCCATCATCTGGCAGAATAAAATAATTTGAAGGTTTTTTGATGAAAACTGATAAAATGTTTATTTTTCAATGTTAAAAGTAAGTTTTCTTATGATTTTTGACGATTTTCGACGATGTTCCGGCTTACGAAAATGGAACCCCGTCGTAAACCATAAAACAACGTGCAGCCATAAACAACCGACTCTGTTGTTTTGCTAATAACCAAATCGGATAACAACTGTTTTGCTTGTATTTCAACCATCGTACGGTTAAACAATTATCGTAGTTATGCTAAAAATGACGTTAAGTACTGATGTGTTTTTACACTACCCTTATCCGCTTTGGAGAAAAGATCGGCAAGGAAATATACTGCTACAGTAAATTTAAGCTGCAAGTTGTAGTTGAAGCTGAGAAAAGAATCTTCAAGCTGCTAATGACTATAAATTATCGTGCATTGGCAACATGGATGAAACTCGACAGCAAATAAAATTGGAAAGTATTTCAATCAAAACTACTGGGCATGAAAGAACACATATTACTGCTGTTTTCACGCCGATAAAAGATAAATACGAAAAGCTCGTAGTATGATGATGAAATCAAGAGAAAATATCGAACGGATTCTTGATTTTTTTTTTTTTACACAAAACAAATGGCCAGCCGCCAACGTCATCTATTAACGAAAAAATGGCTAAATTAATTTCACAACGAGACATATTTAAGTTATATTTCGACTTAAAAACACTTTGTATAACGAAAAATATATATGTCCCTTATAAATAGAGATTCATTTACGCTAACTAGAAGCAAGACATGCCCTCTGAACCGAGTTAAATGCGGCGAAATAAAGACCGCATGATCGATTCACAAACCAAAACATTTGATCGCTATGATCGGAATTTATAATGCAAAAGCAATATAAGAATATTTACGATTGGATCCAGTGTAGTTTAAGCATAACTTTTTAAAAGATCCATGGAAAAGATGCAAATTCGTTATTTTGATGTTTGTATAATACAGTGTTATGTGAAAATAGAATACAGTATAATGTAGGTTAGGCTACCATATATGATATACGAAAGTGCAGGCTAGGCCTTGTTTGTTATTCAATTTCTCTTTATACTGACTTATGTCAATCTGCATTGAACCTGCAGAATTAGCTGACACTAATAATTACTATACCATATATGTATACAGTATACTGTGTAGTGTAGGCTAGGCTACCATATATGTATAGATGGTACTGATTACCCTAGTGTAGGCTAGGTCGTATTCGAGTTACGATTTTTTCAACAAACAATGGGTTTTTTGGAACCTAACCCCATCGTAAGTAGGGGAATACCTGTAATTACTTGGTAAGTCGCATATGTAAAATTGACATTTTTATAATAAAGTTTTATATATACTTAGCAAGTAATTACAGAATGGGAGCCCAACCTCCTCCCCTAGCATGGACATAATGGCACAAACAAATTGAAGCTATTTGCTCAGTTGTTCCTCTTCCCCAAAAGTGGGTGGGGCTAGAGACCTACACCGAAAATAAAAGAATCGCTACCGCGAGTTTCAAATTTTAACTGCCGATACTAGAAACATTAGCTATGTAATTACTTGGTAAGTATATATAAAACTAGGAAAAACCTATTTTTGGTAGTTGCTGTTGAGTCCTGAAGGAGTTACCCTTCCATGGTCTACCAGAGCTCTGTGGTGACCACACTAATATCAAAGAATTCTCTTTTGGCTGGTCCAGTGGCCGGATGTTATGTCATAATGATAAACTATAATGTGATGGAGCATGTAATGGACTCAAAGATAAGAGAGCACTTTCCCTTTTCTTCAGCAAAGTTGAACCCAGTTTTCCGGTGTCAAAACCTGCTAGAAGAAGAAGTAATTATTGCGCATGCTCAGTCTGCCATATTGTCGACAAACATACCGACACAGGACCAAGAAGCCATTACTTTCTGTTGGTCAATGCAGGATGATCCCGAGCCCAAATCCCATGCCTTTTCATCTGGGAAGTGGGAGGGTTTTGAGGACTCAACAGCGATTCCTAAAAATAGGTTTTTCGTACGTCAAAACCTGTTTTTGCACTAGGCACCTGCTCATAAATTGTTTATTCATGTTACTGTGAAATCTTTTCTCTTATATATACTGTATGAGAAATGCTGTTTCCATAACTTTTTTATTGTTTGTCACGCATAACCAGTAGTGGTTATTATAAGATGTACAGTATTGGGGTGTGTATGGGCGTGAACAGATTTGTATGATCAGCATGTGTGTAGTACTCTGTTACATTAGGTTTTTGTAATTATCAACAATTTCAGGGATTCCTGGCCAGTCATGGAACAGGTTACCCATGAATAATGAGACTCCATAGTATTGAAACTTTAATTCTTTGCAATGATCTTTATATTTTCAGCGATGTTGATGAGTCACAGACAAATGGAGACAGTGGAACATGTACTTTGGAACAGCTACGTCTTCTCAGTTCTAATGCAACGTATGCTGGACTTACTCATCCTTTAAATAAGGCAATACAGGTATAGTAAGCTTGAATGCCACTTTTTGATATGTTCTCTTACAGGGATATAACCATCACCTTTTACATGTTCAGCTGGAGCTGGAATCTGTTGTTGAACGTGGTGTTAAGGTAGTTTATTCACTTTTTGTTTGGCTGCCAGATTAAGAAGATCTATTTCCTAGCTCTCTACCCTGTTGAATTTGGATGAGTAGCTTGCTAGATTGTTGCTCTACAGTTGCATTTGCTTCTTTTTGCCATGTGCTTTTTGATTGCATAGTGTCACTTTGATCTTTTTTTTTTTATGGAGACCAATATGACCAACACTGGTATAAGGGACTTGAACAGCCATGTAGTTGCTTTTTGTTCCCTTTATCGGAACTCGCATTAGTATTGCTCATTTTGTAAGGGTAAAGATTGTAGTCCATCTTTCCCCTGTGATGTATGAGCATCCTTGTCCGCTTCCTAGTGGGATTAGTTATACTGCCCCAATTATACTGCCGAATCCTTCCAGCTTTTTTCTTGTACCTACTTCCATTTCTCTTCCTCTTATACCTGGATCTACCCCTTTAACCCAAGATAAGTAATCTTATGTGCATGCATTCTTCAGGTAAATTGGGGTGTAATCAGGTATGAAAATAAATTGTGACTTTAGTATTTTGTTTTAATACAAAGCACTTTATCTTGCTAATACTTTTTTAAATTATTGAAAATATTATTTTGAAAAAAATATAAAAAATTTTTGAAGTTATGTCATTACCTCTTCCATCAACCAAACATCCTTCACTTCTTACCATCATCTTCCACTTCCAACAACTCCGACGTTCTCTTTTCAACATTTTGCTCCATCTCACACTTCCTTTCATAGCTCTTTTTCTGTACAACCCAGTTATAGTTTACCCCACTCAGACACTGCAGATGCAACTCACTCTCACTCTCTTTCACTCCCTCATGCCAATACACTATAGGTCTCTCACCCCCAATGTGTACAGACACAACCACCTTATACCTCTTACTCACCGTCATCAAAACCACCTGAAATGGGGCTACTCCAGTACACATCTTAGCTCTCACTCTTCCAATACCACTCCACATTTGACACTCCCAAACATCCAGGCCTCTTGCAAACTTCCTCAGTCACCTCCGCCCTCAGTTCATTCACACTTCCAGGCACCCGCACCTTCAAGCCTTCACTTACCAAATCATTCAGTCCACACCACACACTTTCAAACATTGAGTCACCACCCTCCTTACTTTCATGTGCTATTACCAATCCTCTCAGCAGATACTCTGGTCTTATGTCTTTAATTTTCTCTTCTTTCCCTTCCCTAGGTAGCCTAGACATCATGTCCGCAACAATATTCCTTTTACCTGGGATATATTTTACCACAAAATCAAAGTCACTCAAATCCTCTACTGTTTGTGCAACTCTAGCATCCACTCCCTTCATTTGCTGCAGATACACTAGAGGTTGATGGTCCATACCCTCCACAAACCTCACTCCATACAAAAACAGTCGTAATGCTTTCACAAAAAATCGCAGTGCAGCCAATTCTCTCTCATTAGTAGAATATTTTCTCTCTGCGGAACCAAGCACCTTACTGTCATATGCTATCACTTTATTTCTCTCAATCCCATTCACCACTTGCTTCTGCATCAAACATCCACCCATTGACATTCCACTTGCATCCGTGTACACTTCTAACTTACTTGCATCCACACTATAGTGAGGGTAAGCCAACTCCACACCCTTCACCATTTCCTCTTTCAATTTCTCAGACGCTTTCACCATCCTTTCATCCCATTCCATCTGTACTCTTCTTATAGCCTGTCCATTCTGACAACGGCTTTGCAATTCCCGAATAATCTTCCACAGCCTTCCTTCCAACTTGATTAATCCCAAAAATCGATGCAACTCTCGCATGATCCTGGGTCAAGAGAAATTTCTCACTTTCTCCACAAACTTTTCCGCCTTTCGTACCCCAGACTCTCACCGTATGGCCCAAAAACTCCACCTCTTCCATGAACCACTCACACTTACTCACTTTGACTTTCACCCTCACTTCCTCTAACTTCTTCAACACCACTCGCACCAGTCTCTTGTGCTCTTCTACAGTCTTACTCAACACCAAAATGTCGTCAAGAAACACCAACACATTCTCATGGGGAAAACCACTCAGTTCCACATTCATCACTCTCCGAAACGCAGCTGGGCATTAGCCGATCTAAAAGTGAGATTGCAGAATTGATACTGTTTTTTTGTAGTCGAGAAAGCAGTTATCTACCTACAATCTCTCGCATTACCGGAGCCAGGAAATGTCAGGGTCTCTGATAAATGTGTGTGTCATCAGTCAGTCGAATACGGAGCTCCGGCAACCTAGCTATCACAAAGTCCACATCACCTTGACTCAACACACCCTTTCTTTTCCACAACAATTCATACACCTGCTCTTTTTCTTTCGTGCTCAACTTCTTTTTCAATCATACCTTTTCCCTAAGCTTTTCTTTACTCCACTCTTCTGACTTTACCCCTTCGGCCATCACATCATATCCCTTAACATGTGTATCATTACCCAAATTGACCACACTTCTAAAGCTTCCTAATCTATCACCCAGATGTATACCTCTCCACCTTTTCTTTTTCACATCCCCACACACCTTTGGATCCTTTACATCCATAATTCCATCAAAAACATGTGCAACCCGCCATATCTCGTAACACGCAGAGCTACCATCCAACACAAACATTTAAATCTCTCGGTAATTGTAGGTCCTCCAGTGCATACACTTCCACTCCAGAAACCATCTTCAAACTTACTTGTCCATCCTCCTCCACATACTGCTTCACACTTGTTTCACTCCCCATTCCTATCTCTATCATTTCATGTTCCAGGTACAATTTTATCCTGTTTTTCTTCAAAAATGCATATCCCAGCAAGATATCATACCTCTTATACACTCTGTCCACAACATAAAGATCCTCCCCCTCTAGCCTTATTCCTGCAACTGTAAGTGACGCAACAAACCTCACACATACCTTTGCTTTCAATCCTCCAATCTCTGTTACATATCCAGCACATTCCTCCCTCCGTGCTACAGTTTCTTTTATTTTCTCATACGCTTTTCTGAAAACCACATCTCCACTACAACCAGCATCAATCAGCGCTTTCAGTAACACTCCACCACATTCAGCTTTAACACACAAAGAACGATCTGTTCGCTACCCAAAACAGACATTCCCAGTCACAAACCCTTCTCTCACATGTAATACATCTGTCCCTTCCATACCAGAGGGGTCACCACGGTAAACCCCCTTCACACTTAGTTTCCCTGGGGTTTAGATTTGCTACAGCAGACTTCTCTCATGTGACCCTCCATTCCACATCCTTTACACTTGCTCTGAGGGTTCTTACATTCCCTGAAAAAATGCCCACTCATTCCATAGTCTCCACAATGATTCCCACGTATTCCTACTCTCCTTCCACTGTGGCAGTCTCTCACTTAATGCCCCATCTTTCTGCAGCCGAAACACTTCAACTGTTTTGCTTGCAGGCAGTCCACCAACATAGGCCCTTTCTTTCCACAGCTGAAACACTCGCCATTGGCCCATCTGCAATCCGCTTTCACATGCGCAGTCCTTTTACACCTGTAACACTCCTTATCACAACTACTTCTTCCCATCTGACTTTCCCTTACATTCACATTTGCTCTACTCACACTCCCACTCCCACTCCTAAACCTCTCTCGGCTTCTGCTCCAGCCCCTTTTCCTGTTATTCCCCACATTCACTTATATTCTTTCTTCCTCTTTCCACCTGGTCTCTCTTACATTCCTCCAACAAGGCTCACATCACACCTATCTCCTCACTCACCAACACTTCCTTATATGTTCTTCAGTTTACCACCTCAGACCCAGCGTACATCCCCTTCGTTTCCTTACCGTCCACTGTCAGGCCTTCCAGGATTTCCAAAACATCCTCCAACTTTAAACTCTTCCCGGACTGCCACTTCTGATCTTTCTTCTTCTCATTCAAAATCACCCGAATCTTCTTAGGGATTATCTCTAAGAATTCCTTCATAAGGTGTCTATTCTCCTCAATCACTTCGTCTCCAAACTTCCTCCTGGCCAAAGCTTCCAACCTGTGTGCATACAAGCCCACTTCCTCTCCGGCTTTCATTTTTGCCTCCTCAAACCTATCGTCCTTCTTGTACACAACACTTCCCTTCATTCTCTTCTCCTTCTTAATCACCCAAGCCTTCAAGGACTCGTACCCTGGCTCACAAACACACATACTACTCTAATAGCACAACTTCAACCGCCCTTCTAGGAACTCTCCCAGCTGCTTCCTCCGTACACTATCATTCTCCCCATACTCTTGTTCACAGTACTTCCCGAACTCTTCAAAGAACTCATATTTATTTCTTCCTTTCCCAATGTTAAACTTCGCAATCCAGGGAACTTCCCCCAGGAATACCGTTTTGGCCTCTTTAACCTCTCTCCCACTGTCTTCACTGCTGTTATTACCACTTTCACCCTTCCGATCATTCTCAACTTCTGAGTCTGAGCTATCCCTCCAATCTGGAAACTCGACTCTTTCTTTCTTCACACCTCTCCCCTTTTGTGTTCTCTTCTTCTCTCTCTCTCTTACCTTTCTCTTCCTCATTACCTTCATTCTCCTCACTCATACTGTCCTCATCTGTGGCAGGTACTTCCTTACTCTTACTTGGTACCCCCTTCCTTTCTTCACAGTACTGGCCACACTCTTAGCCACTTTCTTCTCCACCTCACACATTTTCTCATCCATTGCCTCCATCCTTGCAACCAGTATATTTTCCCTCCTGGGTTTCCTCTAACTTATCTTGCAGGCTGATCATCATGCACGTCAGCCTATCCCACGTCTGCTTCCTACCTTGCTCGCCTTCACTTGACGCAACACCTTCCAAACCTGCTCCCTCCACCATCTCCAATTATGTACGCCACTCTTACTTTACTATCAAAGCCCCACGTTGGGCACTAGAATATCATGTAGGGGCTTTTTCTTTTACACAGTTGTTGCAGGATGTTGGAAACAAATTTGGAGGTTACTAAATAAAACTCTGACTTTTCTCAACCTAAATTATTACCTTAACCTACAGAATGGAAACTTAATCTAATCTTAACTCTGTAGTTCATCAAAACTTAGACTAACTCCCGTCCTAATACTATAGTTTTCCCACAACTGTCAAAAGAACCTTTACCTGCATTTATCAAACTTAATACAGTCAACCCCGGTATTCGTGGGGGGATGTGTACCACAATTCCCTGCGAATAATTAAAATCCGCGAATACTTGACACCCCTCTAAAAATGCTTGTAAATGCCTATTTTGATAATTTAATAATAATAATCAAACACCAAAAAAACTCAAAAAATGCATATACATGAGTATGATAATAGTTTTATCACAGAAAATGCATTGTCACAAAAATGATATGAAAACATTGTAATTAGTGAATATTTCTCTATGAAAAATACTGCATGTAGGTGAATTTTCTGCGAATAGTGTGTATAAAAATTACACGGAAAAATCTGCGAATAGGTGAAGCCGCAAATAGGTGGGGGTCCACTGTACTGTGGTTTTCCCACAACCATCGAAAGAACCTTAACCTAATTTATCAATCTTAATACTGTGCTATAGTTTTCCCGCAACAATCAAAAGAACCTTAACCTTATTTATCAATCTCAATACTATAGTTTTCCTACAGCTACCAAAAGAACCTTACCCTTATTTATCAATCTCAGTACTATAATTTTCCCTCAACTATCAAAAGAACCTTGACCTCATTTATCAATCTTACAGTATGTCCCCTGTAATCGCAGGGGTTAGGGACCACAACCACCCGCGTTAAGTTAGTATCCCCCTCTAAAAACACTTATAACTGGCTATTTCAATAGTTCAAACATCAGAGACACCCCCCTTCTAAAAATGCTTATAACTTCCTATTTTGATAGTTCAAATGCCAAATATACCTTAAACTATCATCCTAAAACCCTTTAATATAGCTTCAAAGTCATCTTTCTACATTATTACCCATAAAAATATATGATTTATAGCTACGTGTGAAAACTAAATTCAAGTCCCCCTTCATTCAGTCACAGCCATTTTCTCTCATACAGTATTGAAGCTGTCCTGTTTTCTTTTTTCAGACAGGGTGAACATTAGGAATTCACAAATAGAGTTAAATGCCGTACATTACTTAAATATTTGAATATGCATTGAAAAAAATACCAAATTATAAATGTAATCAACAGTGGTAAAATATTCTCTTCTACATCTACATGTTACAATGATTGACCAATTTTCAAATGTTAGTATAGTATTATTGTAAACACAGCAAAATGTTGATAAAATGTTATTTCACTTACAGAATCCATTTATACTGTATTACATATTATACTGATCTGTTATCATCGTAATATGTATAAAAAAAACTGATCGTCCCAACATATGTAATGTTTACATTATGAGAATCAGCTGATTGAGACTACTACTGAAAGAATTGGAAAGTAATATTTTAGTTGCTAAAAGAAACAGATATATTAATGGAATTACAGTATTGTTTTTAATTTTGTACATAAAAGTTTATGATACAGTAATTCACATTTCATGAAAGAGAGAGAGAGAGAGAGAGAGAGAGAGAGAGAGAGAGAGAGAGAAACTGGTGCTTACATTAGTAGTTTCAGTACAGTAGCTGGGGGGCAAGACTTGGTTAAACTAGGTTACGTGTGAAATTTGGATTTTAAATATTTTTACGGTGATTAGAGATGAAACATCGACAGTGATAAAATATTCTCATGTGGTGTTATAATATGTGTTAATCATAGAGTCAACTAAACTTGTAATGAAGTATAGTTTAGTAAATCAGAGAAAGAAAAAAATATGGCAACACGTACCTACAGTAAAAACAATTAGTGAAATAACATTTTATTGATATTTTATTGATATTTTACTGTTTACCTTGAATATTAATACTTGGAAATTAGTACTGTAAATCTTTTTATATCATAAAAATGTATTTAGATGAAAATCAAATGAAAATACAGTAATTAGTGAATATTGCTCTAAAAAAAATTTCAAGTTAGTGAATTATCCGCGATATATTTGGAGATGAGTTTCACAGAAAAATCTGTGATTAGCTGAAGGCGCGATTGCTGATCCAGGATCTAGCGGGGACCCACTGTGCTATAATTTTCCTCCAACTATGGTCTCTGAGACTTCCTCTTCAGAGTAAGGCTTAGCTTACTCAACATCAGCTATTATTATTTCGTCAATATCCTTCCTCCTACTGGAGAGATCAACACCTAGTTTTTGTTCCAACTGCTGTCGAACTTTCTTTGCTGAAAATGTGTCGAGATCGGCACCTTTTAGGATTCAGCGTCATGTACAGAGGAACAGGAGAAGGACAGCCTGACCAAGTGCTTTCGTTTCTGCAATCTGGCAGCTTCATGTTCTCTCCTTATGTTCTCACTCCTCTGCCTTATCTCTTCCTCTATTTGCAACTGCTCTAATAATTGTCTCTTTCTTCAGAGTAATTTTGCACTTTTTTAATTTCTTGCTCTCTGTATCAAGTGAAGGGGAGCCCAGTCACTCTACAGTACCCTAACACACTCAAGCAAACTGCAAGTAAAAAGAAAAACCAACATGAACATTTACAGCAGACATTCACAACAAAAAACACAAACTAATGAAAAAAAAAATCACAACGACAAAAACAAAAATTCATTCACACAAACCCAAACTTCTAAATACCACCACAGCATGGGGTTGCATACTCTCGTTACGGGAACAGCCTATTCTTCTCTCTGCTCTATATCATTAATGAACCGTTCATCGTTCTTCTTTATTATTTTCCCTCTCAACATGAAGTTTTAGCTTCTCAGTAGCTCTTGTAATAACAGTACTATCAGAGACATTTTCCAGTTGATAAGCCTTACTATTAACAATTTCATGCACATCTTATAAGGACCCTGTCAATTTTTGGTTCAGTTTAGTAGTATTGTATGGCAAAGGTTCTTCAACAAAAACCCATACATGTGTACCAACAACCAGTGTCTCATTCTTCCTACCACTATTAGCAGAAGTTAAGTAAAGTAACCATTAGTCATTCACTCAACTGTTTTCTTAACCCTTAAACGCCGACTGGACGTATCGTACATTGACTAAAATTGTGTGTTGGATGCTGAGTGGACGTACCGTACGTCGACTACAAAAAATTTCAACTTTGACTCGACCGAAATGGTTGAAAAATGCAATTGTAAGCTAAAACGCTTACATTCTAGTAATATTCAATCATTTACCTTCATTTTGCACCAAATTGGAAGTCTCTAGCACAATATTTCGATTTATGGCGAATTTTTGAAAAATACTTTTTCCTTATGTCCGTGCGGTAACTCGGCCGAAAATTTCAGAAATTCTTTCGTCATATTGTCGTAATGTTTGCACCGGTTTATATTAGTTGTTACATAAAGTATATGGAAATGTGCACAATTTCATGTAGAATACAACAGAAAATAACTCATGGTTGTGGCTTCTATCAGTTTTGAAGTATTTCCATATAAATCACGATAAGTGCCCAAAATTTCAACCTTTGGTCAACTTTAACTCGACCAAAATGGTCGAAAAACGCAACTGTAAGCTAAAACTCTTACATTCTAGTAATATTCAGTCATGTACCTTCATTTTGCAACAAATTGGAAGTCTCTAGCACAATATTTCGATTTATGGTGAATTTTTGAAAAAAACTTTTCCCTTACGTCCATGCGCGGTAACTCGGCCGAACATCTCAGAAATTCTTTCGTCACTTTGTCGTAATGTTTGCACCGGTTTATATTAGTCGTTACATAAAGTTTTATATATGGAAATGTGCGCAATTTCATGTAGAATACAACAGAAAATAACTCATGGTTGTAGCTTTTATCAGTTTTGAAATATTTCCATATAAATCATGATGTGCCAAAATTTCAACCTTCGGTCAACTTTAACTCGACCGAAATGGTCTAAAAACGCAATTGTAAGCTAAAACTCTTACATTCTAGTAATATTCAATCATGTACCTTCATTTTGCAACAAACTGGAAGTCTCTAGCACAATATTTCGATTTATGGTGAATTTTTGAAAAAAAAAAACTTTTTCCTTCTGCGCACGGTAACTCCGCCAAACATCTCAGAAATTCTTTCGTCACCTTGTCGTAATGTTTGCACCGTTTTACATTACTCATTACATTAACTTTTATATATGGAAATGTGTGCAATTTCATGTAGAATACAACAGAAAATAACTCATGGTTGTATCTTTTATCAGTTTGTAAATATTTTCATATCACGATAAGTGCCAAAATTTCAACCTTTGGTCAACTTTAACTCGACTGAAATGATCGAAAAATGCAATTGTAAGCTAAAACTCTTACATTCTAGTAATATTCAATCATGTACCTTCATTTTGCAACAAACTGGAAGTCTCTAGCACAATATTTCGATTTATGGTGAATTTTTGAAAAAAACTTTTTCCTTACGTCCGCGCGGTAACTCGGCCGAACATCTCAGAAATTCTTTCATCATGTTGTCGTAATGTTTGCACCGTTTTATTTTAGTCGTTACATAAAGTTTTATATATGGAAATGTGCGCAAGTTCATGTAGAATACAACGAAAAATAACTCATGGTTGTAGCTTTTATCAGTTTTGAAATATTTTCACATAAATCACGATAAATAGAAAAAATTCTACTTTCAGTCAACTTTAACTCGACCGAAATGGTCGAAAACTGCAATTGTAAGCTAAAACACTTACAGTCTAGTAATATTCAATCAATTACCTTCATTTTGCAACAAACGGGAAGTCTCTAGCACAATATTTCGATTTATGGTGAATTTTTGAAAAAAAAGTTTTTTTTATGTCTGCGCATTACGAATTCATGCATCATTTTGTGGTAATATTTTCTCTGTGTTGCTTTGATCGTATTACAATTTGTTATATACCAAAATCATCGCAATTTAGTGTACAATACAAAGAAAGAAAAATAACTCATTAGCTTTAACCGTTGTGCTCACAGCGTGATTTGTATACAATTATATATGAAATTTTTTTTTCACGCTGTCATATATTTCAACATTTATATATGATAATGATATTTTTTTTCATTTCTGAAGGTTGCATACTAAACTTCAAGCAATGACAAAAAAATGAGCCAAAAATGAACTCTTAATCTTAAAAACTAAGCGTGCTGTGATTTTTTGAAAAAAACTTTTTTCTGCTTCAGCACTAACTCCCAAACGCCGCCGGCATACGACAGACACTTTTGTAAATAGAGGCTCGGCGTTAGAGAGTTAAAATATCTGATGAGGGATACTCATCAGGAACAACAATGAAATTCTGCACAAAATATAATTCCTTTGGACCATGGACAATCATAACTTCTTGCCCTAATATAGTAACTTTTGGTTTGAGTTTCCTGTTAGTTTTATATTTAGTTAGTCCCAGCATCCTCCCGGGAATACCTCCTTCAGGACAGAGATCAGCTTCTAGACTTTTGTCTCAAATTAGGAGTAGTGGTCAGTTGGGAGAAGTCTGATTTCATTCCCAAGTAGTAGATAAAGTATTTGGGCATGCTCTTGGACTCGGCAGCAGTAAGCCATCCTGGTGGGCCCTCATCTGAGCAACCTGAGTTCCGTAGTGGTGTAGTTCCTGCCCTGACAGGAACAACCAGCTCAGCTGTGCAGGTGACCCTGGGTCATCTGTCATTGTTGAAGAAGCTCATGCCTCACAGATGGGGTCACCTATGTTTGTGTCCTTGAGTTGGGAATTCAGGGAGAACCTGGCATGGTGACTAGACAAAAGAAATCTCTTAAAGGGAGTTCCATTGAGCTCCCCCCCTCCATTCCCAAAATTCTTCTGTTTACAGATGCATCGAAAAAGGGGGCTGGATGCATACCTGAGAGGAGAGGTTGTTTCAGGTGTGTGGACAAAGGATATACCTCATCTGCACATCATCTTGGAAATGAAAAAGATGAGTGACTGGACTCTCCTTCCATCCATTCCTCTGTTGAGAGCAGCGTCTGGGTTTTAGTTCACACCAGAATTGGATGTGATGCAGGTAAATGGACAGCAATTGCTTGTTTCTGGTGTTCCAGAATGCAACACCCTCTATCTTATCTTTTAACGATGGGGAGGGAGGACATGGCAGGAGTCTATTCTTAATCCCCTTCTTGGTAAAAGCCAGAATAAGTTGCCTGCCAACATGACAACTCCTACAAGAAATGTCATTGTTCTCTAAAATCTTTCTTTACTTGAACCCCCTATCATTACAGGGTTCTCTGGCCCAGGGACCTCCTGCTCTGGTCAACGATTTCACCAGTCCAGTGGGAGGTTGCAGGAGTCTTGACACTCCGTGCTTGCATGCACAGGTGGGAACATGGAAATTCTGGGTTGAATCCCAGTACATTTAATTGCAGGAACTGCCCCTCCTCCTGTGGGGTAAGTCTCCCATATGTAAAAGAAGATGGTTGTATCCATGTAAGTGTTCAGAAAGCAGTAAAACAATTACAAAGAAGTCTAAATTATGAGTAAAGTTAGCTAATAACACAAATTTTGGTAGTTTGCATTTAAACAATATTTATTCAAAATAAACTAATTACAATGTTCATTTTGTTTGCACCAAGGAAAGGTATGATAAATTGGTTTTATGCCTGATATGAAGTTTTTTATTATTTATTTTGCTGTTGTACAAAAAATAGCAAGGAAAAGTGTGGGAAATGACATGACTTTTTACTCATTTTATAACTTCTTTATGGTGGTTCTATGTAAGGTTATTTTTCACGGTAGGAAAATAAGTTGAAGTTTGTCACTAACACATTTCTGTAGTTTTATATGAAAAATATTTGTCAGACATAAACTTATGAATTATTGTGAATTTTTTAAACATTTTTATGCAGAATGACTAGCACTTGGAAGTATTGAATAAACCACAGTTAGGTTTTTGCCTTTTTTCAGTTCATTGAGGATCCTGCCCATTGTATTGTTGATGTTCACATATTACTTGCCAAGCTAGTATCAGATGTATTACCAGATCCAATTTTACATCACCTTACAATGGAAGCAAATTCATTGACTCCATCTGCACCACCACCACCTCCAGTATAACATCCTGAATACTTCCAGATGTGCCTTTGACCAGTCAGTGTTACAGTATTTCGTGTGGTATATTTGTTCAGGTGTTAACCTTTTTTATTTTATTGTGCATATTTCTCTTACTGTGTAGTGCAGTACATTTAGATGTAATGGATAAACATTTGGTAAATACTTCTAGACATTCTTATGTTCTAAAAAGTAAGAGCTTAGATTCCAGCCAGTTAAAGTACTGTGCTTTTGAACTGTGAATGACTGGAAGAAAACATTCTTTTGTTCCTACATAAATACAAACCTTTGTTCTTTACATAGGATTTAGCTTGCGAACATGAGCTGGAACAGCCGTTTAGCTTTCAGACAATGTTGTTAACTACAGATGGGTAGGGGTAAGCCCTGCCTACCTGTCGATCTGCACTCCACTTTGCTTCCGGCTGCTATTGTGTGAAGATGTCTATGTGCATGGCCGACTTGCTGTTCGCTTTGAACTTGTGCTTTTTTCTTGTTTCTTGAATGAAATATATTGTTGTGATTGTTGTTTGAGTCTTTTGCAATGCAAACCCCTCAATCAACTAAGACTACTTCATCAGAGAGGAGACCACAAGTGTTTAGGCGCTGTCCAGGGAAGGACAAGCCATGCAACCAGTTCCTCTCCTCGGTAGAGATTTACCCGCACACATTGTGTGCTTCATGCTGTAAGCATGGTTGTAATCTAAGTAGCCCATGCTCAGAGTGCCTGGTCTGGCCTTCTGAAAAATGGTTGAGTTTGCCAGGAAGAAGAAGATAGAGAAAAAGATCTCTCTGTTGTCATTGGAGTGCAATACTCTGCCAGTGACACAATCGGTTCTCTTTGGTACCCTTCTACCTCCTGCCAAACTTCCGCCCACTGTTGTTGCCCTAAGGGAGCAGTTTCCCCTTTGCCAACTCTTACTGTTGCTTCGGTCAAGAGCACGAAGTTAGGGGGGTGGAGATGACCAGCCCAGATCCTCTCCAGGAGTCTCTCTTTGCTTGGAGGAGGAATTGTCCTCTGGTGGTTGCTCATTCTTGGGGTGTAGAGAAGAGCTCTCACCTAACCAACTTTGCTTTCAGGTATTATGGAGGCCAAGGGGCTTAGGGAGTTATGGCCCTTCCTGGGTATCTTGGGGGAGCTGATTGTATCCTTGTTGATTGATCATTTGAAGGCTATGAAGGGCCTTCCCGGTAACTGCTTCAGCCATGACCTTGACAACTTCGACAGTCACAGTGTCCAGCAGCTCCAAACCTGCCCGTATTTCTCTGGTAACCCTTCATGTGGTATTGGTGATGTGCCCCCAGGTGCTGCCCTCAACATCATCCTTGGGTGATGTCCTCCACACACAGCTGTCTAATGCTGCATTTGGCAAGAAGCAGTAGTCCAAGAAGAGGAGAAGGAAGTCATTCTCTTCATCTTTGTTATCATCGAGTGCTGTTGCCTCCTCCCCTTATTCTCCCAAAACTAGCAAGTGGAGAAGATGGTTGCCTCACCCTCCTGCAGGAAGTCTTGTAGAGCTTCCAGTGGCCAGTCCTCTTCTGCAGAGGGTGGATGAGTCTCTTGTTAGCGGTACTGTGAGTACCACTACCCTCGTTGCTGAATACATGGGATACTCTGGACCCCAGGTGCATTAATACCAGCACCGGTAGCCTGCCCTGGGCTGGCAAGGGTCCCCGGTCTACAGACCCAGGCCTGACTGCCATTACAGCACAGAAGGTGAGGAGAGGGCAAGCAGATGCTCCCTCACCCCTTCCCCCTGTTTGAAGAGAGTGGCTCAGAGGTCCCAGAATAGTGGTCCGGCCCAACTGGCTCGGTCACCTAGCCAGTCTTCTTCACCAAGAGAAGCTCTGGCTTCTTAGAAGACTGGAGCACACTCACGGCACAGCCCCGCCCACGTTCACGTGAGCGAGACCACTCTCCCCAACCCATGCAGGCGTTATCACAGTGGGTTGATGACCACCCTGTCAGGACTTTGGTCTTTGACAGGTTGGGCAAGGGTGCTCACGATCTCTCACCTGTCCCCTTCACCTCCTCGGGACCAGGACCGTTCTCGCTCCCATCTCAACCCGTCCACAGAGGCTTACATTCCTGAGTCAGTCCTTGGACAGTACAGAATGTATGCCCGAGTGGTCAAGAGATCACCAGGGGGCTCCGGTGAGTGTCCCTCTCCTGCAAAGGGAGCAGCTCCTGAAGGTCCTACACACCAGGACTCTGACACCCCCTGAGTTGCAGAGGCACTTGATGGAGATCATAAGGATTGGACATCATTTAAATGATCTTGAGAAAGAAACCATTGGTTTTCATACAGACCATTCTTCTGCCATCAAATCACTCTCGAGACCCCAGAAGGAACCCTGAACCAGGTGAACAGTCTTGTTTCTAGGCAAGAGAATTTTCTCCAGTCCAGCCGTTCATGCAAGGAACTTCCTCCAGCTCAAGCTTGCCAGAGGAAATATTATGTCCCCTCGGAGAGCCCACTGTGGACCAAGCAGGTTGACCTGGATCTGACCTGTCTGTGTCCCGGTCTGTTGCAAGAGTGTCTCCATGCAGAGGGGGTATCCCTTGCAGTTGGAGGCAGCAGCACTGGAATCGACTGTCATGGCAGTGTTCCAGACAGTCTTGTGGATTTATTTTTGGTCCCTTACTGTGGCCAAGATTGCCTCCTCTTTGAGCATTTGTACACCCAAGGAGGACACAGCATTTAAGAGACTGAAGCTGTTTTGAGGTAGGGCTGTTACCTACCTCTCCCACCTAACAGTAAACCTGAGTGCAGACCTAGTGTAGAAGAGGTGAGATGCTGTGATGTCTCAACTCTCTAGGTTTGTTGGTCCCAAGTTGGCTTTTGCACTCAGGAACAGACCAGTACTAGGATCCCCCTCCCTCTACCAGAGGTGAAGTAGAAGCCGTGGTGAACAGGCTACAGGTTAACAACAATGACAAGCTTGTTCCCCAGGCAGTGTCTAAGACCTCCAGGTCTTCACATGGCACTGCTGCCTCACGGTCAAACTGGTCTGATTCCAAATGTATGTGGTCGGTGCACAGAAGGATCTAGCACTTTGGGAAGAGGTGAATTCGATGCTCCAGAAAGGCGCTGTGGAAGTCGTGAAAGACCAGTCTCCTGGGTTTTACAGCCTTTTGTTCCTGGTGGAAAAGACAACAGGTAGTTGGAAACCAGTCACTGACCTCTCTCTGTTGAACCAGTTAGTTTGCCAAACCAGGTTCAAGATGGAAATGGTTCACACTCTTTTTGATTTCGTCACAGAGGGTGACTTCATGCTTTCAGTGGATTTCAAGGATGCGTATTACCAAATACCTAATCATCGGTCCTCTTGGAAATACCTCTGCTTTACCCTTTGGGGGATGATGTTCCAGTTAAGGGCACTGTTTCAGACACTCAGCTGCCCTCCCAATTGTTCACTCAGGATTCACTTTGATCTCAGCTTGGGCTCCTTCGCACATGCCAGGCCACATTTACCTCGTTTCACCTTCGGGACGTTGCCCACAAGTCCTTGGACTCGTTTTCCTTTGGAACCCTGTGGCGGTTGCCCAACAAGTTGTGTAGCTCACCTGGCTCCAATAAAGGGAACAAGGTAGCACCTCGTCTAAGGTGTTTGGTAAGCAAGAGAGTGTGTGTGTGTGTGTGTGTGAATGATTGGTCTCCTCATTTGTCTCTTTTGCCTTTCTCTCGCATAGAACAGAGAGTCAAGTAGCAAGCCATCACATGCTGGATGGACGAGGTTTGCAGGTGAATACATGACGGGGCTATACTGTCCCTCATCTTGTGTGTGGATGGACTGGATGCCTGTCTCCCCCCCTCTTTCTAGACAAGGAGAGAGAGAGGGATAGACAATGAAACAAACCAGTTGGTTTTAATAGCAAGTTTTATTTTCTCCAACACATACTGGTTCCTTCAACAACTAGCTATAGGTGTGGGATTCCCTCCTACTCTTTCAGACCAAGGAGGTGTTCCTGGTTGGGTAGAACCAACCAGTTTGTTCAGGGATTTGCCCAGAATGCCCCCACCAATGGGTAAGTCTCCTATGTAAAAACAAAGGTTTGTATTTGTGTAGGAACAAATAGCAAATTTTTAAAGTAATTTGTATTTTTGCTAACAAACAAACCTGAAGTTCTTTATATTTGTGTCCCACCTCAGTCACCCCTCATTCTGGTTACCTGGGCCAAAAGACAAAGTGAAGTTCAGACCGACAAGTAGGTGGGGCTTCCCCCCTACCCGTTAGTAGTTAACAACCTTGTCTGAAAGTTGAAGGGCTATTCCAGCATGCGTTCGCAAGCTAAATCCTATGTAAAGAACTTCAGGTTTGGATGTTAAGACAAATACAAATTACTTAAAAAATTTGCTATATTTTAAACATAGAAAACTCTCATGAAATGTTTATATTCACTGTTCATTTTTTAGGCATAAATTATAAATTAAATACCAAGCATTGCAGTATGTAAATATTTGATTGTTTTTGAAACCAGCATAGGTATACAGTGATTGTGAGTTTGGTTGTTTTGCTATGGAACTTTTTTATAGGATGTAACCATAGTAGAGGATGAAGTGTTTTTTTACTGCTAATATGTACAGGATACCCAATGATTGAACATTATAAAAAAACAGGAAATTATTCATTTGCTGATAAGGGATCTTCTTTTCCATACAGACTGACTAAAAGATGTTGCTCATGTGGTTGTAACACATAGTGTTCTTTATTTCTTCAGTTACTACTGTGTTCTGATTGTTTTTTTTTCATTAGATGAGGTCTGAAACTTTTACAATTTTATTTCATACATTCATTTATTTTCTGCAGTATTAGTAAGAATAACATCATTTGTTCCTAAGGGAATACAAACCTTAACTTTTCATAAATGGAGTTATCCAGAGCATTACGCAATGTCTGCTGTGTAATGACTAAAAAACAAACAATATTTCTTGTTAGCCATGATCGTGGTTACATGTGTACTGGCCTTTTTTGTGATTCTGTTGTGCTTTTTTTATGCTTTTTTTCTGTTTTGAGCCGCAGCTCAGTTATATTTTAGCCAATGGTAATCGTGAGTGTTTCCAGTAGTGTGGAAATCTACTGAGTTTTTAATTCCTAGAGAGTGATATGTGCTAATCCCCTTTATTCTTTGTGATGGCTACCATGGAGGTAACCCGAGTTTCACTGTTTTGCAGGCAAGGATAGAGAACATCCCCCTCCCATTTCCCTTTCGTCTGCCACTGGCTAACCATGGGAGTGACACTGCCATTTATCCATCTTGGATGGAGGAACTTGAGTTGGTGCCCTACACTTTGGTTGCCCTTTTGTCATATATATGAAATCAGTGGCATAGCCAGGATTTTTTATTGGAGGGGACCAAACAGCCAAGATGATTTTGAATATTGCACAGATTTTTTCATATATATATATATATATATATATATATATATATATATATATATATATATATATATATATATATATATATATATATATATATATATATATATATATATATATATATATATATATATATATATATATATATATATATATATATATATATATATATATATATATATATATATATATATATATATAATATAATATAATATATATATATATATATATATATATATATATATATATATATATATATATATATATATATATATATATATATATATATATATATATATATATATATATATATATATATATACACACAGGTTGACCATCACTAATCCGCAGTCAGTAGTCCGGAACAATCAGTAATCCGGCACAAATTTCGGTTAGAGTAATTTCCAATGTTTCCTCATTAATTTTCAAATTTACCGGGTCGCTACGCTAACTTGCTCGCCGGCCGCTTCAATTTCATGGCGCAGTGTGCTGCATCAACAAACTGGTAGCCTAGCCTACATTATACTGAACTCTATTCACATATTAACAGTATTATACAAACATCAACATAACAAATGTGCATCTTTTTCATGAGTCTTTTAAAAAGTTATGCTTTACTGCAGTGTTTCCAATTGTATTATAAATTGCGATCAATGTTTTGTTTTGGGAATCGGTATCGCGGTGTTTATTTCGCCGCATTTAACTAAGTTCAAAGCGCTTTTCTTGCTTCTAGTTAGCGTAAATGAATATGGATACTTTATTTATTTGGGGCGAGGATATTCTTCGTTATAGGAAGTATTTTTAAGTCGAAATATAACTTAAATGTCTCGTTGTGAAACTAATTATCTATTTTTTTTGTTAATATATGACGTTCTCGGGAATCACGACTGGCCGTTTTGGGGGAATGTTTGTTTTGTGTGAAAAAAATCAAGATTCCGTTCGCTATTTTCTCTTGATTTCATCATAATACGAGCTTTACGTATTTATCTTTTATCGGCGTGAAAACAGTAGTAATTTGTATTCCTTCATGCCCAGTAGTTTTGATTAAAATACATTCTCTCCAGTTTTATTTACGGTCGAGTTTCATCCATGTTGCCGATGCACGATAATTTATAGTCATTGGCAGCTTTAACATTGTTTTCTCAGCTTCAGCTACAACTTGCAGCTTAAAGTTACTGTAGCAGTATATTTCCCTGCCGATCTTTTCTCCAAATAAGGGTATAGTGTAAAAAATATATCAGTCCTATTGTACAGTACTTAACGTCATTTGTAACATATAACTACAGTAATTGTGTATTACCGTACGATGGTTGAAATACAAGCACAACAGTTGTTATCCGATACGATTATTAGCAAAACAACAGTTTCCCGTTCGGTTGTTTATGGCTGTACACATTTACGCAAGAGCATAACGTTGCTAACAATACTTTTATCATTCTCTTTTACTTTTTTAACTAGCAGATGGAATAAAGCAATGGAGGAAAAGAAGTTGGTCTATTGTAAGTTGGTCTCTCTCGCTGCCTGCGCCTGCGTGAAATCTAGAAATATTTTTTCCTAAATATTTTCGTGTTGGTATTAATTATTGCTAATCCCATTGTAAACTCGAAATATCGTAAGTCGAATTATCGTAACACGAGCACTTTTCTTTATTAACCAACTTGTACTGATTTATGGGATACTTTAATTCTAAGATGAGGTGCTTAGCTACTGGGTTTCGTGTATTCTAGCCTAAAAAATGGCTAATCCGGCAAAATGGCTAATCCGGCACCCTAAAGATCCCAATGATGCCGGATTAGTGATGGTCAACCTGTATATATATATATATATATATATATATATATATATATATATATATATATATATATATATATATATATATATATATATATATATATATATATATATATTATTTTATATATATATATATACATACATATATTCATACATATATTTTAATCCATCCCGCCTATTCTGCCGAGTAGTAATTTGAATTTTATGAACAATGCCTTTCACAGTAGCGACGAAGCACCAATTTAATTGCAGGAGAGACATTAGGCCTCTTGTTTTGACTGTATGTAGGGACAGATTCCCTTCCCCCCCCCACATCGCCTGACCTGGGGTAATGGACAATGACACACCTGAACTTTCTCCCCCTCACCACCCTCAATCATTTGATCAGTCGATGCATTTCCTTCGTTAGGGTAGAAGAGAGACTAGGAAGTTCGTTAAGCATAAAAGGTGAAAGCCTTTCCGAGGGGGGCTACTACTTTGAGCCTTAGGGACTTGGTTGTAAGGCCTCTTTCCCTGTGACCCTTTACTGGCTATAAGACTTGCTCTCAGGTGTGACCTGCTTGTGCACGAACGAACACACTCGAAGATGATGTTCGAACCAAGAAGCGTGAGGCAAGACGCCAGAGACGCACTCAGAACCCCGGCACGAGATGACATAAAAAACCTTCTCCTCTCTTTCCTTTGTGTGGTAATGGACAAGCGCCAGCAACCCAGTTTCTCTTGCAAAGAGCTCATGCAACAGCATCAGGCATGTCTGAGTAGCAGTCTACTGCCAGTACAATTCTTTCTCTCATCATAAATTTATCCCTAATTCCTAATCTTCAACTTTTCCATTCTCCTTCAAGCTCCCCCTTGTTTCGAGATTGGCGATACAGCCCATGCTCTCTCTCCCCAGTGCCAATACAAGTTTCAGTGATCAGAAGTAGACTACTTCCTCCATAGTGTTAAATAAGGGCTACTTAAATTAAGCACTCAAGTGATTAAATTCTCCATAGTGCATAGGTTTCATGTGATAACCTTCCAGTGCATATGATTACTAAGCCTGGCTCTTTATTCCAGAAACCCTGCTTCGTGTCTCAGTCAACCAAGCCTTGTAAATTAAGTCCCTGGAGTACTGCTGTATAGAAAATCCAAGAAAGTCTAATTAGCGGCCCATTGCAAGAAAGCCCCCTCAGCAGGTTAATTCACGCCTTATTACGATGTCCAGTGAACGACGTGCTATTGATGTCCTTGTGAATTTGATTCTTGCATCATTCTTACTTTTGTTGTTTGTGGGCTCTTCAATTCCCAGTGTCATTTCATTGCTTCATGTGTAAATAAATTCATTGTAATGTAAATTACTCCCTCATTTCCCATGGCGACCTTCCAATATTTGATCTAATCGGGTAAAATAAGGTAAGTGAAAAACCTCCTCCCTGCATTTTGTTTACAAACTGGTGTTCTCCTTTGGCCCAACTGGCAGTATCTAAATTAAAGTAAACCCCTTCCTTCCTCCAAGGACCCCCAGTTTGTAAGAATATATATATATATATATATATATATATATATATATATATATATATATATATATATATATATATATATATATATATATATATACTGTATATATTTTTTCACCCTTTTTTTTTCCACTCATTTGGGGAACTTCTACTGTCTTGGTCTTTAATCTTTATTGGAAGTGTCTATTCTCAGTGTCTCTCTAAGAATTAAAAAAAGGATAAACGAGGAAATTCACAGCAGACACATTTATTCAAACTAAAAAAACTGATGGATTAGGGTATTGATAAGTATAAGAACAAAGAGTCAAAAACTTCACATAAGGTATTGATTCTTAAACAGGAATAAACTCTAGATGTATAAATGAATACTCCAGCATTTTTATCTATAAAGAGGAATTGAGACAGGACTATTGAAATCATTAAAGATAATGAGTGGCAACAAAAAAGCTTACTTTTAAACATAAATACAAATAGTCTTTTGTGTTTTGTCAGTGAAAATCAAATAAAGTACTGAGCACATACCCGAGAGAGAGAATTTGTGTATTCTTATGCATATGTATCAAAACAAAAGAAATATATAAGAAAAATACAGAGTAGTTTTTAAAGTAGACAAAATAAATGAATGCTTCAAAGAAATTTTATATATTGTGCATATGCAAAAGTTAAGAAATTAAATTTAAAACTAGAAATAATGAACATTTAGAAATATATAATAAGAGCAATATACAGAGCTATCTAATCATGATGTTTGAATTTTATACTTATTACTTGTAATTCAGACTGACTGACCTAAATTCAATATAGTAAGAAATAGAACTTTCTCTTATTTATTACATTTGACACAGAAGGTGTTTCAGTTCTATGCACCTGAAGAAGAGTAAGTGCTTCCGAAGAATTTTCCTCCATTGTTGATCGTATCACAGTTAAAGTTCGCTCAAGTTTTGAAAACAACCGTTCAGCCTCTGCGGTGGTTATTGGCAAAGTTGCCAAGAGTTGAAGAAGCAAATGTATATTTGGGAAAAATTAAATACACTCATTTTGAGCAGATATAGCTGTTCTTGGTCTTTCATCATTTTCAACCTTTTCCCATTTCTGTTTCCACATTTCAACTTCACTGTTTATAACACATTTTGGGGTCTAAAAGTAGATCAGAATATAATTCTAATGCTAACTCCAATTGTTTCCACTGTGCTTTAATTGAAAGGGTTGTTGATGAGCATAAGATACTTGGAATCAACCAGCCAGTCTTGATAGCATCATATCAAGTGTTGGGAATAGTAATTAATTTTGTAATATTCTTCAGTTTCTTCAGGTGTGGAATCACTATTATCACCCACTGTTCCTGCCCTGTATACTGATCGGGAAGGTGTACGTGGCTTTTTCAATTCTTCACCTAACATTTCAGCAAGCTCTTGTGCTTCATCAAACAAAATAACAAAATCTTTTGCCCTTCTTATACTTTTCAGTTTGTTTAAAAGACCATCAATAGTGGACATTGCCTCCACAAGATCACACTGTACTTTTTGAAGTGCACAAGCTATAGGTAGCATCAGAGAAAATATCTTTTTAAGAATAAGCCAGGAAATTATAAATTCTTACTCACTTACTGTGTTTTCAAGAAGATTGGCAGTCCTCCTTGCATCACCTGAGTGCCAGGTTTTCATTTTGCGAAGAGCTTGCATTACGTGAGGAAGCAAACTTTTAAATAATATCGACAGTCTTGAAAAACTGCTCATAATTTTATTGTAATTAATACAACTATTTAATGTCAGTTGAGAGGGGCATGGACCCCCTGGCCACCCCCTCTGGCTACACCACTGTATGAAATAAACTTGTATTATCCCAAATTTTTTTAGAATATATGATTATTCCCGCTCTTAATGTAGTAATTTCTGCTTTGGTAAGAGTTGTCCGCTCCTTTGACGTCACGGATGGGATTGTGATGTCATGGCTAGTTCTTATGATGTCATCAACTGATTCCTCCCAACATACTCTGCCTTTCAAAGTTCTTATGATGTCATCAACTGATTCCTCCCAACATACTCTGCCTTTCAAAGTTCTTATGATGTCATCAACTGATTCCTCCCAACATACTCTGCCTTTCAAGAGAAGTACAACCTAAGTTCTTCATTGGATGGGTCGATATCGTACTCGCCTAGCACTCTCCTAGGCCCATGTTCGATTCTCCGGCCAGCCAATGAAGAATTAGAGGAATTTATTTCTGGTGTTAGAAATTCATTTCTCGGTATAATGTGGTTCGGATTCCACAATAAGCTGTAGGTCCCGTTGCTAGGTAACCAGTTGGTTCTTAGCCACGTAAAATAAGTCTAATCCTTTGGGCCAGCCCTAGGAGAGCTGTTAATCAGCTCAGTGTTCTGGTTAAACTAAGGTATACTTAACTTTGTCTTCCACTATCGCAGACATTGGGGGTTTATGGAATTCTTCGCTGTTTCTTCACACATCTGTGTACTGTGGTGAGGCCCCTCCAGTTGCAGTAGAAGTCAAAGAAGAGAATCCTTTTACCATCATCATCTTCGCCTTCATTTATTGATACTCTCCCTCATCAACTGACTGGGGTTTCTTTGTGTCGTGGGTCTCTCTCCAGGATGTTGAAGAGGTAATCTGTGCCACCTATACTAGATCCGAGGATATTCCCCGAACTAGCATCTCCGCCCATGTTTCTGCGGACACTCGGGTAGAGGGAGCAACCGATGTTCGTCCTGAGCGTGGCTCTGTAGCTCCTTCCAAGTTCTTTGGTTTCTTCAGAAATCCAGGACTTGGACAATGCTTGTCTCGAGCATTGGTGGTTCAAGATAGAAGCAGTAGTGGAGATTCTAGCAGATGTTCCAGCCAGATTTGATGCACTTTTTTATTGGATGTGAGAAATTCTGGACATTTGGGAACGTTTTTCCAGCGTAGGCTGTGTCACTTAGACCCTCGCACTTTCATGACTTAGTTCCCGTAGTTCCAGATATCCATGGACATGACCAGGTTCGACGTTCATCTTCCCGTGTTCAGGGACATCCAGCCAAGAAATGATGCATCTTCCTTTGATGTACGTGAGGGATTCTGCATGGCCATGGACTTGTTTCCACCTTACAACTTGTCAACTCGATGTTCGAACATCCATGACATTAGTCACCGACTTCCCACGCTCTTCCAGAAGGCCCTCTGATATTCTTTCAAGCTTTCCCAACCGTGTCCTGTCGCACGTACGTGCAGTTGTTTCATACCAGTCGGTCGTCTCATATATTCGAACATGACAACATAGAGGTACGGCCGTTGCACGGTGGGGTGTGAGATTGTCTCAAGATAACGTGTTCGGGAACAGACCATCGACCTCGTTTGAGTGAAAGGTTGATAAGAGAATGGGATGGCCTGTGGCCATGCCATGTAAAAGCACCATTTCCCATCTGTTCACCGCCTCGTTCTTTCTGTCGAGTGAAGAGCATTGATATAATTTCAGTGGACATCTAGAATGGAGCCAAATCATGTCCACAACCATTCTGTCCATGGCCACAACCGTACGCATTCTGTCCACAGCCATGCCAGTCACGACTGCACCCACTGGGGACAACCAGCCAACGTTCGAGGACTGAGGTACGTCCATTTGCCCTCGTCCGTGGTCGTGACTTTATCAAGTCTGCCCGTGGACATGACTCTCTAACATGTCCGTGGACGTAACCCTTAACACGTCCATGGACGTGACCCTTAACACGTCTGCGGATGTGACTCTAAACACGTCTGCGGATGTGACTCTTAACATGTCTGCGGACATAACTCTTCATGATTCCGAGGGCATGACTTGTCAAGAGCGGGAGATGATGGGAGCCCTTCATGAGAGAAAAGGTCTCTCTCTCTCTCTCTCTCTCTCTCTCTCTCTCTCTCTCTCTCTCTCTCTCTCTATGGTGTTAACCTTCACCATAGGAAATGGAGGATTTGAAGAATTAAGTTTTTCTTTCCTCTTATGAAGTGGTTATTGATCTCATTCATGAGTTCAGTAATACTCATATATAATTCTGAACTTGAAATCCCTATCTGTGATTGCTTCTACTACTGTTGAAGCTCTTCTAAGCTCAAGAAAGGGTTCAACACACCTCTGGATTTTCTTGGCTAAGGACAGATGAGGAAATATGTCCTGTTCCTCAAGAACTTGGTGGGATTAGACTTGGGAGCTTACTTAGCCTAGCCTGAGTACTTGAGTCCTTAGCCTAGTCTACAGGACATCAGAGGAATAAGTTCCTCTCTGGCATTTAAGAACTTGTCTGTTCATAGGATTTTGAATGCTGGTTCTTGGCTTCGTCAGACTGCTTTCACTTCCTTCTACCTGAAGGACTTTGCCCTGAGGTCTTTGGACACTTTCCTAAATCCGGTGATGGCTTCTCAACCAATTATGTAGCTCATCCAGTGTCTCTGGTGGGACAGTTTATATCTTGCCTAAGATGATAGTGTGAAAGAGGGAATAGTGAAATGTCTGGTCTCTTTTCTTTCCATTTTTCCTGTCTTCTTGACCTACAGACTGTTTTTAGAGAAAGACACATACTCTGGAGCTGGCTTGATGCAGGTGAGTGTTGAAGCCATGCTATTACAGCATTGTATCAGCACCTCTCTCGTTGGAACTTTTGACATTGGGAATCTCTATAGGATAAGGTTCCGTGTTTTTGTAGTTCACCCTTTTCCATACACGACTCCATCTAGTGGAGCTCGCTCTGGGGGTAGTAACTCCAGCATTTCATTTAGCTTTCTCTGGTATCTAGCAACGGAATTACCTAGAAATAAGTGCTGAATGGACTATTTCACCGGGTGACACGGGCCCCTCTCCAGAAATAGATTTTTCCTTTGTCAAAATCCTTTTTATATGATCTGTACAACATACAAATATGCTTCTCAGTGGCCTTCACTTCTTTCTCCAGCAAGAGGAGTGAGGAGTGGCAATCCCATTGCATGTGGCTGACATGGTTTGTTGCTTGAACAGGTATACGGTAGTTCTCTTTGACTTCCATATATGCAATGAACAAAGTGGGGGGGTGTCCTATCATCACAGGGCAATTCCTCTGTTGAGTAGCTTACTGATGTCATCGTAGAGGATCTCCTCATAGAACGTCTCTGTTGGCGATGCACATTCCATTGACGGTACCGGGACATCTCATCATAGAACATCCCCATGGGGTTATTCTATCATCTTCTTTGCATACAATGCTGATGAATGGGGTTGCAGTAACATGCTCAACACAGACATCAGTCAGCCACATTCCAGGATGGGGGATGTATGTCAGACAAGTTCCGTCACTGGAGTCTGTACCCATGCACGGGTACAGGAGTTCCACTTCTTTGGCAACGTAAAGTGATTGGGCATGCCTACTTTCCCTTATCAGTTTCTTCTACCAAATTGGTTTTAATACCAATAACTTGTGTACAAGAACTTTTATGTCCATGGAATTTTGAACAGTGGTTCTTAGCTATGCTAAACCACATTCACTTCCGGTATCGATGAGATCTGACATGTTAGGTGTGCGACAATGGTAGTACTCAGACAGACAGAAGTACTTTCAGTATGACGACCAACAAGGAATCAAAAGCGAGTTGACACTTTTTCGATGAAATCAAGGGATATGATGGTTGATCTTGACTTTCGGTTCTCGCCCAACCTTGAAAGGAGATTAAGCATACTCCTCCTTCTCTCGATTCCCTGTTGTTAGCTCTGCTCTGATCTGCTTATTCTACATGTTCGAAGGTGGTCAATTAGATTGATCATTTTCCTTTGATCGTCCTGTGGCACCAAAGGCAGTATGACTTCCATGTTACCCCCATAGCCTAGTCCTTCAACCCAAAGCTAACGACTAGTTTGTTAGCTTCGAGGTGCCCAAGAAACGATGGCAAAGGGATCCTTTCCCTAGCTATGGAACTGATCAACTGAGCTTACCGTGAAACTTCCTACTGGTCATCAGTATGTTTCGGGTAAGATCTGTAGAAGGCAGAATCATCTGTATGTCTGTCACATTCAGAAAGGACATGTAGTTCGAGTACTTTGGATTATTTGTGAAATTCACATGCATATCCTCTTACCTTGGAGTGTTGACCATAGGCAAAGGGATCATTTCTCTGCCTAGGGGAATGACCTTCCTAACATGTCTTGCAATTTCCTGGTGGTCACCAGTGTATTTGAGGCAGCATCTCTTGTGTCCACAGTCATCTATCGATCTGTGGCATTCAGGAAGAACCCATCAATCTGGTACTAGGATAGAATGTAATTGTGCAGTTCAGATTCTTATCCTTTTACCTTGGGTTATTGCCCTTCAGTCCTTGGATCCTTGGTGGGTGCTTAATAAGTCACATAGTTTACCCAGCTCCTAAGAACAGGTTGCATCTCGCCTAAGGTGTGCAGCTACAGGGAGAAGATGTCGGCTGGACTAGGTTCCTACCTTCCTCGTGTTTTCCATCCTCTTCCAGTGGACAGAGGAAGAGTGAACAAGCCATCATCAATTGGACTGGCGTGCATGCAGGTGATCTGCATGACTGAGTATCCTGTCTATAATCCATTTTTGTTTGGATTAATAGATGTGTTTCTTACCTTCTCTCTAGCAAGGAGAGAGAAGGACTGACTATGGGCAAGCCAGTTGGTTAGTTTTAGCTACATAGTCTTCAACGTTGTGGGTTTCTCTGTGCCTTTCGAATCAAGGGTTTTTATACTTTCCTTTGATTCAAAGTGCCCAGAAGTCTGGCATTTGAACATCCCACATGTTCAACAGATCAGAGGTATGGTATCCTTCCTTTGCTCTTTCATGACCAGGAAGGGAATACCAGGTGAGCCAAACTACCAGTCAGTTCAGAGATTTACTTGGAATCCTCCCTTCAGTAGTAAGTCTCCCTATGTAAAGACCGAGGGTTTGTATTCATGTAGGAACAAGTGAAAAATTTTTAATTGGGTAGTGTGGATAACCGAGGGATGCGCCTATAGCTCATTAACAATGACTCCCAATGAAAAATTGCATAGAATGATTGTTGTTCAGCATGCCCGAATCTACCCAAGAAGTAACTTACCTGACCAGTTTGCTTGATTTTCTCGAACAACAATTTTTTCAGCATAGCGTAACTTTTTCTAAGTACCAAGTTGGCATGAATGGTGTCACGCAGCACCACTCTCCCATAGTTCTTAAGATGGCTGAAGTGCAGCCCTCCTTTCACCCCGTAGTTCCTAAGGCTGCAGCCGTACATCGCCCTGACCTGACCATGGGAAATTTAATTCCGTCCAATTGTATCTCAGGCTGACCCAGGTCATTCCCTAGTGCTTACGGATTAAATACTTCGAACCAATCAGAATTTGTCTTATCAATATGATTCATAGGCCCATGCCCAGACCACAGTCTTGCTTTCTTTCCTTCTGTAACCGCCGAGATAGAGAGTCACGATATCTAGAAGGTGTTCCGTGTCCATTTCGGGCATTTCTTGATTTAATTAAGCGCGTCTGTCTGCTCAAGAGCCGCCCGACATCCCCCGTTTCTGATTTACTTTCCTGACCGAGTACAGTAAGACCTTGACCGAGTACTTCCCATTCACCTGATCGGCAGCCAGCATCTGCAAAGAAGCCAAGGATGATAGGACCTGCAAAGAAGCCAATACTGTTACCTTCATGGTCAGACAGCAGCAATTTTGAATAAGGTAAGCAGAGCATTTACCTTTCTTTTTACATTTGTTTTATTGCAAGGTGAATTTTGATGTTTTGGAATGGAGCCTAGTATGCAGTTTCTTGATAGCTATATAACCTTGTTTTCTGTTATTACCTTCCTCACGTCGCTTGTTTTTTGTAACCCCTGTGACTAGTGTGCGCAGTGCAACATTACCGCTTGCCAGAACATACGAGCTTGCCAAGAATCTTTCAAAATGTGGATAAGGCGCAAAGCGCTGTTCCTCCACCCCCAAACTGAAAGCAGAAATGTTAAAAAAATTAGCGTTACAAAATTAGTGTCCATTCTATTGTAGGTAGGGAGTAGCCAACTGATGTTTCTTACTTAGGCTCCAAGTAGCCTAGGCTAGCGCTTTCTGTAGCTGCGCTCTTTTTCTGTTACCCCTGTGGCTAGCGTGTGCAGCGCAACATTACCGCTTGCCAGAATGTATAAGCTTGCCAAGAATCTTTTAAAATGTGGATAAGGCGCGAAGCGCCGTTCTGCCACCCCCAAACTGAATGCAGAAATGTTTAAAAAATGAGCGTTACAAAAACTGTCCATTCTAATGTAGGTAGGGAGTAGCCTAACCGATGTTTATGTAGGCTACAAGCAGCCTAGGCTAGCGATTTCCGTAGGTGCATCAGGGCCTACTGTAAGTAGTGGTGGGTCAACATTTTGTGTGCTGAGTACCGGGTCAGCCTCATGTATGTAGTGTAGCGGGTCAGCATCACGTATGTAGTGTAGCAGGTCAGCATCACGTATATAGTGTAGTAGGTCAGCCTTAACGTATGTAGTGTAGCAGGTCAGCATCACGTATATAGTGTAGTAGGTCAGCCTTAACGTATGTAGTGTAGCGGGACAACCTTTTACATGCAGACTAGCGGGTCAGAAAATCAGGAATCAGTATGTTACAGACGGCGTAGAACCCACCTGTTACTTTCCCCCACCCAAAACCCCGGTTCCCAATAGGGTCCCCCTTACCATTTAGTAGTTTTCGTGTTGCTTTTTTTTTTGGCACCACCAATAAAAGCAGTGATTTTTTCTACCGTTATCAAGCACAGAGGGAGCATTTTTTTCGTTATGTTTTCTATAGCAAATTTTTTGGTGCCAAATTGGGGTTACCGTGGACCTTCACAGGCTCCAATTAATTTGTATTTTTCTAACATACAAACTTGAGGTCTTTACACAAAAGGCCCACCTCATACCACCCCTCATTCTTTTATCTGGGCCAAAAGGTAAACTGAAGAGGTTGAATACATACTGGTTTGGTGGGTGGTAATTTCGCCCCTACTACCATAGGTAACTGTTACCATAACCGCCTTGCAAAAGTTTTATGGCTGGACTTTCCAGCTTTGCCAAAAGTTATCCATATGTATAGACCTCAGGTTTGTATGTTAGGAAAAATATAAATTAATAAGAAATTTGTCATTTTTATGTTAATAGATACCAAACCCATCAGTCAGTGAGCTACTTATAAGGAAAATTGGCTAGAATTTTCTTTGGCTTGAATAAATATTTTGGTTGTTGATAATGTAACAGCTTCTAAATGTTCCTCAGCAGCTATGCTGTTTTTCAATTTTTTTAGTAATAATCTTTGCCTTTTAGTTTTGTAAGGCTTAGTCACTTGCATGTTCTTAACATGTTGTGACCTACCTTAGTTAAGGTGGGCCTTCAGTGGTGGTCGTCCATTGTTTTCCTGCATGTACAGAGCTGGAGTAGATACCATAATGTGCTCCGAATAATGAGAAGCTTCAGTGTGAACCTCCTTGCTTTGCGACCGGATAACGAGAGGCTTCGTCTTTCCCAGCTTTGTTTTGAGGCTTGTGAGAGGAAATGTTCGATGACCGAAAGGGCAAAGTCAGGCTGCTCCGAATGTCAAGAATTTTGTTGCGACCCTCTTAGCTTCATGAAGAACATCAGGAAGCTTCATTGTGACCCTTTTCACCTTGTGACTTGAGGGAGGGACGTCATTCAGTGACTCCAAGTACAGAGTCGCACCACCCCAAACAGTGAGATGTTTGGTCATGCCCTCTTCACCACTCCAGGAACAGTTGAAGGGCCACTCACTGGTTGTGATGGGTGACAACACCACCCATGTAGCCAACATCAATAAGTATGGTGGGGCAGTCTTCCCCTGAAAGGTGCCTGATGGTACAGTACTATAGTAATGTTGCACAACAGTTCATAGGAAGCTGAGGTGAACACTTGAGGGAAGATGAACACAGTAGTGGTCCAAATGAAAAAGTACAGAATGGGCCCTACATCAGCGCGTTTAGGAAAATTCGCTGCCAACAATTCATTGTCAACAATTCACCACAGAACATATTCGCTGTCAGTCAGATGTTTGCCAAGCAGTTCAACACTCAAAAAAAATGAAAGAAAGGAGTGTATGCGTGTGTGTGTGTGTGTACATGTATTTTCTGATATTTTTAAAGATGCACATATACTGAAGCAAAACTGTAAAATCAAAGTATATTTTAGGAAGATAAAGATTTGCTGAAACTTAATATAAATATTTAAATACATATATAATTGCACTTAGATACTTATGAGAAATGTCATGAGCCACTCCACGCAAATAATCATTAACAATATCGTTTGGATCATATTTCTGAACAAGGCTGAATTCGTTGGGCGTAGTCATATTTTTTTTGCGGCAGGTTTTTGACCAACTATATACTGCTTAATTTAAACTTTATTTAGTATTTTTTTAATGCAATTAACCAATTTCCAGTATTGGGATTGCATACAGTCATCTGTTTTTCAATTGCTTGGTGCCCCTTTCCACAGAATTGTCTATTTTAGGTAAGTCATGTAACACTAAGTCCTAAATGTTCCAGATTTCTTGCTGCTTCAACACTGGCAGCATCCGTAACATGATTATGATTGATAGTCTTAATGATTATGTCACCAACTGTAGTCACTCAAGCTCGACTTCACTATGCTTTTCTTCACTTTGTTTATCTTTATGTTACATATGATTATCAATACACAGTTTTGTCTTTTCTTCCTTTGTCTGAGTAAACTTGAGATCCATATTCAAAGAAGGGTTTATTAAGTATTTTTACTAATACCAAAGTGAATGGCTATATGTACAGTACTCTATACACTTCCTCTGTCTGAATAAACTGAGAGGCTGTTTGTAGAGAATTTCCCCACTAATATGCCTATGCCAAGGTATTAACTGTTTGGATATGTTACCCGACACTGAAATCAGAATAAAAGACTATCGTACTATTTATATGAATAAATAAAAAAAAAGTTAGCAGTGAATTGCTTGACAGTGATTGCTGGTGGATTGTTAATGGCGTTTTTTCGGGATACTTATGCCTGGTGGCGGCAGACATGGTTTGAAGTGGAAAGGTCTGTCAATAGGCCTGTTCAACAGCCCAAAACGGCAAGCTACTACCCTGATTTCTAGTGCAAGAACCAAGAGCAACATATGTAGGACATTTTCTAGCATCCTTGAGACAAGAGAGATATATACAACTTCCCCCCATTCAGACTAACTGATGGTCTTCTGCTAATCAGGGTGCCAAAAAAGCTCTCACAGGACCTTTCAATGCTAGTCCTAGGTTACAGCAAAAGGTACTACAGGGCAGTGAGCTCCCCCCTCATTCATGGGGGGAGGCTATACAGCAGCTCCTTCCAAAAGGGGGATCTTTTAAGGGTCACTGCTGAGGCAATATCGGACACACTCCAACAATCCTCTACGAGGGTATACCAGTGAAAAAGGGCTGTCTTCTGTATTCAGTGCTTATGAAGGGGTCAGGCTCTCTTGAGAGGGGCAGCTCAAGGATACAGGAAGCCCTCTTATAAGTGTTCAGACTGAGAGGGGGGTAGACCTGTTCGTGTCCTGGGAGCTACCGACATTGTATAAGGAGTTTCAAACAATCAGACCCCCAGAGAAGTAAGGGCTCCTGAAACAGGGCGTTACTAGAACCCTTATAAGTTTGAGAGGCCTCCCCATAGAAGCCACAAGGGGGTGTAGAAAGTAAGGACTTGGAGTGGGAGATGGTACTCCTCCTGGTCTGAACCTTAGCCAAGAAGGTTGGGGAACCCCATGGTACAGAGTAGCCCTCTCGTAGGGTTGGATCCCCACGTCCTTCAGGTTTGTGCCAGAGTTCCAGGCAAAGACATAGAACCCCAGAGTCCCTGAACCTAAGTGGGAAGTTTATATGCCCCATACCTGCAAGAGTTCATCAAGGGAGTGAGGAGAAGATGTTGTGCCCCGTAGGAGTTGCAGGGCACTAGCTGAAACAGACAGAGGCTCGTCACCCTATATGTAGGTGGTTGTCCCAGAGTATGGGTAGTAAGTAGAAGAAAATGTAGAAAAACTCCACCTCCTTCTGGAGGCATGTGACATCCTCACAAGAAGGGGATGTCTTCCAAGGAGAGGCTCAACGGTCTGCAAACAGAAGAACCACCCAGCCCTCCGGGTGATGAAGGTAGGAGCTTGGAAGAGGCAGTCCGTGTCCTTCTGCCTCAGACTCCTAGCCTCAGGCACTGGACATGCTCACCCAGGGCCCAGTGGTTGTGGCCCAATAAGTAGTGCAGAAGGGGCATGGAGCCTGATGTAGGAGGACTACACCCATGGAGAGTGGCACCCCATGCTCCTGAAGGTGACGAGTGAGGAAGAGAAGCAGTAGACAGCCCAGCAAGCCTCATTAGATTGGACCCCCACAAAATAGAGGGGAGGGCTGCAGAGGCAGAGTTATAACAGGTTAGGAATAAAGCCCTGCCCTAGGACGGGAGTTGCAATGCTCCTCTCTTGAGGGAGAGTGAATTGTCAGGATAGGCTTGTAGCCCAGGCAGATAGTATTCTGGTGATGAAAGTGCCGAACAAAGGAGCCTAGAGGAATCTTGGGCACTCTGGTTACTTCTTGTAATAGGTAGATTGCCTCTCACCAAAGGAGCGAGGCTCCATTTATGAAAAGCGAAGGGTTGTATCACCATAGGAACAGTTACCAAATTTAAGTAATTTGCAATTTTCTTAGGTAACCTTAGCTTTTTATAAAGGACTCACCCCCTTCTAGCAGCCCTCTTCATTCTGGACCTACCTATTGGATGATCAGGATGGATCCTATAATGGCCTTAGTCAGTACACAGCACACATGTGTGACAAAATCAGTACTGTAATTCCATTTATGAAAAGCTAAAGTTTGTATACCAGAGAGAAATTCAGATAACTTGAAAATTTTGTATTTTATTAGCGTTTTTTTTTGTACTGCCCCACATCAAGCTACTATGAGTTTTACTGGAAAAATTTATGAATGATAACTAAGTTTCTAACTGTTGTTTTGAGGTTTTTAGTACACACCTGTTATTATATGATACAGATGAAATGTAGATTCTTACGGATACAACTTTCTCTACTGTAGTTATAATCTGGAAGTATGTAAAAAAAAAACAAAAAACTATTGGTTAACTTATTGTACAGTACTTTAGATTTGATGTTGTGATATGAGTGCATAATGTAGACTGTAAACTATTACACTTTTTCTTAGGTTGATTGTCAATTTGTGAATGTGTATTAATCAGAAACAAAATTATGTACTGTTATTTGGGATGAATCTTACCTATTTTTAAAGATAGCTATGTCTTTGCATCAACATATAAGTTAGCATTCAAATAAAAAGAAGATAGTTAGGCTGACCTGGATGACATGCTTCACCTGTTCTCCATAAGGTGTTTTGAATGTTTAGCTCATGTCAGAATTTCCCTTGCCATAGCAGTGGGCGTTTGTCGATATTTTTATGGTTTGGCTGTTGGCTGATTTCATGGTATTGTAATTATGCCATTGTTCTTTAGGATGTCTTCCATGGGAAGCAAGGCAAGAATGACAAGTTTTGTAGAAATGATGACTGTGTTAGTAGTAGGATGTTTAATTTTGAATTTGAAAGACAGCAGAGGTCAAGAGTGTGATCTTCAGAATAGATGTGAAGATTGGTTGAAGGACTTAGTGCTTAAGTGTCTTAGACATAAGAAAAGAAGGGAAGCAGTTAGATTGAGAAATAGATAGGTTAGGACATGAATCCGCCTCTTTTCCTCCTCCTCAAGTACTTTTGCCTTCATGTGTCTCTATTCAGTCTCCAGATCTTCCCTCTGCTACTCATTTAGCTAGCTTGAGCCTACTTCTTTAGTTCCACCTTCTGCTCCCCCTTTCAGTTTAGGAAAAGTGTACTGTATTGAGAAGCTAGAGCAGGATGTGAACTTACATGAGAATGGGTTAAAGGTTTGATGGAATTCTTGTTAGGAACCATCCCATATCCCCCCGTAGTATGCAGTCTTTTTTTTTTTTTAGATTTTTTTTTTTTTTTTTTTTTTTTTTTTTTTTTGCGCATTCCTCATTGAGAGGTGTGGTGTTGATGCCCTTGCCTGTCAGCAGCTTGAAATCAGGACTGCCCATTGACAGTTGGAAGAGTCTACTGCCAGGGAACGGAGTCAGTTCACTCCAATACCTATTTATTATGGTTGCCAATAGGTCGAATTGGTAAACATAAACCTTTTACTAAATTTTTACTTCACCATCATCGTAATCTAGTAATGATGATGTTGGTACTGCTAGGACTAATGGTATGGGTATAGATAATAATGTGTATATAGTGAGTTAATTCTAAAGTTATGTATCTCAGTTGATAGTTGAAGCAATCTCTTCTACTTCTTTATCTCATTCTAAATCCTTGTCAGCCATTCCTCTTCCTCCTTGAAATGCACTTGTTTAATAAATCCTGTTTCTTCAGCTATCAGCAGGTCTCTGCCTTCTACCTCCACTATGTTTTCCTTTCCAGTTCTACCACTGTCACAAAATCTTTAGTGTTTTCTAAGCTAGATGCCATTCTAGCTGCTTTATTAACCAAAGATTCAATTTTTGGGATTGGTATTAGGTAGGTAGAGACTGTTTCTTGCAAGGCAGGGTGTCAGAGGTTGCTGGCTTTTCTCTTCCCGTATCCCCCTGACCCTTCCCTGTTTTCTCTGGCACCTGTTGGTGCTTCATCTTCTCTTTCTCACCTTCCATGTGCCAATTCAGGTGAGCCACAGCAGTCAGCATTTTCTTCATTTTCCCCTTCAGTAGAGCCAGATGTTTGCTTTGAGGAATTGGCCACTGCCACCCTGTCTCCTTCTCTGGTGGAAGAGGAGTTTGAAGTGGGGCCTTCTGTATTTCGATGGTTGCTGGAGCGTTGTGCCTTGCTTTATTCTCATTCAGTGGGGGAAAGAGGTCCAGTAGGGACTAGGTCTATGATATCTTCAAGCATTTTGGCTCCCAATAAATCTTTAAAAGAAATCTAGACTTTCTCCTTCAGTTAGAGTGCATTTTGATGAGATTTTTTGGGCTCTGGCACATAAGGCTTTTTGTAAGAATGCCAGCTCTCATATCTCTTATTTGTGAACTTTGTAGAGTTTCATCTTATGATACGGCCACATTACCGGTGCTTTAACCTTTTTTGGTAGATGATTTGGATTTCTTTGCCTGTCTCGATCCTTTGGAGAGATGTGTTCTTGAGGCTGGCAAGGTGCTGTAGACGAACGCTGAGGTTGAAGCTTTTATCTTTTGTTGAACTTTCACTCAATACCATTGCTGCTTCTCTGCACCAGTTCAAGTAGTTTGTTGTGCCAGCTGGTATGAAGGCATGGGGGGAGTCATTGGAGGTTTTTGACTTGCATTGACAAGACTATTTGTGATGCTGGAGGCAGATGTTTGCATGCTTATACAGTACTAACTTGGGCTGTGAAGAAGAGAGAACAGTTATGCTCTTGTCTTTTGTTAAAGGTTTTACCTGCTCAGAAGATGGCAGCTGTTGTAGTTTCTCCCTTGGATCACCTATTCAACCAGGCTCTTTTTAAGGCGATAAGGGATGATATTTTGGTAATTGAAAATAGATAATATCTTAGACAGTCCCTCAAGTCAGGAATGAAAAGTACTGCTCCTTCTCTTCTGTCAAGCCCTCCAGTTAAAAGTCATCCCTCCTCCCCACAGGACTCTTCTTCATTTGCTAGTATCTTTCATGGATCTGCATAAGTATTCAGTAAAAGTAAAGCTACTCATTTTACTAAAAGGAAAGAAGTTTTCAGCCCAGGTTCTGATAGGTAACAGACAGCAGGTCTTCTGGCATTTTTGGAGAGACTTAAAAGCAAAAGCTGCCATCATTTCCTATAGCCTTACCTTTGTATCTTCACCAGCAGAAGTATATTATTCTTCAGAAAGAGGTTGTATCATGGTTAGTGAAGAATGCAATAGAACAGGTGTTAGTAAGTTCCCCAGGATTTTACAACCAACTTTTTTTTGGTGCCAAGTTTTGAGAGGTTGCCACCAGTGGTAGACATATCAAGACTGAACAGATTTATATGTCTGTCCCCATTTTCCATGGGATCATTAAGTGCAGTTCTTGTGGCTATCAGAAATACAACTGGATGATATCAGTGGACATTCAGGATGCATATTTCCACAACAATAAATCCTTTGTTGTGCAAGTTTCTTTGATTTGTATTTGCGGGGAAGGTATACCTGTTCAAAGCACTTGTTTCAGCCTGTGTAGAGCACCTCGAGTGTTCTCAAGGATTTTAGTAGCCTATAGGGGGATGGTGTCACCTCTTAGGAGTAGGAATTCTTCTCTACGTAAGACAACTAACTAATGTTGCCCACCTCTTTAGAGGGGATTCTGAGGGCCAAGGATCTGTTACTTCATGTGGCTCAGTCACTGGGTATCATGATCAGTTAGAAGTCTTCCCTGACTCCACTCAATACAAATTTCTGTCTGGGGATGAGGATAGATTTTAGAAATGTTCAGGCTTTTCTGTCAAAGAGAGATGAATAGACAATTTCTTATCTCCTCTCAGAGAATTTCAACCCTTAAAGAAGCTTCCAGTGAGGCAGCTGCTTTCTCTGTTGGGTCACATGGCCTCTCTGAAGAAATTTATCAAACTAGCAAGGATCAGGATGTAGCCAATTCAGTTCTTCTTGAAAGAGGTTTGGGACAGGAAGTCTCTTCCAGACTCGCATTTAGTCTTGGTTCCATTAAGCATTCGAAAGACTAGTGAAGACTTCTTGCAGGTTTATCTCTAGGAGTTGTGAACCCAGACCTCATCTTGTTTTCAGATGCATCAATGAGAGGTTGGGGAGTGTTTTTGGGCAACATAGAGATGTCAGGAGTGTGGTTGTCAGAAGAAAAAGAGTGCATATAAACGACCTCGAACTCTTGGGTGTATGGAAGAGTCTGTTACTTTTATTGAAGGGAAATATTCATAACATAAGCAGTTGCTATCTCATTTAGTTTTTTAAAAAATTTGTTACTTGAAGATGTGATTAATTTGGAATATAAAATTTAGGCCACAGGCAGAGTGCTGAGACCTATGAGGTCATTCAGTGCTGAAAAGGAAAGTAAGAGTAAAGGTTTTAAAGATGTAACAGTAGGAAAACCTTACAGTTCACTTTGAAACAATTGTTAGGAGAGGGTAGAAAATCAGATGGAAGAAAGTTAATATGAACAAAAGTACAGTAAAAAGAACGAAAGCAGTTGCAATTAGGGCCCAAAGGGATGAAGCAAATAGCCTTAAGTAATGCCTACAGTGTAGCATGTGAGATGCACTGATGGCACTACCCCCCTATGAAATGTGAATAAAGTGGTGCAGTGGAAGTTCAGTTCAGTTTTTGGCACTTGCTGCTTTAAGGACATTGAAACCACATTCAAGAACTGTAAAGCCCTCATTTTGCTAGTAGCAGCGGGTAAAGTCTTTTCCTGAACTGAAAGAAAGGGCAATCTTTTAGACTTTTTAAATCCCAGTTTTGTATTTTATGGGGAGTATGAAGGCACATATCTTTTATAGGAGCATACTTTGTATCATTAGGTATTCATCTTTTAGTTGACTCATTTTGGGGGCTTTTGGACCCGGGCATGCTGCTGCTTTTCTTACTGGGTGAAGCTGAACAGTTTTCTCTGCAAAGGCTGTTCTTAGGTGGCAGTAATGTCCAGGAAGGATTCCAGTTTTCTCTGCAAGGCTGTTCTTGGGTGGCAGTATCCAGGAAGGATTCCAGATAAGTTGAGAATGTTTTGGATTTCATGCAAGAAAGTTTTAGCTTGCCTGGCTGTGTGGATTTTGTCTAGTTGCACTACCCACTATCCTATTCTCACTCTGGGGACACCAGGGAAGATTTATCCCAAGTAATATGAATTTTCATAATAAAATTTATTATTTGGACATTTACCTACTGTTAAAGTAGACCCCACAGAGCCTCACCATGACTTAGAGGGCTGTCAAGGAGAGTTCTGATAAGCTAAAACATTCAAAATACACTTAGTGGAGAAAAAGTGAACTACAGTCATCTGGGTCAGCCAAACGATCTTATTTGAATGCCGACTCACCTGCTGGCTCAGAGATATAGCTATGGTATCTTTAACAGTAGGTAAGTATCCAAATAATAAATTCTATTATGAAATTGATATACTGTTTACTTTTCTGCCATCCAGAGTAACTATTTGAACAGGAAAGTTATGGACTGAGTGAACATTGAATTCAGGATGAAAGCAAGAAAATGGTGGGTTTTACAAGTTCTTTTAGGTTGTATAAACAGTATTTATGATATTCTTGCAGAGTTTCAGAAAGGTTCCTTTTACAAATGTTATAAAAAAGCATTATTTAACCATGCTACAGAACATAAAACAGTATTGAAATTATTGACAGTTATTATTGAAGTTTCTCAGATCTTGAGAACTTCAGCCACAGCAGATAGTAATTTTGTTTAGCAATGGCCATGATAATTTTAAGAATTTAGATTTTCTTTTTTGCATTGTGTGTAATGTTTTTGTAAAATTTAAATGGTTTTTTCAATTTCAAGGGAACCAAGAGAGGTATTTCAGCACTTAATCTTTGTAAGAGAAATTAATTATTAATTGATAACACTGTACATACAAGGCAGAGTTTACCACCCTCTAGAACGACATATGCTTTTGTTATGCTCTTTAATCTGTTGTACAAGACAGTTCTTGCAAATGGCATTTTTAGGTAACTGAACTCTAGCTATTATAAGAAAACAAGACTAAGTGTGAGCTTGGTAGTACTTTTTCTTTCAGCTGGTAGTAATGAAATATCCAAATTTAAGGCATCATTTCTTTACAGAGTTGGTCCAACCTTTCAGAGGTAGTTTATAACCCTTTCGCTGCGTGCGACTGATCTCCTCAGTCGTTAAGGCGTCATCCACGACGTTGGACCGATCTCCGCAGTCATCATTCATTTGGTTCTAGTTAGGCAGCTCATAATACATAATACTTTTCCCTCATCATTGTAAGGGGCTTTTGTCAATATTCTAGTGACAAATGGCAAACATTTGATTTCCAGCTTACAGGATAATCTCAGGACAAGAACTAGACCTTCAGTAACCATCAAAATGCCATGAAGGAGGGAGAGCTCTCTCAGTGATGAAATAGTACACAAGCTTTTATTTGGAAATGACAATGATGATAGCAGTAGACCTGAATTATCAGATACTGTAATTCTGATAGTAACAGTAGTGAATATGGTGATGTTTATTTTATCATAGTTATAAACAAACCTTAGATCATTTTTTTACTTCAAGTTTTATCAGAGATGATCATGAATCAAAGGAAATGACAGAGGAGGAGGGCAGATTCGTTAAGCACCAGATGTGGTGTGAGTAAACAAAGAAAACATAATAAAAATTTACTATTGGAAGACCATTGAAGATTTTACCAGTAAAAATCGGTACTCTGAAACTTGTATTGGAGATAATAAATTCACATTTTCTACAGAATGCCAAGTCTGTTTTTTTTGTTAGGTTTTTCCAGATTAGATTTTTAGTCAAAAGTATGTGTTCAAGGTTTGTAATAAAGATTTTCAAACTGAATAACAAAAATGGTGTTAATTTGCTCCATTCTTTGAGAGGTATCACACTGACATGAATCACTAATAAAAGCTACATAATTCAGTATTTGAATAATTACCTACATGTCATTTGCATATTTTATCACACTACTATAATAAAACATTTAACATAATAGTACCTGTACAATGTAATAACAGTAATGAAAATAACAAAGAATCGAAATACAAAAAGTCAGTTGGTTATACGTTTGGCAGGACACTGATCTCCTCACCAGTGGCAATAACAGGCTCACAGCAAAAGGGTTGAGAGCTGCAAGTAATTTCTAATATCCAAAGCATGCTGTTTACACCTTCGTATACCATAGTTGCAGGAGTACTTGTAAAATCTTGCTTCATGTTTTGGAAATTATCAAGTTTTAGCCGTTTAACATAATAGAACTGCATTTATTTATAGCATGAATGGTTTGGATTTTGTTTTGTTTGAAAATTTAATTTCCAGTAACGTACTTTGTAAGAGTATTATTGTTCAAAATGTGTATATATTCCTGTGGAGTAAGTCTTGGAGCTCTTGTAGTTTGCACCCATACAACCTTTTGCAACAAATTAGTATTGTCTGTTTGTTTATTCGGGAAAATGTTTAAAAGATACAAATATTAAAAAGCTGTTTAAGTTGTGTATCTGTAGTTATTGTAGCTTCTGTTGAGCAAAAAACCAGATTTTGTGAGGAGTGGTTCAGAGGATAACAGGTAATATGAATTCATGATATGCCTAATTTTTTTCTATGAAAGCTAAAGGAGCTCTGCTTTACCATGGGAGTTGGTTAACACTTCAATTATATCGGCTAATTGTGATGGAACATATATATTTGTTCAGAGATGAAGAATCTTGATATGGTTTACCAAAGACAAGGCTTAATTTTCTTGTAAGTTTTTCAATTATTGCAGTTGTTATCCATTTTCTTAAATTCTGTTTTCTTCACTGTAATGTTGAACTCATTTTTATATTGTAATTGAGAGTATCGTGTTGCCAGTTGCTGAACGTTTGTTCATAATGGTATACCCATTTACATTTAATTGTCAAAGCAAGGTTGCTCAGTTGTCCACATCTATTGTGTCAGGCTCAGTTTTTCATTTACTGATGATGAGCGTAACTTTAATATGTATACAGTAGTAGCAACCATAGGTACTGGCTTTGCAGTAAGAATGAGATTTTGACCATTATTATTTTACTGAGACCTAACAATCTGCCAAGATGTTCATTTTTATGGTACCATTGTCAGAGGTACCAAAACATTGAAAGACATTGACCTTGAATGTGCAGAAAGTATGTGAGAACAAGCTCTAATATACAAAATGACAGAAGGCTCCCATTTATTTCAACATACCACAGAACAGTTCCTAAGCAGCTGATACTGCCTATTTTTTATATGGGAGCAAGTTAGGACTAATGCTTTAAGACCAAGTCACCACAGATATTTGAAAATCAAGAGGTTGTGATGTATGAATTCAGTAGTAGTCAAAGTCCAACTCAAAGAACAGTTTTTTTTTTTTTTTGGGGGGGGGATATTTAACTGCACACTCCACAGGTCAAAATCATTACTTAAAGTATGAAAATGTGATAGAATTTTTATATTTTTGCCTATTCGTTTGTGTTCTACTCAGGCAAAGTCCACTAGTGGCTAGTTTTAGATGGTACCAAATTGCTACTAATTGTTTTAAAGGAATCATTATTGTTTGAAGCTGTAAACATTGTTTTCTTGTTTCAATTGCTACTTTGCAATTGCTTTATTGTAAATTATACCATTATTATCATCAGAGTTTATTGAATTTTATTTCTGACAGGATACTTTAAGTAATGCTTTTAACCTATGGAGTGTGCCGTTAAATACCAAAAAAAAAAAAAGTAAGTTACTTTTTCTTACCAATATATCCCAGAAATATTAGTCTCCCTTTATTACTGATTTAAAAAACTAGAAATTCAGGAATGATAACTCTTTCTGTTTGGACTTGATCAAGACCCAGCGCAGATAATGTCTTTGATTCATGACAGACAAAGTCATCACTTTATGCTCTGTGGGTTAAAGGTTATGCCTTGGTTGGTTTGATGTATGTATGATTGTTGCTTAAATGATATATATTTGCATATATTTTTTAAAACTGTTAGACAAGGCTTTCTTTCAAAATAGTTTATTTTTATTAAAACATGAATTGTGACAAATTTTAATAGAAGGTAATCAAACACAGCAATGTTCCTAGTTTTATTCTAGTCCAAAATTCCATATTGTTCCACAAAAATCAACAAGGATTTAATGTTAACGTATTTACTAACACCTTAAATTTCTTTTCAATGTGTGTCAGTGATCAGCTGTATAAATTAACAGTTTTACGTGTTAACATAATAACAGAATGGCAGTGAGGTTTATTCTTAACCAGGCGCACGAAGGTTTACGACATATTATTCTTAACCAGGCGCATGAAGGTTTACGACATATATGTGACAAAAATTTTGTTTTTTTTTAAATTAAAAATGTTAGCATATCTATACAGTAATCCCAACATCTCATTCAAAAATCAAGTGATAAAGTTTGTAATGACACAGTGAAGAGTACCAGGGCACATTACAGGATACTGCAAAGGAATGATTCAATAGTTCTAAATATGCAAATACCTTGCCCTTATCAACACTCAGGTACCACAAGAGCAAATAAAATAAAGATTTGCTTTTGTGTAAAATCTGAAATGGGGTTTTAAATGGCATAACAACAACAGGTAAGTTTAACATATATTAAATACTAATAATCTAAACATATTCTTAAAAATTTACTATACAGTGTTGTATAAGAAAGAGATTTCCTTTAAAGATACAGTATACAGCATCTTTGTTACATATTTCCAGTAGGTACTCGCAACTGTGAGTGGATCTACTATAAATCACCCGATACTTTCAAATATATGTAATATCACTTTTGAATCTCATATATACCGCTATATGTATTTACAAGGCAATATAAAAACTGAAACTCAAACCAAATAAACTCTTGCACTGCACAGGATCTACAGAGAAAGCTACAAACAGTTTTGTCACATATATCCCTTACATAAATTGTTACCTTCCCATATTGATATACCATTGTAGATTGATAAAAATTGAAACAGTAATATCAATTCTGCCACTGCTGTTGTATATACCTACTCATTTTGTATATTTCATGATCAACTTCACATACATTTTCCTTTTCTTCACATACAGCATTCACTAACATATTATAGAGGGATCAGAAATTTGTTTTTATTTAGCATTTCCCAACGTTTTGTGAGAGAGAGAGAGAGAGAGAGAGAGAGAGAGAGTGTAATTGTCATTGTTGGAAGTGGTTGAGTGGTTCGGTTGTTGGAGTTGGTTTCGGCTGTCTCTCTGTCTGTCGGTCTGTCGGGAGTTTTTCGTTTTTTTGGGGTCTTGGGCAGTTGAGGTCCAACCTTGAAAGTGAACGGGAGTTCGTCTGTTTTTTTGGACCAGCATTAATGGTTCATGTCTCTTCTTTTTTTGTTTGTTTGTTCGTTGTTGGTGGAGGGTCGGTTTAAGTTTTTGTTTCGTGGTTGTGTGTGCTGTGATTGGCGACCGTGGACCTTATCCATCTCCAGCAACCGAAGATCAGGGTGAGTGTTGTTTGTTGTGTTGTTTGTGGGTGTGAATTCCGCCACATAATATTTGGCGCCCAACGTGGGGCAGCTGTTGGTGCAGCTGCAGATTGAGATTAGAGGCTAGTAGTGTGACTGGAGGAAATGGAAGAGGAACTGGTGAGGTTGAGAGAGGCAGGCTGGCAAGAGGAGAATGGGAGGCTGAGGGGTGAGAATGAGGAGTTGAGGAGTCAGTTGGAGGAGATGGGAGGAATGCTAAGAAGTGCAAAAGAAGAAATGAAAGGGGAGGATGAAAGAGTCAGAAGAGAGAATGGAAGAGAGAATGGAAGAGAGGATGGATAAAAGTTGGAGGAATGATGAAAAGTGTGGAAGAAATGATGAAAGGTATGTTCAAGGGTGTTTTTGGAGAAGGGGGCTGTTGGAGGCAGGTTCTCTGGAACGTGTGAAGGGGCAAGAGAGAAAGAAAAGGAGGAAGAAGTGAATGGAAGCGTGAGTGATGAAAGTGATATGGGAATAGGAAGTAAGAAACGAGGGAATGAGAGGCAGGGTAAGGAAAAGGGAATGAAAAGCAAGGGAAGGAACAGAGGGAAAGTAAGGATAAGTCAGGGGAAGAAAAAAATGGGAAGAGGGAAAGGAAAGGAAACTGGTAAGAAGGGTAAGGAAGTGGGAAGGCAGGAAAGAAGGGAGAGGGGTGAAGGCAGTAGTGATAGTGAGGTGGATGGAGGTGAGTGGATAAAAGTGGATAAAAAGAGGGGAAGAAGAGTGTAATGAGTAAGATGAATGTAAGTGCAGAAGTGGACTCTTTGTATTCGGAAGAGGGTATGAAAGGACAGAGCGAAAGTAGCGAAAGTGAGAGTGAAAGTGAGAAAGAAGTGAGAAAGGCTATGTATGTGAGGAGGTACCCGGTGTGAAAAGTATAATGAGTATGGAAGTAGGGATGTGCATGATTTCTTTAGGGAGTATGAAAGGTTTTGTCAGGATAAGTATGGGGAAAGTAAGAGAGTGTGGGCACGAGAATTAGGAGAGTATTTGACTGGGTTTTTACTTGATATGTATAGGGTTATTATGAGTGTGGGGATGTTGAGTATGACAAGGTGAAAGCTAGATTAGTTGAGCAAGCGGGCGTATGAAAGCGAGTGTTAAGTATAAGAGGAAGAATGAATTTGATGAGGCAAGAATGAAAGCTGGGGAAACTTTGTCACTGTATGCTTGTCGGTTGGAGACGTTGGCAAGGAAGAAGTTTGGGGATGATGGGATAGATGAATGTAAGGAGTTAGTACGGAAGTTGTTAGGGACAGTGCCAGATGGAGTTAGAGAATTTGTGAACTTGAAGCGGAAGGAGAAGAAAAGATGGACGAATGAAAGGTTGACTTGGGGAGAAATTTTGGAAATTGTAGAAGATTATGAGCTTGACAGGGTTATAAAAGAGAGCAGAAGTGTAAGTGTAAGGGCTGGGGTAGATGAGAGAGTACCAGAGTTTGGAAGCTTTAGGGATGCAGTGTTGAGGGCCCAATGAGAATGGCCGATAGTGTAATAGATAGGAGTGTAAGAGCAAGTAATGTAGAGGTGCCAGTGAGGATGAATGATGGGTTTGTAAAGGGAACAACGGGTTGGACGGGTTAGGGATGGTAGTGTACAAAGGGAAGGTCGATGAGTGGAAGTCGAGCGAAGTGTTTTAGATGTGGAAAGGAAGGACATACAAAGAATGAGTGTAGGTGGGCTTTAGGAGCGTGTTTCGGTGTGGGCAACCGGGACATTTGGTAAGGGAGTGTATGAAAGATAGGGGTTAAATGCTACCGGTGCGGACAGGTGGGTCATGTTGCTAATGGTTGTAGGGGTACCAGTGAATGTAATATGTGGTAACTGTGGTAAGAATGGGCATTATGCGAGAATGTGTTCAGAACCGAGAGCGAAGTGTGACGAATGTGGAATGGAAGGGCATGTATCAAGTGTATGTAGACGAAAGAGGGTAACTGTGACAGCGAATTCGGGAAACTGAGTGTGAAGGGGTTCAAATGGGTGGATCCTCCAGGATGCAAGCGGTGCGTGTGATGCATGTACGTGAGGGGTTGTTGCATGAGGGAGGTTTTGCTGGAAAGACTGACGAGTGCATGAGTGTGCAAGTGTGTTGTAAGGGAGTAAGATTGATTGCCTTAGTAGATACCGGGTGTAGTATGAATGTCATATTTAAGAATGGATGTGAGAAATTGAGGAATACGTGTGAGATTAGGAACTGTCAGGGGGAAGTAAGAGGGATTGGAAATTTAGGGGTAGCAGTAGTTGGAAGAGTGTGTGAACGGTTAGAAATTGGGGGTGTAGTGATGGATGAAAGTGATTTTTGTGTGATTGAGAGTACGAATGATAAATATGATATTTTATTGGGATGTGAGTTTTTGAAAAAATGCGGGATGGTGGTCCGTCCTAGTATGAATGTAATTGAATTACGTATGAAAGGGGATGTGCTTGGGGATTTGTATTTGGGGAAGGATGGTAGGGTTGAGCAAAAATTGTGGAAGAGAGTGCCTGTAATTGCTACAGAGAGGGTAAAAAGTGCCACATGATATTGGAGAAGTTGTGAGTGTGAAAGTGGCATGGCCGGATAGCCTCGGGATAGCCAACAATGATAGGTGTGAGTATGTGGTTGAGGAATAGACATAAATAAATTAGTCAGGGCAAATGTGTGTGTATATGATGGGGTTTTGAACATGGGAGATCCGAGGGTATATATAACGTCATTGCCGAGTGGCAGGAAGAAGCGAGTCCGAGGAATATGTGAGGGAGATTGCGTGGGAATATTACGTACGTTGGTGAATGTGGATGATGAGAGGTACGTGAAGGTACGGCAGGTGATGACAGGTGATTTGAAAGGAGCTAATGATTGGACGTATGAGGAGTTGAAGGAAAGAGTAAAGGTAGATGAAAATGTAAGTGATAACGTAAGAGAACGATTGAGGAGAATGTTGTGGGGTAGGCGGGGGGCATTGAGTCGTGGAGACGAGGATTTTGGGGGATCGAAGCTTCCCGAATTTAAAATAGTTCTGGAAGACGACACCCCCATATATCAGCGTCCCCGACATTTTTCTCCGTCTATCAATCGTGAGATAGAGGAGCAGTGTGAGGAGCTTGAGAGGGTGGGAGTGATTGAAAGGAGTGCGAGTGCCTGGAATAGCCCCATTGTACCGGTACGTAAGCCAGATGGAAGTTTGCGGATGTGTGTGGATTATCGGAAGGTGAATGAAGTAACTGTGAAAGAGCGATTCCCGATGAATGTTGTGTCTGATTGTGTATACAAGATGAATGGAATGAAAGTGTTTACAAAATTAGATCTGGTAAGGGGCTATTACCAGATGCCTCTGGAGGAGGGGAGCAGGCATATTACGGCCTTTTCTAGTGGTTCCTGCCACTACCAGTTCCGAAGATTGAGTTTCGGACTGGCTAATGCGCCTGCTGCCTTCCAAAGGGCAATGAATGTGGTTCTGGCTGGGTTTGATCGCAAGAAGGTAACTGTTTTTATAGATGACATTTTGATTGCGAGTGAGACTGTAGAAGAGAATATGGAACTGCTTGAACGAGTGTTAGAAAGGTTGGAAGAAGTAGGAATAAAAGTAAAACTTGAAAAGTGTGCTTGGTTGGCTGGGGAGGTGGAATTCCTAGGTCATATGGTGAGTGGAAGAGGTGTAAGGAAGAGTGATAAGTTCGTGAATAAGGTAAGGAATTTCCACGTCCCCGGACCGTGCGTGAGAGTTGAAAGGATTTTTGGGTTTAATTGAGTTTGGAAGGAAGTTTATAAAAGATTGTTCAGGGATTGGGAAACCACTTACTGAATGGACGGGGAAGAGAAATTGTGTAAGATTGAAATGGGATGAGCGAATGATCGAAGCGTTCGAGAGATTGAAAGAGGAGGCTGCAAGAGACGTGGCGTTGGCTTTCCCGGACTATAGTGAGAATGCGAATAAACTAGAACTGTATACGGATGCAAGTAAATATAGTATGGGAGGATGCTTGGTACAAATGCAGAAGGCGAATGGGGAGAACAATTGAGAGTAATTGCGTATGTGAGCAAGGCGTTTGGAAAGGCAGAGTTGAAATATTCGGTGATTGAAAAGGAATTGGCTGCAATAAGGTTTTGTGTGAAAGCGTTGAAGGTATTTTTGTATGGGGTAGATTTTGTGATACGGACGGACCATCGACCGCTAGTATATATGGTTAAAAAGGAGAGTGTGAATGCTAGAATTGCGAGAACGATAGAGGATTTGAATGAGTTTAGTTTTAAGGTAGAGTATGTACAAGGTAGACAGAATATTGTTGCGGATGCTATGTCGCGTATGTGGACTGAACGAGATGATAGGGTTAGGAGCGACTGGGACCCGGACCAAGTACCTGTAGGATTTGTGGTAAAGCAACAGTATGTAGGGGAGAATCGAGTGTGGGAATGTCTGTTTGTGGGGTTGGGTAGTTTGGAAATAAACGGGTTGATTGACGGAGTACCTGCGAGCATGAACGAGTTGCGTGAAAAGGTGATGAATGAGATGCCGGAAGGAGGAGTGCGTGAGGAAGGAAGGGAATTAGATGAGGAGGAAAAGTTAGTGAAAGTGTTGTTGGTGGTGGCGGAAATGTTTAAAATTACAGTACGATTATTCTTTGGATGGAATAGGCCGGTAGAGTATAAAGGAAGGGTGAATGAAAGTGGTACGAATGTAATTTTAAATGTTCACTGTGGAAAGGATACTTGTAGCTGGCTGGTTAAGAAAGGTGATTGTGGGAAAAATGAGGGAATAAGGGGTAGGGTTGAGGATATCGTTGAAGATGAATGCGATGAGGATGGTTGTGAGGAAGCTAAGCAGGTGAATGTAGCCGTGAGAGCGTGTATGCATGAAGCGAAGGTAAATTAGTAACGAATGTAGTGGTGGATCAGAATAAATATTGTAGTTTGGTAGACACGGGAGCACAAGTGTCGTTAGTGAGTAGTACAGTAGTTAGTGAATTGGAAAGGTGCGATTGGGATATAAAAAGAAAATCAACGAGTGTAAGGATACATGGTTTGGGACAAGGGAGTGTGTTAGTATGGGAGGAGGTACAATTAAAAATTCAGTTAGGGAATTTGAAATAATACATAATTTTGTAGTCATGGATGAGAATGATATGCCAACATGTTTTTTATTAGGAATTGATTTTATGAGAATGCATGATATAAGTGTGGATGTCGGGGAGGAATTTTAGGAAAGGGCGGCAGGGGAAATAACGAAGGTTAAAGGAGGATGTGTCTAAAACTAGTTTTGTAGGTATGGTAGATATTGCAAGGAGTGAAAATGATTTGTTGAGTGAAGAGGAAATTAAGCAGATGCAAAATCAGTGCATGAAAATAAATATGTTAAGAGAGTGTGTGTTAGGGGTGTAAGAGTAGGAAGTTGGCCGTCTGAGTTAGAAGTGTATAAGCGAAGTGCTAAGAGATTTGTTGTATGTAAAGGTATAGTTTATTTTTTGCATCAGGAAGGGATATGGGATGGGGAAGTGTATGTGCCAGTATTTTCGGAAGACGCAGCTGTGGGTATGTGTTTATTGGTGCATAATAGGTTTGGGCATCTGGGGAAAAATAAATTATGGGAATGTATGAGAGAGAGATTGTATGTGCCTGGATTGAGTAAAATTTGTGCGGATGTAGCGATTACGTGTGCGGACTGTCAGAAGGGTAAGTATCAAAGTGTGCATGCGAATCCACCTGTGTTGCGATTGCAGATGAAAGAGTTATTTGAGATGGTTGTGATTGATTGTGTGTCGTTGCCTGTGACTGCTAGAGGACATGTGGGAATGGTTGTAATGGTAGATCATTTGAGTAAGTTTGCATATGCGGTAGCGATTCGGAACAAAAAGAGTGAGACTGTAGCGAGAATGGTGGGTCAAGTGATGTTGCCAATGTGTGTGTGCAAGCCGACGCGAATGTTGAGTGACAATGGGCCTGAATTTGTTGGATGGGAGTTTGAGCAAATGTTGCGTGATTGGGGCATAGAACATGTGTACTCTACGCCGTATATGCCCAGTGCGAATGGATTGGCGGAACGAACGGTGAAAACGTTGACAGAGATATTACGTATGATGAGTGAATGTGATAATGATTGGGATGTAAACGTTGGGCGAGCGTTGTGGGTATACAACGCCACCGTGCATAAGGGTATTGGTATGTCTCCGTGTAAATATGTGTTAAATTTTGAAAAGATAGTGAGACCGAGATTGGGTCTATCTGATAATGATAGGGAGGTATGGAAGAAGGCGCATGAAAGGTTTGAAAGTTACAAGGTGGGCGAAAAGTGTTGAAAGAAGTAATCGAGAAAGGGCGGTTGAATGTAAATAAAGTGCGTGGAAAATTTGAGGTCCGTATGAGGTGTTGGAAGTTGGTCCCAGTGGGCTTAGTTATGTTGTAGGGAAGTATGTGTAGATGGTAGTGTGAGAGAAATGCGAGCGCATCACAACCAATTGCGTAGATGGAAGGATGTACCGGAATATGTGAGAGAGAATGGGGTGTATAAATGGTTGAAATCGAATGTGGGTGAACCAAGTATGCATGAGAGCTTGTGTATGGAGGATCAGCAATTTGTTTTGATAGAGTATGGTAAAAAACGTAAGAAAGGGAAGAACGTAAAGTAAACTGAATGGTCGTAAGTTGTGTGATAGGGGTGTGAGTGCCAAAGTGGAAATGAGTGATAAAGCGTGTAATACGGATGAATGGGATGGTATGGATAGAACGTATAGCATATGCGGGTTTGATATAACTGAGTTGACTGAACGTGTAGGGGTTAGTGAACGGTTGGAGGTGAGCGAAAGTGTAAGAGTAAGAGAGTGTAGCAGTGATAGACGAGTGATTGAAAGCATGAATGAATCGTTGCAAGAATTGGAAAGGTCAATGAGCGAATGGGATGGGTTAGTTGAAGAATTGGGGAGGTATTTGGGAACGAGTTAGAGGTATAGATGAGATTGTGGATGAAATTGAGAGTGGTAATAGTGAAGAAGATAGCGTGAATCTGAGAGAGAATGGAGGAGAAAATGTAAATCTGAATCTTGCTGGAAGAGAGCGAGTCTGAGAGAATGATTGCGTGCCCGCGAACGCGATCTAGAGGACCTGCTAGGGAGCATCCGTGGGTGTTGCGTAAGGCGATTTGAAAGAGGTGTGAAAGGTGTTGGTTGGGAAATGCTAAAAGGGGAGAAATATAGAGGATCAGAAATTTGTTTTTATTTAGCATTTCCCAACGTTTTGTGAAGAGAGAGAGAGAGAGAGAGAGAGAGAGAGAGAGAGTAATTGTCATTGTGGAGTGGTTGAGTGGTTCGGTTGTTGGAGTTGGTTTTACGGCTGTCTCTCTGTCTGTCGGTCTGTCGGGAGTTTTTCGTTTTTGGGGTCTTGGGCAGTTGAGGTCCAACCTTGAAAGTGAACGGGAGTTCGTCTGTTTTTTTTGGTACCAGCATTAATGGTTCATGTCTCTTCTTTTTTGTTTGTTCGTTGTTGGTGGAGGGTCGGTTTAAGTTTTTGTTTCGTGGTTGTGTGCTGTGATTGGCGACCGTGGACCTTATCCATCTCCAGCAACCGAAGATCAGGGTGAGTGTTGCGTGTTGTGTTGTTTGTGGGTGTGAATTCCGCCACAATATAACCAACAATTCGAAGAACAATAAAGACGTACGTAATGGGCAAAAATAAAATGATTTAGTATTACTGTACCAAGACACTCAATCTCGTACAAATTATTTTATTCTAACAAAATAAATACTGTGAAATTAAAATCTGCAAGTCAAAGACCTGCCAGACAACTGCTATATCACCTCAACCAGAACATCATGATTATGAAAATGTCATAAATTCCAAATCAACATGAATGTTTAAAAAAAAAATATATAAAATTTGAGTTTCACAGTCAATTAGCTAACATTGACAGAATAACTATATCTCATTAAAAGAAATGTGTAACTCTTCAACCTAAATTATAAAAGAAACTATACATGTCTATGGGAACATTATTTACATGTAATATATACAAATTCTACCTTATTCTTGTTAAGTTTCCAATCGATGTGCTGAAAACCAAAAATAGATATTATTAAACATTAAATTTCTATATATTTTCACTGAAAATGAAACCAATAGATGTATAAATTTTATCTTATGAAAAGGACATTTTAAAAATACATTTAATATTTCACTTGCCAAGCTACCAAGTTTTTCTTTTGTGCGTGAAGCGAGCTGACAAAGAGAAGTCATGCCACTCATTGTAGTTCATGGTATAAGGTGCATCTGCTATGTGATAAAGTAAGGCAGGTTTATTATATTGTATCAACACTTTTTAGAACAAAAATTTTAACACTGCTTGAAAAGAATGAAAGTTAGCACTGCTAGAAAAGAATGAAAGGTTATCTTTCATCTTGAGATATTTATGAAAAACCAATTAAAATAACACTGTGATGAAGTAATAATAATTCATTGGAGCTCTTAACAATAGCTTAAAAAGTGAAGTTTGTCTAATCACAACTAAATCAATCATATTGTGCCCACATTTTCAGTGTAAAATGTACCGAAACACAGTGTGTTTTTCTTATAGACAGCAAAAGAACAATACTGTACTCCACGCATTTTTCATCTAGATCCATAAGTAGATATCAACTACCCTCTTCACTGTCAGTGTGTATGTAGCACTGTACACAGCTCAGAATCTCCTCAGGTTTTTGCACAGTAATCTGCACTTTCAATGATACCAATTATTCTTTTTGTTCAATGCAAACCATTAATCAGCCATAATCTCCATGCAAATGACTCTAGTTGCACAAACTTGTTAAACCCAATGCACATGCTCAGACAACACTCCATCATCCTTCCATGAGACTCCACTGTGTGCAGACACTGCACTACTCTTCCAGGATTAGCATATTTTGCATAGTATGATGTGCTATTAATACTATTCTTATTTTGACTGTTATAGAGTGATTTGTTAATTTCTGAGCTGTTATTAATTTGTCATTATAAGCCCACTGGACCACAGGTGATAATATTCCTTATTCTTACATGCACCTTGTGACTGTACTGATGCTGCTGTTATTGGGAACAACTTCATTTCCTGATCTGTATCTAAGGATATTTTATCTGAACCAAGACTGCTTGTCTCATCGCTAAGAATACCCCTGCTTCTTTTAGACCTCTCCCTGCTCCTTGGAGTGCCACTGAAATAGATAACTGGGAGTGCTTTTGTAGGGAGGGTTGTGCACTCTTGAACCAAAGGAGTGGATCCTGTGCTGCCCTCTAGTTCTTCATCTGAGACATCTGCTGAAGGCACACCAGAGCTCACAGTCTGATATATTTAGGTCGAGCACCTACAATGAATGTTTGCTACATGCAGTGCCTGTTTGTAAATGTTATGATGTGGCTGTTTGCTTTGCAGGTTCATTTCAGGTTGCTGTCTGTAGCTAATGGCTCTTGGCAGTGGATCCAATAAATAAAGTCCTGTCATTCCCTCTGCCCCTCTTATTTCTAGGTTAGAGGTTGCCTTCAGCAGATCTGGAGAGCATGGAAATCTACTAGCACAAAATCTTGGATGCTGGAGGTTCTTTACTTCAGTCACCAGTGGCCATTCTTTGACCCAGGTCCCCCACTGTCCTACCAAATCATCTACAACTCTTATCTCTTCAACCCTGTGAAAAGGTAGGTTCTCAACGAAGAAGTGGTCTCTACACTGCAGAAGTGTGTTATCGTGGAGATTTTGCTGGAGTCACAGAGGTTTAGTTGGCTATATCTCTCCAAATTTGTCAGGAGGAAGGAAAAAAAGATTACTGACCTTGGCTAGCTCAGTGAGTTTCTTTGCTTGCTTCCCTTCTGTATAAAGAATGTGGAGACCTGTCCACAGTGGAGACTACTTTGTTTTTATAGACCTGAGGGAAAAGCACTTTCCTGTCTACATTCACCTAATTTCCAGTTAGTTCAGTAACTTCATGTTGTTTGACTGTACTGCATGTTCTAATTCTAGGCCCTCTGCATCAGTCTGTTCACTTTAACTGATGTCTTCATCAGGATCCTTGTCCCAGTTGATTCTTCTCATAAGGGTCCCAAATTGCTGAGTAGCTACATCTAAGGGGAGCTTTTTCCTTTCAAAAGGGAGTTGAAGCATTGCCCATTCCTTGGTGGAATTTTTCGAAACCGGGATGACTGTGGCAAATGGCTTTAGTTCTGCCATTGGCTCCCGTTTTCTAGTTACTACATAATTCTGAAAATCTGCCTTCGCATGGTTAATTATTTTAAAAGTGAAGGGACAGAAGGCTGGGGCTACTTCGTGAGCAAGTTGGGTTTTATTCATAATGGGAGTATAGATCCATTTACCGCTGACCTGGTAATGCTACATTCACAGGTAAGAGAATTGTTTCTTTTTGTGGTTTCTCCATGTCTAGCAAAGGTGGTATCGGGCGCCATTCTGTATTACGGAATGCTGCCCTGTCTCTCAACTCCACATGTACAACTTTGATCATGGTTTTTCTCTCATTAATTAGATACTTACCATCAGGAGAGAAAATGCTTGAGGCGTCTCATCAAGGATTATCAGTATAATCAGGGGTGAATATTGGAGACCCTGTTATGTTTTTATCTGAAGTTTTGTAGTCTGAACTGGCCATTTCGTTGGTTCCAGTTGGAATTCTAACCTTAGACCTTGTTTGGGCAGAATTCGTATCCACTCTCCCTTTTTTGTTGCAGGATGCAGTACTCTTACACTTTGGAGCATACATTACTGACTTAATTTCCTTGATTTCCTGCTCGGAATCATGAAATATGTCCATTATATATTGCCGTTCTGTGGCAAGGGCATCTTTGATAGTACTCATAATTTCCTTATGGAACTGGTCAAATGCCACAAACTGTGTATCTCTTCTGGGGGAGCTTGCATAATCTAACTGAGCATCCACAGCTGAACTATAACTTCCTGTTACCCAGGGGGCAGAAGCCCTGGGTGAGTTACTATACCCCTCCGAAAATGTAGTCATTTCAATTGGGATTAGGTGGATCCTTGTATCCCTTTTGGGGAAGGATCCTGTTCAGCTTCTGAAAGCTGCATGGGGGACTGAATTCCTTCTGGAAGGTTTCTCCCATGGTTAGCTGAAAGCTGTGTCCATGATCCTTCTAGGTTCAGCAAGGTCATTTCGATAGCAATATCAACGTCATATTCTTTTGTAAATCACCTCCAAGTGAAGATTCCTCTACTTCCTCCGCAGGGTTAACCTGGGAGGTATTAGGGACTGATGTTACCATGTTCTGGCCCAAACATAGATCATCTGAGAAAGGGTTACATATCTGCTGCCGGAAAGATATAATCTCCCCCTTCCTTAGCCTTGCTGAACCCTAGGACCCATTGAGACCGCTTAAAACGAGCTGTTTCATCCTTGAAACTTGCTGCCAGGAGCGTACTATGAATTTCACAAATATCTGGCGACCAAGCACATTTTCCTTATTTTTTACAAGGAGTATGCTCATGGGAGGTGGTATGGGCCATACCCACTGGCAAAAAGTGAACTGAGCAATTTGCTATGGAACACTTGAGCTGAGGGTCCTGCATAATGGTGGCCCTTTAGTGAAAAAACCAAGTTGCTATTAGAAACTAATTCGTATAAATTGTTTTTAATAAGGGACACTTCTGTAGATCCCTATGTCATTAGTATATTCCATATTACAGGTTAACTTGATTACAAGTGTGCAGTTATCTATGTTAACTTAAACTCTTTGAGGTTTAGGTTATTTTTGACACCCATATACAGCTGTGTTACTTAAATTGTTAGTCCTTTTGCAATGGCTATGTGAAATTTTAATTCTAAATTGTCAGGCCATTCAGACTAATCTTCTATGAACTAATTTTTTTTAACTAACTCAAGCTACTGTTTTACATGGATTAGGTTAATGCTTCTAGTATAATCTACGTTAAGCTAAGCATACAGGATTTCTTAGAGGATTCTCGCTCAACATATTATAAGCTATTAAATCATCTTGGCCCGGGGAATCACTGATAAGCGTGCATATTTGTTGAACATTTAATGTCACTTGACTCTACGGGAAATACAAATGAAGTTCTGGTCATCTACATATACTGGTTCTGGTAAGGATGTTCTAAAACTTCTTTTAAACATTATAGATCCTGGAGCCTTCTTTGTTGTGCTATGAGGTGTGGCTCTGTAGTTCTTAAGAAATGCACTAAAATTACTTTTCCAATTCAAATTCTGACACTGAGAGGTCCTGACAGCCTTTTAAAATGGTTTGCATAACCCTTTCTACCTCTCCATTGGCTTGCGGCCATAATGGTGTTATTTTCCTATGGTGAAAACCTTGTTCCTCACTAAAAATTTTTACAGCACCTTGGGAACCCCAAAAATACTAAAAATTCTCTCTAATGCTGGTAACACTGTGGTTGATGCCGTAGACTTTTACCACTTCAACAACTGGATATCTACTATAATCATCAATAACTACAAGTAAATATTCCTGTGATGGGTAAATTGGCCCACAGAAATTAACAGAAATTTCTTCCCACACTCCATCTGGAAGTACTGAGGGAAACAAATTCTCTCTCTTGTCCTCATGTGTGCATGCCTGACATGGGAGACAACTCTTAATTCTCTGCTGTACCTTATCATCTATCTCTGGAAACCAAACCTTTTCTCTTAATAGCTGCTTGGTTTTAACAATGCCTTGGTGTCCTACATGAGCAAGATCTATCACCTTCTCTTCTAATGTACAAGGAATGACAATCCTTGAGCCCCTTAAAACTATACCATGGTCCATCCATAAAGAAAGCTCTTGCCTAATCCTGTAAAACATTGTGAACCTCCTATCATTCTCTTTCTTTCTCATAACATCCCACCTGTTAGTCTTAATAGCTTCTATGTCCTTCTCTAAAGTCGTATCTAATTTGGTTTCCATTTCAATTTTCTCTAAACTTAAGGATTTTGGTACTGCTTTTGTCATAATGTAATTCACAAATTCCTCGGTTTCTGCTTCCTTGTGCAAGGAGGGCTGTGAAACTGGGTGCCTGGACATATAATCAGCTGGATTGCTTTTCCCTGGCTTGTAAATTACTGTGAAGCCATATGGCATTAATCTTAAATTCCACCTTTCTAACCTTACTGTTAATTTTGCTGTTGGACTATTGAAAATTTTTACTAAGGGCTGGTGATCAGTAATTACTCTAAAAGATTTTCCATACAAGTAAATATGAAATCTTTCAATACAATATACCATAGCCAAAGCTTCACACTCACTTTGCGAGCACCGCTACTCTACCTCTGAAAAGGATTTACTGGCATAATTAATAATCTCTGTTTCCCCATTTAAGTCTTCCTGCACTGGCCCTTAAACGCCGAGTGTCTATTTACAAAAGTGTCTCCCGTGTGCCGGCAGGGTTTGGGAGTTAGCGCCGAAGTGGAAAGAAAGTTTTTTTCAAAAAATCACTGCACGCTTAGTTTTTAAGATTAAGAGTTCATTTTTGGCTCCTTTTTTTGTCATTGCATGAAGTTTAGTATGCAACCATCAGAAACAAAAAAAAATATCATTATCATATATAAATATTGGAATATATGACAGCACAAAAAAAAATTCATATATAATTGCATCCAAATCGCGCCGTGAGCAAAACGGTTAAAGCTAAAGAGTTTTTTTTTTTCGTTGTATTGTACACTAAATTGCAATGTTTTGGCATATAACAAATTGTAAAACGATCAAAGCAACACAGAGAAAATATTAACACAAAATGATGCATGAATTCGTAATGCACGGACGTAAAAACAAGTTTTTTTCAAAAATTCACCATAAATCGAAATATTGTGCTAGAGACTTCCTGTTTGTTGCAAAATGAAGGTAAATGATTGAATATTACTAGAATGTAAGAGTTGTAGCTTACAATTGCAGTTTTCGACCATTTCGGTCGAGTTAAAGTTGACCGAAGGTCGAATTTTTTGTATTTATTGTGATTTATATGAAAATATTTCAAAACTGATAAAAGCTACAACCATGAGTTATTTTTTGTTGTATTCTACATGAAATTGCGCACATTTTCATGTATAAAACTTTATGTAATGGCTAATAGAAAACGGTGCAAAAATTACGACAGTGACTAAAGAATTTCTGAGATTTCCAGCAGAGTTAGCACGTGGAGGTAAGGAAAAAGTTTTTTCAAAACTTCACCATAAATTGAAATATTGTGCTAGAGACTTCTCGTTTGTTGCAAAATGAAGGTAAATGATTGAATATTACTAGAATGTAAGAGTTTTAGCTTACAATTGCATTTTTCGACCATTTCGGTCGAGTCAAAATTGACCGAAGGTCGAATTTTTTCTATTTATCGTGATTTATATGAAAATATTTCAAAACTGATAAAAGCTACAACCATGAGTTATTTTTGTTGTATTCTACATGAAACTGCACAAATTTTCATATATGAAACGTTATGTAGCGGCTGATAGAAAACGGTGCAAAAATTATGACAATGTGACTAAAGAATTTCTGAGATTTTCGGCCGAGTTAGCGCGCACGGACGTAAGGAAAAAGGTTTTTAAAAAATTCACCATAAATCGAAATATTGTGCTAGAGACTTCTCGTTTGTTGCAAAATGAAGGTAAATAATTGAATATTACTAGAATGTAAGAGTTTTAGCTTACAATTGCATTTTTCGACCATTTTGGTCGAGTCAAAGTTGACTGAAGGTTGAAATTTTGGCACTTATCGTAATTTATATGAAAATATTTCAAAACTGATAAAAGCTACAACCATGAGTTATTTTTTATTGTATTCTACATGAAATTGCACACATTTTCATATATAAAACTTTAAGTAACGGCTAATATAGAATGGTGCAAAAATTATGACAAAGTGACTAAAGAATTTCTGAGATTTTCAGCAGAGTTAGCGCGCGGAGGTAAGGAAAAAGTTTTTTTCAAAAATTCACCAAAATCGAAATATTGTGCTAGAGACTTCCTGTTTGTTGCAAAATCAAGGTAAATGATTGAATATTACTAGAATATAAGAGTTTTAGCTTACAATTGCATTTTTCGACCATTTCGGTCGAGTTAAAGTTGACCGAAGGTCGAATTTTTTGTTTTTCATGATTTATATGAAAATATTTCAAAACTGATAAAAGCTACAACCATGAATTATTTTTTGTTGTATTCTACATGAAATTTCGCACATTTTCATATATAAAACGGCTGATAGAAAACAGTGCAAAAATTATGACAAAATGACTAAAGAATTTCCGAGATTTTCAGCAGTTAGCGCGTGCGGACGTAAGGAAAAAGTTTTTTTTCAAAAATTCACCATAAATCGAAATATTGTGCTAGAGACTTCCCGTTTGTTGCAAAATGAAGGTAAATGATTGAATATCACTAGAATGTAAGAGTTTTTGCTTACCAAAAGAAAAAAAAATATATATATATCTACAGTATATATATAATATATATATATATATATATATATATATATATATATATATATATATATATATATAATATACACACATTCATATATACACACACACACATATATATTTTTTTTTTTTTTGGTACGAATACAGTATACAAATAAAAGGAATGCAGGTGAAAAACTTTTTTTTTTGCATAAAGCGAAATAATATACAAAACACCAATAAATAGATATATAAAAACTTGTAATAAATATAAAATTAAATATAAAATCAATGCAGAATACTCACTCGTAATCCAGACTCTTTGTTCTATTCTTGTTTTCTCCCTCCTCCATTGAAGTCTTGCATTTTTTTCCTCTAGACATGACGAGGTACAGGTGGAGGAGGGAGACGCGCGCCCTTACTGCAGATGGGCCGCCCTTCGGCAGTCCGTCGCGCCCTCCAGTGTCCCTTGGGTAGGCGCACTCCAATATATGACTGCAGTGTGGTATTTGCAGTCACACTCCCTGATCCTGCAAAGTGCTCCCTTGCAGGTGCAACAGACGAACCGGGTGTCTCTTGTTCTGCCATTCATATCGCACACCTGCCACCGTTTCTGCTTACGCCCTTTTAGGGGCTCCAGTGTGTGATCCTCTGCCTGCAGCCGACACACAGGATCCACTACCCGACGGGACATTGGAATGTCAGGGAGGGCGGCAGCAGGGGCGGCATCATCAAGGGCGGCGTTGGCAGGAGCAGGACGACTGAGGTTGGCCCTCCTAGCGACATCTGCCCTATCCTCTCGGGGCAGATCTGGAGCTCGCGGGCAGGGGGGCGGTGTTGGAAGGCCACTCCTCAGGATTGAAGTTTATGAGGGCATTCCCGGCCACTTCGAGAAACTGGATGTGGGACAACCTCCGGGTGTCCGAATTGTACCCAAAGTAGAGGATGTAGGCATTCTGGAGGGCCAACTGAAGGAGGTATTTGAGGAGTTTCTGTGTCCACCTCCTGGTTCTCCTGGCGAAGGGATAATACTGGATGAGTTGATCAAAGAGATCAACTCCTCCCATGTGCCTATTGTAGTGCCCGATGACAGTAGGCCGTTGGACACGAAACTCCTCATACGTAACTCGGCCCTGCCAACGTGTCTTCTTCCACTGAACGACCTCTTCTTGGATGGGCTCATGACTGGTCGTAATCATGGGCACGAGTCTGACCCCCTTCCAACAGATGACGAAGACATCTCCCTTCCGCCGGCACTCTATCCCTCCTCTTGCCAGATGTTGCAGGCACCAACCGAAGGATACCACTGATGTGCACACCTTCTTCATACAGTTCCTGGGCCAGGGATACTGAGTTATAATAATTATCCATAAACAGGTGGTATCCCTGGTTATGGAAACGATCCACAAGACCGAAGACAGTGTTACGCAGCCTGGAGAAGACCCCGGAATACACAGAGAAGTCAACGACGTATCCAGTGTTGGATTTCATAATAAAAAAGAACTTCACACCATATTTCTTTGGTTTCTTGGGGTTGTACACTTTTATGCTTAGACGTCCTTTGTATGGCATCATCCACCTCATCCAAAGAAAGGTTCTTGGAAGGAACCACAAGAAACTGGCACCATTCACGAATGTACTCCAACACTGGGCAGACTAAGATGAGGCGATCTGGGTTATTCCGGGGTATGGCCCTTTGGTTGAAGGCATTGAAATACCTGTCCAATGCCAGGAAACTATCACAGGGCATAATGCCGGGCACATTGGGCGTACTTAAAAAAAAAATTCCGCCTCCAATATTGCCTGACGTCGGCAGCAGGCATCATTCCAAAAAAAATGTGGAGCCCCAAAAAATGTGCCATGTCCGTGAGGTTGCAGCCCGCCATCAATACGACGTCATCTGCAGTTCCTCATGGCAGTACCAAGCGCAATCCGCCATCTCTGCAACGAGGTATTCCAGCAATTCCCGTGTAAGAAAGAGCTGAATGAACCCCAGTGCAGTGAGAGGCACAGGGAGTCAGTCAGTCCAGGTACTGCCGTGAATGGGTGCATGTTAGGTGGGGTGGGGTCCTCCAACCACCCCTCATCACTTTCGGACGAACGGCCTTCATCTAGGCTGCCGCGACGTTGCGACCTTCGCACCCCCCGCCCCACCACTGGCCAATCTCCCTCACTTTCACCATCACTTTCTGTCTTGTCCCCACCAGCCACAATCAGTGCCTCCTCCTCCTCAAACTCTCCCTCATAAGCACTGAAACCACTGAACTCGAGTTCACTTTCATGCTCTCGCTCTCGTACTGACATTGGGGGAAAATATTCGTCATCACTGACATCGGGCGTGATGTCCTCGTCACTAGATGACCAACAAGTATTCATCAATGTCCTTTTGTTGGAGGCCTCCCAAATGTTTACGAATGCCTCTCAGGACACCACGATGTTTCCTAGGGGTCGTAAAAGGCACAGGGTACAGCCCTTGGGGCTCAAGGTCACTTTCGGCCACACGTGGCTGTACAACACGGCACACATAAGATAGATCACCTTGGGTGCTGCGTCCCTCTCCAGCATCCAAGTCTAAAACGCGTCTCAGACGCTTACTACCGACAGGCAATACATGCCTTCCAGAGTCCTGATGACATTGGGACATCTCTGCGTATGTCCTATTGCGTCACAAACACGCTAACACTTGCACAAGTTTGGCAAAACACGAACGCATCAAGAAATCGCTCTCTGACAATGCGTTGCTGAAGCTTTCTAGTGGGAGGAGAAAGAAATTCGCACATGCGCAGCCGGGTCACGCTTGTAAACAAAACAACAGCGTGATCCGTGAACTCCCAGCATCCCTCAAGGCGCGTGATTTAAAATTTTTCGCAAACTAGACCTATAAGTATTTTTCCGCGAATATTTAAAAAAACTTTTTGTAATCGACGTATTTTATGTCCACTCGGCACCCGACAGACAATTTTTGTCGACGTAAAATACGTCCAGTTGGCATTAAAGGGCTAGTAGAGTACCAATTCCTACAGGGCTTGCATCCACAATAAGAGAAATCTCTTTTTTAGGGTCAAAATATGCCATGACCTCGGAACCCGTTGACCTATTCTTAATTTCCTCAAAACTTTGCTCTTGGGCAGCTTCCCACTTCCACTGAACATCCTGTTTAGTTAAATCTCAAATCAGGTATAAACACAGAGCAATAATTAGACATTCCTAGAAAACTCCTAACTTCACTAGCATTACTAGGTCTTTGGGCATTCTTAATTGCCTCTACTTTCTTAGGATCAGGAGGCACACCTTTATCAGAGAAAATACGAGTATAACCAAAATAATTCAAATTACTCTTATTAAATCTACATTTATCTCTATTGAGAGTTAAATTTCTATTTTGCAACCTCTCCATAACCTTCTTAACCTTCTTAAGAATACAATCATGCTCTGCTTGCTTTTCAGCATATATAAGAATATCACCTGCAATGTTAGTTGCACCTTCAATATCAGATAACAATTCCCTAATGACATTCTGGAATATTTCTGCTGCTAAGGATATACCAAAACTAAGTCTTTTATACCTTCTAAGATCAACATGAGTAGAAAATGTGGTAATATACCTTGAATCCTCATGCAGCTCAAGTTTATGTTACCCTTGGTTTAAGTCAAGTTTAGAAAATACCTTTGCATTGTTAAGATCAGCCATTATCTCATTTAATGTTGGAGTGAGATGCCTCTCTCTTCTGATAGCCTTGTCAGCTTGTCTCATGTCTACACATATTCTTATATCTTGCAAATCTGAGCCTTTGGGTATTGTAACTACTGTATAGGAGAAACCCACGGAGTTGGTCCTTCTACCTTTTCAATTATGTCATTTGCCTCCAACTCCTCAAGTTTCTTTTCTACCCGTTTGCGAATCTTGGAAAGGGATACATCTATGTTGCTGAGCAACAGGCTGTACAGTCTCATCACTGTGAAGCCTAATCTTATAACCCTTCAACTTACCTATGCCTTCAAAGACATTTTTAAACTCAGAAACAATACCACTAGTAGAATCAATTGTGCTTATGAACTTTAAAATTCCCATTCAACAGAAGCCTTATAATCTAAAACAGACAAAAGTAAGAGTTTGTACCTTCCACAAAATAAATTGTCCTTTTTACATTACCATTAGCAGATATCTGACAATCAAATTCTCCCACTAATGAAAGGGGTACAACACTTTCAAAAGGATATATTTTAGCCTTGCTTTTACAAGACTAAACCTTATTTTTCAATTTCTCATAATCAGCAGATACTAAAATGGTGACGGTTGCAACAAAGTCAGCACAAACTTCCTTAAGCACATTATTAATGTTAACATATACCATAGGTCTCTCAATATTACTTTTCCTACAAATAACCCGGTTAACATAAAATACATGACCTTTATCACTACCACCTTCACTGCTAAAATTATACTTCATGTTCATCAATACTTTTAACAGTTTTCCTTTTTTAACATAACCTAGTAAAATGACCTTCCGTACCACATGTGCTGCAATGCTTACTTATTGCAGGACACGGTTTCCTTGTGTGTGGGTACTCAAATCCGAATCTCCAGCACGTTCCGTTTATAGGCCTTTGGAGTGAGGTCCTGCTTAGGCCTTAATGCTGAATTCCCCTTTTGCTTCTGTTGTCTTGCTCCATCTGATCCATACTGTGAATTTATACAAGATCCTTGCTTTCCACTCAGTGAACGTCTTTCTCTATAATGTGCACATGATGAATTTCCTTCATCTGACACTGCTGTCCTTTGATTGCTTGAGGTCTGAGCATAACCTGTTTTAGGCTTAGGCCTATGTGTTGCTCTTCTGGCTAGATTAACTTCTCAGGCATCCTTATTTTCAATTTTCCTTGCTTGAAATTCTGAATGCTCTTCAGCTTGGATAAATTTTATCATCTCTTAGTGTCATTTCCTTCTTCAAAATCTTCCTACATCACGCTTCCGATGTACCATGTTCCATTATTTGTACAAGAATCTTGTTGTCTTTATCCCCCAAACATGCAGCTTCTGGCTAATTCCTGCAATCTTGAAACATAGGCCTGAATTCCTTCATTAGGCTGCTGCACACACTGGCGAAATTTATGATTTCATAAAACCTATTAACCTGGGGTTTAAAATATTCTTCAATTGATTTTATGACAGTTTCCACATCGTCCTCCCCTCCTTTTTGTGCATCTGTGAACCCTTTGTAAATCTCTGCTATTTCTTTCCCCACAAGTAAATGCAGTAGGGCTTTTTGCCTCTTCTTATCCTTAATGTTATGGGCTACTACAACATTCCAAAAATCTGCTGTCCAGTCCTGCCAACTGTTGGCCACACTGCCATCCTCACTGTGAACTCGAAATGGTTCGATATACCTAGCAAAATCTGCCATGCTGGGTTAGGCTAGGCTATCACACTAGGGTCTTATCCCTTGCCCTAGATCAACATTATGCCCAAATAATGTCTTGTTCCTCTCGTACTCCGAGAAAATATAGCTATCCTAAGCTATAACAGCCACAAAACATGTTATGACATTAAGGAAATGAATATCATGCATAGCCTAGGACAGCCTACCTAAAAGCAACTGCCAGATGAGCTTGTGGGTCCTCTTCATACAGCCTGTTAGGCTAACTCCTCTTTGATCGTCGCCATTATTAAATCTTCTTAGCCTAATGAGGAATCGCTGATAAGCTTGCATATTTGTTGAACATTTAATGTCACTTGACTATACGGGAAGTACAAATAAAGTTCTGGTCAGTTTTTACACATCGCTGGTTACCTGAATATTGGCGGTTCTTCCTCTACACAAACGCCTCCCATACTTACTACTTCACCAGGTTACTTGAAGTTATGATTCTCATATTCTAAGAACACAACATAAGCCACTGCCTATTCTAGGTTTATTTAAAACTCAACGATATCAACTATACAGAAAATAACCCTCTTATAATCTGGTTTTTCATTTTATGCGGCCGAGACCACCCTTTTGTCTGATACTCAGCCACGCTGTTTTTAAGCTAATACTGTAGAAGGATATTCCCTTAAAAAGGGGTTCCTACTTAACCCTTAAGGGACAGCATAAGTTATCAATGTGCAGCACCCCAGACTGGGAAAACTTTGAGGTCAGCAAAATAAAAAAAAATCACATCAATGGAAAGAGAATGACACATACATTCACAATGTATAAATAAAAAAAAATAAAAAAAATTTTCCCTACCTTCCACAAGAAGTTGAAAATGACTATTTACAACCCCTTGTGGGGCCTCATTTACAAGACAATCGTAAATTTTACCAACTTATGTATGTTTTTTCTAATAAATAAATTTATTGTATTTTGTAAAATTATTATTACTGCTCACACAATATCAAAACAGATGAGAAATAAAAGGAGTAACAAATTTTTGGCATATTTGTTGAAAAATATTCATGTAAATTTACAAGAAGGAAGATTCAGTAACTTTTTTTGTACTTTTACATGCTTTTTCTAATATTTCTTTGCAATTTTCTTTGTAAAATTACATTTAAAACCAACATACTATCATAAAAGAGAAAAACAAAAAACAACAGCAACCCCTTCATATATTTACAAGCAAATTTACAAAAAGAGAGAGATGCGGTACTTTCCCCCTTGAAGTCACAAGCATTACTGATGGCTGTGAAAAGATGTCTGTGGCAACTGGCCTAACTCTCACGTCTGTATAAAAGTTGCACTAGTGAATTTATAGCATATACAGGCGGTCCCCGGTTTACGACGGGGGTTCCGTTCTTGCGCCGCGTCGTAACCCGAAAATCGTCGTAAGCCGGAAAATCGTCGAAAATCGTCAAAAATCATAAGAAAACCTTACTTTTAATGCTCTGGGTGCATTGAAAACGATGTAAACTGCATTATTATTGAGTTTTACATCAAAAAAACCTTCAAATTATGATTATTCTGCCGTTTTGGGGCCATATTTCTTCCGTCGGATCGGCATACGACGCGTCGTAACCCCAGAACATGCGTCGTAAGCCGGGAAATAATTTCTGATGAATATATTTCAAAAGCGTCATAACCTCGGAACGTCGTAAGCCGGAACCGTCGTAAACCGGGGACTGCCTGTAGAAGTATTGGCACCTCTGTTTCGAATCATTATTACCATAACCGTGGTGCGTAATACTGTTTCACACTGAGGCTCAATCCGTCCACCTCCCCAAACCTGTTTTACTTCACACTGAGGCTCAATCCGTCCCTTAAGGGTTAATCTGGTTAGGCTACTGCCTGTTCTAGGTTTATATCACTTTTAAGAATATAGCCTACATAAGACCCTACTAGTATGTAGCCTTACAGATGGGCTACAGAGTTGTAAAAAACTAGGTTATTTTTATTGGGCCTAGAATACTGTTTATATAATTATAATCCTAGGTTTATTTATTCTTTCTTAGCCTAGTATAGGGTATTACAGAATCCAGATTATTATAGATCAATCTTAAAAGTATAGGCTATATAAAAAAAAAAAAACTTACTAATATGTAACCTTATAGTTAGGCTACTATTTTGGTCTAACCCAGGTTGTTGTTTATATCCAATCTTAGGCTATTTGGTCTACTATATAAAACAATAACCCACTAATGTGTAACCTTATAGCTAGACTATCACTTACTCTAATCTAGGATACTGTCTAATCTGGTTTATTTAATTCACACTTAATGGTATGGGTTACATAAAACACAATTAACTTAGTATGTAGCCTTAAAGCTAGGCTACTATCTCATCCGGCACAGGTTACTAATTTCATCTAGTCCTAGGTTACTTGGTCTACGCTTATGATTGAGTCCAATAATGGGATGTTTAGTAAAAGGTTGTCACTTAACTTAAGGTTCTGCCTAGTCCTGGATTATTTAGATCATGCCTAAGTATACATTCTATATAAAGGGAGAAAGTCTGTAGCCTGTTTATCTAATCCTAGGGTCCTTGGTGTAAACTAGGCTGCTGCCTAGGACTATAAAAGGATATGTCTTTACAAGTTCTCACCTGCCTTCATTTAGGTTACTACCTAATCCAGGTAGGGTATGTAATCCTAGGTTATAGGCTACAGATATCTACTATAGTCTCAATTTTTCTAACTGAATCTGTTATTAATGAATTGTGGAACATTTCTTTATTTAAAACTTCTAAATAGAATGACGAATTCTTCAAAATTTGCGCTTTTCACGAATAGCAAACAGAGATTGTGAGAAAGCACCGACCATGTGCTCATGAAACAAAGGCTGGTTTCCAGTTTTCATACACAAATTAAATAACTGTTCCACAGTTTAAACTAACAATTTTTAACTGGAGATTAAAAATAAGCACTTAAGTTTCAAGTTTAGATGTTTCCATGATCCTAACTAATGAAAAAATTGAGAATTGAAGAGCTTCTAGTACTGTACGGAGCACTGGCTTTATGTATGCAATACACGTTGACAAAGAGAGATAATGGATCCTCCTTGCAGGTTTTGATGTTGGAAAACGTGGTTCAGCTTCGCTGAAGGGAAAATACCCTCTTATCTTTTAGCCCATTATACTCCATCACGTGTTATAGTGTTTATCATTACGACACAATACCTGGCTACAAGACCAGGCTAAAAGATATTTATTTGATATTAGTCTGGTCACCATGGAGGGGTAGCTCCTTGAGGACAATACATGCAACTACCCTATCAAAATATAATTTTTGGCATTTTTTGGTACTATTTACTATTTTATTTTTTCATAGTATTCAAAACCTAACTTGAAAATTTTAGTCTTGCATTTTCATTCTTTATGGTTTAAACTTTGAGTTGGGTTTTTAATTTTTCAAATTGACTGATAAATAATGGAAGAGGGTTTTCAAAATTTGGAAAAATGTATAAAGTAAGTCAGTCATGTACACCTCAAAGTGTAAAAGTACTACATCTTGTAACCGAAAAGTGAGCGTGGATACAAATGCTGCCCAAACAAGGTCTAATGTTAGAATTCCCACTGGAAACAACGAAAGGGTCAGTTCGGAACACACAACTTCAGATCAAAACATAATAGGGCTCCAATACTCACCCTTGATGATACTGATAATCCTTGGTGAGACGGCTCAATGTGCATTTTCTCCCGATAGCAAGTATGTAATTAATGACAGAAAAACTATGATCGCAGTTGTACATGTAGAATTTACAAATGACAGCATTCCCTAATACAGAATGGCACCTGGTACCATCTTCATCAGACACGGAAGACCACTAACAGAAACGGTTTTCTTGCCTGTGCCTATAGCATTAAAATCTATAGAAATCACCCTTTGTCAGGTCAATGAAAAATGGACCTCAACTTCCATTTTGAATAAGACCCAAGTTATTCACCAAGTAGCCCCAGCCTTCTGTCCCTTCACTTTCAAAAATATTAATCACGTGAGGACAGAAGGGATGCTTTAAAGACCCTTAAATAATGCCTACATTGCAACACATGAGGTGCACTGACAGCACTACCCCCTACATGGATGAACTTTTGTGAGTCTGGGTTTGGTCAAAAGCACCTGTTGGTGATTATAGATGAGTTAACGAGGTTTGTGGAGATTTTTCTGTTGAAGAGTAAGATGGCGGATGAGGTTGAGGTGGCATTTTTTCATGGGTATATTTGTAAATACGGGGTTCCGGAGGTACTTATTACGGATAATAGGAGAGAATATGTGAATAAAAAGTTAGTGTCTTGCAGAAGTTATGGGGATACAGAAAGTAAATATTCTTCCGTACAGGCCAGAGGCTAATGGGTTGTGTGAGCGAGCCAATAGGAAAGTGCTCGAGGCTCTTAGAGTAACAGTGGGTGGCAATGATACTAACTGGGATAGATATATAGATGTGGTTACAAACAGCATAAATACAATGGTTAGTGACACCATTGGCGTGTGAGGTGGAGGCATTGTTTGGTTATCCAGTTCGGGGTGCATTTGATTTGTTGTTGATACCTTCAGGTTGTGATGATATGGTCAAGTTGTTGGTTGCTCAAGCTAAAGAGAGACATGCACATCTTAGTAGTAATTTGGAGTTAAAGACTCCAGAAATGGTCGCGAGAAGCGATGCAAAATCTGATGGCGTTAGTCGCAGTTGGGGATAATGTTCTTTTGAAGATGAATGTCAGAAATTAATTGAATTACAAGTTGGGTCCCAAGTTTGATGAGCCATTTCATGTTACAGAAGAGAAAAGGGAAAATAGGTTCATAGTTTTGAATGAAGACACGGGGTGACGAAGTTAACACACATTTCTAAGATTAAAAGAACAGTTTAAGTTTATTTGGGTTTCTTTTTTTGTGTTTTTTGTTGGGTGTCTGTTTTGGTTTTCCAGGGATAATGAGTTTTGAAATGTGGGGTGGGTTGACTGGTTTTTTCAATCTTTCTTTGCTTTCTTTTTGTGGAGTTGAGCATGTGTTTATGGTTTTTTATCAAATGTATCATTTATATCTTTACTGGGGTAGAACCAGGAGACGGAAAAGAGGAATGGTTGCTTTAGCCACAGGGGTGACCTAGATTTAACAATAGCTTAGTTTACAGTTCATACAACAATTTTGAATATTGAGAAAGAGACCGAATCTCAAGTAAAAGCAGTAATAGCAGCGTCAGAAGGGTGTATTTCAGAAGATATTCTACCTTTAGGGGTGTTAGAATGTCTTGATGAATGGGCTTATAAATGGTGGTCCAATATACAGAATTCGCGGACTCATCTATTAACGGAATTCTCTATGGAACATATATATGCATTATTCGCTGAAAATTCGCCTATTCACGATATTTTTCACTGAGAAATATTCACTAATTACTGTATTTTCATATCATTTTCATGACTAAATGCATTTTTTGTGATAAAACTATTAAAATACTCGGGTACCCAGGTAGTGCTCGAGTTACGATAATTCGCCTTACAATAATTTGATTCTGCGATGGGGTAAGCAATTAATACGGGCGCAGGCAGCAGTTTACAATCAGGCAGTGAGAGAGACCAAATTACAATAGACCACCTTCTTTTCCTCCAACTCTTTATCCCATCTTCTAGTTAAAAAAGTAAAAGAGAATGATAAAAGTATCATTAGTAACGTTATACTGTACTCGTGTAAATGTGTACACCCATAAACAACCGAATGAGAGACTGTTGTTTTGCTTATAACTGAATCAGATAACAGCCATTTTGCTTGTAGTTCAACAATCGTAAGGTAGTAAACAATTACTGTAGTTATAGTACAAATGAAGTTAAGTAGAATAGGACTGATATATTTTTACATTATACCCTTATTCGTTATGGATAAAAGTTCAGCAAGGAAATATACTGCTAAATTTAAGCTGCAAGTCGTAGCTGAAGCTGAGAAAACAATGTTCAAGTTGCTAATGACTATAAATTATTGTGCATCAGCAACATGGATGAAACTCGACTGTAATTAAAATTGGAGTGAGTATTTCAATCAAAACTATTAGGCATGAAAGAACACATATTACTACTATTTTTATATCGATAAACAATAAATACGTAAAGCTCGTATTATTTTGAATTCAAGTGAAAATAGTAAATGGAATCTTGATTTTTTTTACGCAAAACAAACATGCCCCCAAATGGCCAACATCATCTATTAACAAAAAAAATAGCTAAATTAATTTCACAACGAGAACTATCTAAAGTTATATTTCAACTTAAAAACACTTATATGAAAAATAACCTTGCCCCATATAAATAAAGTATCTAGAGATTCATTTACACTAACTAGAACCAAGAAAAGTGCTTCAAACTGAGTTAAATATGGCAAAATAAACTTACCGTGCAATTGATTTTCAAACCAAAACATTGATCGCAATTTATAATACCAAAGCAATATAAGAACATATTCAATATTATTGGATACAGTGAATTACAGCATAACATTTTAAAAGATCCATGGAAAAGATGCATATTCATTATTGTGATGTTTGTACAATATGATATTAATATGTGAATATAGAGTACAGTATAATGTAGGCTACGCTACCATATATGTATATGATATACTATAGTGCAGGCTAAGCTAATTCTTGTTTGTTATTCAATTTCTCTTTGTATTGAATTATCATAAGTCACTCTGCATGAACCTCCAGAATTAGCTGATTTTAATAATTATTATATCATGTATGTATATACTTTATAGGGTAGGCTAGGCTACCATATATATATACATGGTACTGAATACCCTAGTGTAGGCTAGGCTATATTCGAGATATGTTTTTTCCAACAAACGATGGGTTTTTTGGAACCTAACCCCATCGTATGTAGGATAATACCTGTATAAGCATTTTTAGTTTTTTTTGTTTGAACTATCAAAATAGGCAGTTCTAATAGCTTTGAGGGGTGGATTCTGGGTAACATACACATACAGTATGTTCAAGATTTTGTGCCATACAGTTTGAATGAATTTTGTGGCAAAAGTGCTCAGATCACTTCCATGGGCCATAAATGACTCACAGCAACTTTTACCCCAACTCTAATAGCTAGTCGTACAGCAGAGAGAGGTCAGTTTGGCTTGAGATGTCACAAGGGAATGTTATCCAAAATTCCCATCCAATGACGTCTCGTAAATATTTTACAATATACAGTACTCAGAATTTGTTACTGATTTTAGTTATTATCTGTCATGATATTATGTGAGCTGTAATTATAATTTTAAAACATAAAATAAAAAAATATTACAAAAAACACTTATAACTTGGTAATATTAGCATATTTTTATGACTGTCATTTGGAAAAGCACAGGGTTGGAAATATTCACTTTCAACTTCCCGTGGAAGGTACAGAAAATTTTTATTTTTCTTATACCATGTGCATATGCATGTCTTCCTCTTTCCACAGATGAGTTTTTTTTTAAATTGACCATCTTTAAATTTAACCCAATATAGGGATGTGCCAGGGCTGTGAGGACTAAGGATGTGGAGTTGGCATACCCTGATTATAGCCTGGAGGCAAAAATGCTTAACTCTTGAGGGACGGGCTAAATATATATAGAGGAAGATACACAAATGCACATGGTGTAAGAAAAAAATTCTAAAAATTTTTCCCTACCTTCCACTGGAAGTTGAAAGTGACTATTTACCACCCTGCGTGGGGTCTCTTTTACAAGGCATTCGTAAAAATATGTTAATTTTACCAAGTTACGCATGTTTTTTCTAATAATTAATTTTATTTTGTAAAATTATAATTACAGTTCACACAATATCATAACAGATAAAAACTAAGATCAGTAACAAATTCTGAGTATATTTGTTGTAAAATATTTACAAGATTTACAGAGATGGAGAGATGCAGTAACTTTTGGTGAGGTATACATGTTTTTCCTAATAATTCTTTGCAAAATTACAATTATAGCTAACATACTATCATAAAAGATATGAACTAAAACCAACAGCAATCCCTGGGTATGTTTATGAGCAAATAAATAAAAAGACGTCCCAAAGAGGCAGTACATTCCCCTCTGAAATCTCATGGTATACTGATCAATGTCTCTCCCGAGCTGAGCTGAATAGTTGCCATGAGTCATTTATGGCCCATTGAAGTGCTATGAGCATTTTTCCCGCTAAATTCTTCCAAACTGAATGGCATGTAATATTAATACTCATGTGAGGATTCCCATCCATCACCCAAAACCTGTTATAGATACTCATATGAGGAATCCTGTCCATTAAGGGTTAAAAGAGTATGCTGACGCAAGTGGTTATTCAATAGGAGGATGTCTGATGCAGAAACAGGTTGTGAATGGTACTAAAAAGGACAAAGTGATTGTGGATGTAAGTAAGGCGTTTCATGAGGCAGAGCAGAAGTATTTGATGATTGATTGAGTTGGCTGCACAGATATTTTGTTTGAAAGCTTGCAATCATTTTTGTTTGGGGTGAGGTTTTGTTTAAAAACAGTCGTTAGTTTATTTGCATCATATGAAGAATGTGGATAGGATATCATGTACAGTGGAGGACTTGAGTGAGTTTGATTTTGTGATTGAGTATATACCAGGAGGAAGGAATGTGATAGCTGATATGTTGTCAAGAATACCTGTGAGTGAGAAAGGTAGCACAGGAGGGGTTGCCGAGGGGATTGGCTGTGTTGAAAGAGAGTAAGGGAGGTGGTGATTTGATGTTTTCAATGGACTGAAAGATTTTGTGAGTGATGGTTTGGAGATAAGAGTTCCAGCAAATGTAAATGACTTGAGAGCTGACGTGATGACAGAAGTGTGTAAGAGGCCAGAAAAAATTGGAATGCTAAAAGTTATAGCATACATTAGAAAGCTTCATGTTGTGTGAACCTGGTGTGTTTATGATACAAGAAGAGCTGTTGGTCACTAGTTGTTTGTATGGTGTGATTGTGTGTGTGCATCACTGAGTGGAAAAACCTGTATTGTATCGAGCAGTGTGTGTGAAAGGTGAGTATGTGTTGCATCTGCAGTGTTTGAGTGGGGATATGAGTGTGTGGATGATTCTGAAGAAAGACAAAGTTTGGTGAATAAAAGCAAGGATGAGGAATGCAAAGAGGTGATTGAACTGGGTCCAAAGGAAGTGAATGGGAATATTGTAGTTTAGTTGATACTGGAGCTCAAGTTTCATTGGTAAGTGCAAGTTTGCTTAAGGAGATAGAAAAGTTTATGTGGTATGTTGAGCTTAGATGTGATAATGTGGTTTTGCATGGGGTAGGCATAGGATGAGTTGTGGCATGGGTAGTAGTAGTTTTGGCCATGAGTGTGGGCAAGCTGGTGGAGGTTAAGCAGGAGTTTGTGGTTGAGAGTGATGAACAAATGCCTTTTTGTTTTTTGGTTGGAGTGGACTTTTTGAGAAGGAATTACAGTATATTGCAGCTGATATGGGGAATGAAGTTTTGCAAAATAAACCAGTGTGTATGGTACGTTTTGTGGTGATGACAGATGGGTAAAATGGATTTGTTGACTCTTGAGGATATTGAAGAGATGTAAACAGTTTTCCCTGTAATAAGAGAGCTACATGACTGTGTGCTGTTTAGGATTCCCATAAGCAATTGGGGGGTGATGTTACGAGAGTTTCAAAGGTTTAGTCATAGGTTTGTGTGGTGTCAAGGAATAGTGCATTTCCTTAGGACATCAGCAGATAAGAATAGGTATATTCCTGTGTTTTCAGTTTTTGGGACAAAAGGTACAGTAATACCTCGAACATTCGCGAGGTTAGGTTCCAGAACCTGTCACGGATCAAGAGGAATCGCGAATGTTTGGTAAACACTAAAAATGCTAATAAATGCTTATTTCTAGAGTTTAAACCCTAAATATGACCCAAAATATGCTCCCATTTAAAAGTTAGCTTAATATATTACCCTTGAAAAAAAGAGAAAAATGGTTGACGAAAAAATAGAGTACAGTGTTGCCTAATGGGTATTTGCCACACTAGCGCATTAACAGTATGGTATACTAATGTAACCCCTATACTAATTCATTGGCTGCTGTTTTCTTTTACACTCACAGTCAGGTAAAACCAAGTAACGAATGGGACTGTAAACTTAATGACTGACGTTTTCTTTGTCATTGTCAGGAAGGTAAACTAGGTAAACTTCATATGTCATAGAAGTCATATAATATACATACAATTCAATAAAATAAAGGAAACGTACATACTGTATGTAAAGGGTACAAGTATTCAATCAATTTAAAATTGCATAAAGACATACAGAGAAATAAGTTGTATAAATGTGTGTGCGCGCCAACTACAAGAAAGGAAGAGAGAGAGAAAGAGAACAAAAATACATATGCACATTAAAAATATTTAATAAAGCATCTGAGCTACAAGCCATCAGCAATGGGGAAAGCTGGTACCCTGCTGTGTGATTGGCTATGTCCAACCCTTCCAGCCAATAGCGTGTCATCATGGAACATCCGAGCTACAAGCCAATCAGCAATGAGGAAAGCTGGCACATACCCTACTGCGTGACTGGCTACTTCCAACCCTTCCAGCCAATACAGCGTCGTCATGGAGCCTACGTCATCGCCCAAACCCGATTCAGTATGCATTTGCTATAAGCACTAGCAGAAAATTTTTAATTTTTGTGTTCATTTTATGTTAATATTTCTTTACTATTATAAAATAGTAAATTAACCACAGTATGATGTAACCATCAGCAATCCAAAGGGAACTTTGCGAATGGGTATCGCATCTTGTAAAGATACAGTACAGTACTTTACATAAAAAGGAACATTTCTGTAGGAAAGTGAAGTTTTTTCAAAGGAATTTTTTGACTGATTTCTTGTCTTTAACTTCACCCCCAAAAACAGTAGATTTTTCAAAATTTTTCTTACCGATTTTACACTTAAGAGGATGAAAACTTATAAATTACTTCAAAAATTAAACAAACACTTCTGCAGGGTTTTTCGAGAATTTCGCAAACTTTACAGATCTGTGAAAAAATTGTGGATGCAAATTAGTTAGGTTCCAATGAAAATTTCCAGAAATGTGAATGCACGAGGTAAAGCAGTAAATGTAAAATTAAACATGAGAGGTGTGGACATATGGAAAAATTTAAACTGATAGATTGTATGAAAGAACACATGTTTAGCCTATGTTTGGTTCAGGTTTGTGCAGATGGGGCGACAACATCCAAGAGTGTCAGAAGGGTAAATACTGGCGAATATATGCAAGCCCGTTTTGCAGTTGAGTATGAAACAGGCGCTTAAGATAGTAGAGACAGATTGTTTGTCATTGCCTTTGAGTGAGAGTGGGAGCGTGGGATTTGTTATGGTAGATCATCTAATTAAGTCTGCTTATGCAATACTAATAAGGGATAAAAGAAGTTAGACTGTTACAAATGAATTAAGCAAAGTAGTGTTTCCGGTATTTGTGCTCGATGCCATATATGCCAAGTGCAAATGGGTAGGCTGAGAGAGAACAATAATGATGTTAAGCGAGTTGTTACATATGATGACTCATAGGGAAAATGATAGGGACTTGTGTTACAAAAGTCTTGTAGATGTATAATGTAAGTGCCCACAGGAGTATTGGAATGCCCCAAAAGAGTATGTTATGAAATTCGAAAGATTTGTTAAGCCTTCAATGCAGCTGCCTGAGAATGATAGACGTTTGGAGAGAAGCGCACGAGCAGTTCATGAGTTATGAGGTTGGTGAAAAAGTGTTGAAAGAGTTTGTAAAGAGAGGAAGACTGTAGGTAAGCTTGGGAAAAAATATGAAGGGCCTTATGTTGTAAGCAAAGTGTGGTTGAGTGGGCTGAGGGTGAAGGTAGACATGTCTGTTATGCAAGTGGAGTGACCCTTCGGAATACTTGAAGAGTCATCCAGTGAATAAATGGCTGCAAATATAAGTAGAGGATGATGTGAGTCAGCAAGAGGAAAGTTTCCTAGAAGAAACAATTCGTTTTATAGAGACCATTAAGACCGGGAAAAAGGAAAAAGGAAAAAGTTGAAACAGATAGTGAACTAGATTATACATTAAGTATTTGTAGTTACCCATTAAGAAAGATGATGACTCTGACTGAGTAGGCAATGATGATTCAGATGGGGTGAATACCATGCAGGAAATATTACACAATATTGATGAGGTGTTACGTGAATTAGGTACAGAGATTGAAGAATTCCAGGGATTTACAGAAAGTAGTCCGATAGAAGAATTTTGGAACAGTTAGCTAGATATCAGGTTGGTTTGGACAGTAATGATAGGACAGACTTAAGAAGTGGCATTAGAATAGATATGAGGATAGAGGGGATTCTGATTGATTAGCAGTAATCTGTATGCTAATTTATAACCTGTGACAATACTTTGCTGGATATAAAATTTATGTAACTATAGAGCAACAAGAAAAAAACAAGGTTGGATTAGAGTTGAAATAACGAGTGTGAACTATGACTGAAAAGGGAGGAAAATATAGTGCTAAAAGATGGTGAAAACAAACTATGTTTGTTGGTTTTGTAAATATTTTCACTGATTTTATTTGACAGTACACACCCATTTTTTTGCCCTTCACTTTTTTGCAAATTTTTGTGGAACATATCTTCCACTTTTACGCAGGAACTTTCACTAATTTGCACATTTTTTTATAGCGTAGTCGTTGTATCATCCTCAAGGAGTTAAGTTCCATGGGTCTGTCAGAACTCCATGGTGACCAAACTAATATCAAAGAATTCTCTTTTAATTGGTCTCGTGGCAAGTTATTGCGTCGTAATGGTAAACACTATAGCACATGATGGAGTATGTAATGGACTCAATGATAAGAGGGCTCTTTCCCTTATCTTACAGTGAAGCTGTACCCTGGTTCTTTCCTTCGCCAAAACCTGCAATAAGAGGAAGTGATTAATGCACACATGCAGTCCACCATATTGCCGACAACAGACTGGCGCAGAACACCAAGAAACCATTACTTTCCTTGGTCACTTCGTATCAGTTTCATTTGTCAGTGCTCCATATTTCATAATGGAATCACGTAAAGAAGCATGTTAAATACCTATTTTTAAGTTCCAGTTAAAGTTATAGTTTTAAACTTTTTAGAATTGGTGGTAAGTATATTGTGTGTGAAAGCTGAAAACCTGGCTTTTCTTGCTAACACATGGCCGGCGCTTAGTCATAATTGCTGATTTTTAGTTGTGAAAAGTGCAAATTATTCTTAAAATTTGTCATTTTGATTAGACGTCTTAACTAAAAGAAATGTTCCACAATTTATCATTAATACAGAAAATATTTTCAGATTATACAATGTCTACAATAATCTAGGCAGTAGCCTAGATCAGACTGAGAATAATTTAGACTGGATAAATAGGGGATGTTGTCTGTAGCCTACAACCTAGGATCACATATCCTTAAGTGTGAAATATAGTAAATAACCTAGATTAAGTAGTAACATAAATTAGGGTAACTTTTTATGAAATATCTTATTATGGGCCTAAACAGTAGCCTAACTTAAGCCAAGGACCTTAGGATTAGATAATAACCCGGGCAAAATAAAATGGTAGCCTAGCTATAAGGATACATATTAGTAAAATTTTTTTTTTTTATATACGGTAGCCTATACACTTAAGCATGATCTAAATAATCAGGATTAGGCAGTACCTTATATTAGGTTAACTGATAACCCTTCATGAAACATCCCATTATTGGATTAAGCGTTAGCCTAGGACTAGATGAAACAGTAATCCTGGCTAGATGAAATGGTAGCTTAGCATTAAGGGTACATAATAAGGCTAATTTGTTTTATTTCTAACCCATACCTTGAAGTGTGAATTAACTAACCTGGATTAGGCCGTAGCCTAGATTAGAGTAAGAACCCTGTGAGAAGGATCCTATCATGGCCTAAGTAGTACCTTAGACCAGGGAACCTTGGATTAGATAAAAATAATAATCTGAGCTACAGGAAATGGTAGCCTAGCTGTAAGGTTACATACTAGTGAATTTCTGTTTTATACAGGCAATAACCTATACTAGGTTAAGTGAGAACATTTTTAAGAAATATTTTATTATTAGGTTAAGTAGTATCTTAGACAAGGTAGCCTGGGGTTAGATAAAACAATATCCTGGGCTAGACAAAATAGTAGCCTAGCTATAAGGCTACATGTTAGTGAGTTTTTGTTTTATATAGTCTATACATTTAAGGGTGATCTAAATAATCTGGATTAGGGAATACTCTATAGTAGGTTAAGTGAGAACATTTTAAGAAATATCCTATTATTGGCCTAACCAGTAGTTTAGACCATATAGCCTAGGATTAGATGAAAACCATAACCTAGACTAAATTATACGTAACCTACATTTTATGGCTCGGTAGCCTAATTGTAAGACTACACATAAGTGGAGTCCTATGTAGCTTGTATCCTTAAAGGTGATATAAATCTAGAACAGGCAGTGGCCTAACTAGATTAAATAGGAATCTCTTTAGGGAATATCCTATTATTACCCTAAACAATAGTTTAAATTAAATAAAGCAGTGGCCGAATATCAGGTAAAAGTGTAATCTCGGCCAGATAAAACTTTAAGCTAGACTATAAGATGATTTTTTTCCGGTGTAGTTTATATCCTTAAGTGTGATTTAAATAAGCCTAGACTAGGCAGTGGCCCAGAATAGGTTAAGCAAGAACCCTCTAAGAAATCCTCTATCCTTAACCTAACGTAGATTATGCTAGAAACATTACCCTAAGCCATATAAAACAGTAACTTGGCTTACATAAATTAGTTTATGGTAGTTAGCCTGAATGGCATGACATTCAAAAAACTAAATTTCAAATAGCCCTTGCAAAAGGCCTAACATGTCCTTGCAAAAGGCCTAACATGTAATTAACCTAAATCTTAGAGTATTTGAGATGATATAGATATTCAACGCATATAACAATTTGGTAAATAAAATACAGTATTACAGCTACGCACTTGTAATCAAATTAGCCTGTAATATCGAATATACTATCTATATAAGGATTACAGAAAATTAGTACTAAGCAGTTTCTAATAAAAAGTTCGTTTTATATCACTACAGGGCTGCCATTATGCAGGACCCACGGCTCAAGTGCTCTGCAGCAAACTGCTCGGTTCATTTTTTGCCAGTGGGTACAGCCCATACCACCTGCCATGAGCATATTCCTTGCAAAAAACAAGGAAAATTTAGTTGGACAACAGATATGTGCAAAATTTGTAGTATGCTCCTGGCAAGCAAAATTTGTAGTATGCTCCTGGCAAGCAAAATTGTAGTATGCTCCTGGCAAGCAAAATTTGTAGTATGCGCCTGGCAACAAGTTTTAAGATGAAACAGCTCCTTTTAAGCTGTCTCAATGGGTCCTAGGGTTCAGTAGGGGTGAGAAAGAGGGAGATTATATCTTTCCAGCAGAGCTCTTTTTCAGAACAAGATCTATGTTTGGGCCAAAACCCAGTAACGTCAGTCCCCAGTACCTCCCAGCTGACCCCGTGGAGGAAGTAGAGGAATCTTTACATAGGGGTGGCATCCCTACAAACGAACATGAACTCTAGTGGACATTGCCACTGAAATGGCCCTGCTGAACCCAGAAGGAAACCTATCCCCGATGCAGCTATCAGATGCTGAAGAGGATCTTTCCCCAAAAAGGGATATTAGGATCCATCTAACCCCTACCGAAATTTCTACATTCTCCTTAGTATTATAACCTCTACCATCTTGCTGGAAGTTTGTGACATTTGACTAATTCCATAAGGAAATTATGAGTGACATCAAAGATGTCGTTACCACAGAACAGCAATATATAAGGGACATGATACACGATTCCGAAAAGGAAGTTAAGTCAGTCCTGTACAGCCCAGGGTGTAAAAGTACTGCGTCCTGTAACCGATGATACTGATAATCCTTGGCGAGATGCCTCAATGTGGTTTTTCTCTCCCAATGTTATCTAAATAATGATAGAAAAACCATGATCAAACTTATACATGTAGAATTTAGACACAGAATGGAGCCTGGTACCACCTTCAACAGACATGGAGAAATCACTAAAAGAAATCGTTCTCCTACCTGTGTCTACAGCATTAAAAGCTATAGAAGACAGCCTTTACCAGGTCAATGGAAAATGGATCTCTATTGCTATTTTGCATAAGACCCAAACTGCTCACTGAGTAGCCCCAACCTTCTGTCCCTTCACTTTTAAAATAATTTATCATGTTAAGGCAGATTTTCAGAATTTTATAGTGACCAGAAAATAAGAGACAATGGCAGAATTAAAGCCATTTGCCACCGTCATCCTGGTCTCGGATGATTCCACCAAGGAATGGGCAACACTTCAACTCCCTTTTGAAAGGTAAAAGCTCCCTCTAGATATAGCTCCTCAACAATTTGGGACCGCTATGACAAGAATCTCAGAGGGGACCGCCTCAGCATAATTTCACGCTAGGATCTGCTTCCTTAGTATTATAACCTCTACCATCTTGCTGGAAGTTGCCACCAAAATGCTTCCAGAAGATTCCAGAACAATTTTTGATGATGTGACCAAAAGTCTTATTACATTCTAACCCTTTCTGTAAGGACCTGTTTGTGGAGTCTGTTGTGGCTCAACTTAACGAGCAAGCCTGCCAACAGAACTGTATAATGTATGCTCTCCTGGGATAAGGGTAATTCAGGAAACAAAAAACCCGAAACTTTCCTTTACCCAATCCAAAAAAGGCCTCCTATGAACAAAAATCTTATAAGACTTCAGTCACCCCCAAAAGTTTTCCTCAAAGACAGGTAGGTGGTCAGAAGGGACAAATCCCTACAAAGGAACAACAACAGCAGCAAGGACATCCCTTTCACAGGGTCCAAAGACACTCCTACTGGGGAAAAGGAAAAGCAACACCTGGAATGCCTATCTAGGGCAAAAGCAGAGGAAGAAGTGGATTCTAATAGGAATTGTACGGTTGGGGGTTGGCTCCGACGACACCACAGGCAATGGAAGTCTTCCCCTTGGGGACAAAGCATTATTTTCAACAGGCTGGGGTGGAGAAGGTCTCATCTCCACCCCCCTTCCTCTAAAGGGGTTCCCCCAAAAACCAGATCCCTCTGTGGAAGATTACGTGCAGAAGGCCCTGTTAAAGGAAGCCACAGATGAATATGCAAATATTCACCACCTAGCACATCTCTTCAATGTCCCCAAAAAAGGATTCCTCCAATCGAAGAGTGATCCTCGACCTATCAACATTGAACAAGCACATTGTTTGCCAAAAGTTTTGAATGACTACTGCTGCCCAAGTATGTTCAATCATTCCACAAGGGACCTGGACAGCTTCTATGGATCTGAAAGACGGATCCTGGCATGTTCCTGTCGTAGTTCCCTTCCGCCCCTTCCTAGGGTTCAGGATAGGAAAGGATCCATTCAGGTTCAAAGTCATGCCCTTTGGGCTAAACATTGCCCCAACAAATTTTACAAATTTAGCAACGGTAGTTGTTCGAGAACTCAGACAAGAGGGAACACAAATAATAGCCTACCTAGACGATTAGTTAATCTGGAGGTCCACAAGAAAAGAATGCCTGAGAAACTAAGAGCAGTGGTCAACAGACTACAGTCAAAAGGTTTTCTGATAAATTGGAAAAAATGCAGCCTCAAGCCTAGCAGACATTTTCAGTGGCTGGGACTGTGTTGGGATACTCTCACGGCCAGTTGTCTCTCCCCAATACTCAAAACAGAATGAGGAAAGATCTCAAAACATTCCTTGCACAGCACAGAGTTTCCAGATGGCAATTAGAATGTGAGATGGGCCTGTTGCAGTTCGCATCAGTAATAGATCCAATACTCAAACAGCAACTAAAAAATGTGAACAAATTCTGGTTATTGGATTCGAGAAAAAATATGTGACTGACCTCATCAAAACAATCAAAAAGTTGGAGAGATACTTTGGCCTTGGATCTGCAAGGAGTCTGGCGAAACAGGTCACCCTGACTCCTCCGCCTGTACGAGTAACAATACACACAGATGCCTTGCTGATAGGTTGGGGAGGACACTGGGAGGATTGTCAGGTGTCAGGGAGGTGGTCAGCTACTCTGAGGAATTCTTCTATCAATTTCCTGGAGCTGATGGCTCTTTTTGTCTCTCACCTCCTCTCAATATGGTATTGCTAGCCATCCTTCGGATGGCACAAGCAAGGAAGTGGCACTTGACTGCAATTCACCTCACAGGGCCTCTTAATGTACTAGCAGGCTCTTTATCAAGGAAAACAACAGCCTCAACAGAGTGGATGTTGGACAACCACTCTTTTCAAACAATAGCCAACATGCTTCCACAACTGGAAGTGGACCTATTTGCCACATGCAAGAATCACAAACTTCCAGTGTATGTGTCTCTGAACTTGGACAATCAAGCAACAGCAAAACTGGAAGAAATTGTCATTTCCCTTCTCTGGTCTTCTGTACTGCAAAGACCTTCTCCCTAAAGGCTTCCAATGGAGAAGAAGGTGTTAAGAAAGTATACTGCTAACTTTAAGCAGTAGGTATTATAGCTGTGGCTGAAGGAACGAATTTTGGAGCAAATTCCATTTAAATCATCATTAGTTTAAATATAATTGTACTGTTTAACATTTGCAAATTATTACTTTTCTCCAAAAAATATTTTGGTTTTTAGAATACATACATCTTCTGTTTTGCGATCTTTGTGTTTTGCCATGGGTTGAACATCTTTAAAAAATACATTTTACAAAAAACAATTATGACAAGAAAGAGGCATGTCTCAAAGGCATTTTGCTAAATGTCTTGGAGCAAAATAACAACAAAAATTCGCTCCCGAAAAGATTCCAACAAGAAGACATACATCAATAAAGTTCAAGAACTTCTAAACGATGAGGAGACCTATGACAAATTAACGAAAGATCCCACAACAAATATTGCTGCTCAATTTAACAAATCAGTCAGAACCATAGGGGCAATAAAAGACATAGAATTACTAGAGACATTCAAGGTAATCAACCCCTCTCTCCCTATTTTTACGGCCTCCAAAACAAATAAAGATGGGATTCCCTTACGCCCCATAATATCTAGCAGGGGCTCTTTCATGTACAAATTATCAAAATGGCTCGCAGACTTGTTATCACCCTTTCTAGGAACCTTCTCATCCTCCCACATCAAACATGCAGAGGATTTCATACAAAAATTTAATAGTTTAAACATCCCCTCAAACAACATCAAATTGCTCAGCCTAGACGTCGAGTCATTATTTACCAAAGTCCCGATTGCCGACGTGTTGTCTTTCTTAGAGAGGAAGTTACAACCATATGAAGACCATTTTCCTCTTGGCATAGATAAAACTTTAAAACTTATCAACCTCTGTGTAACTAACAACGTGTTTTCTTTCAATGGTAATTTTTACAAACAAAAATTTGGCTGTAGCATGGGAAGTCCCTATCACCCCTTCTAGCAAACTTGTACATAGAATATTTCAAAACAGAACTTTTGTCGTCTATCAAACCCCATAATATGATCTGGCTTAGATAATGTAGATGATATCTTTACTTTCTGGGACAATAGCTGGGGGACTTTAATGAATTTTTAATAGGCTAAATTCGCTAGTTCCGACCATAAAAATTTAAAACAGAATGGGAAAAGGACGGAAAACTGCCGTTCCTAGATGTACTGATCATAAGAAAACAGAACAGGTATGCATTTACAGTATATAGAAAACCCACCTTCGCTGTCTCCTACATTCATTTCTTAAGCTACCACGACGTCTCCGTAAAAATCATGGTAGGGTGCAACTTATTCCTCAGAGGACTTAGGATATGTTCAAATGAGTACCTGGATAAAGAATTTAACACGATCCGCCAACACCTAACGCAACTGCTATATCCACCACACATTATCGAGAGGGCTATTAACAAAGCGAATAAAATATACTATAAAGGTCCCACTCACAACAGACAAATAGATTTCAACAACAAAATAAAGCTTCCAGTCGATGAAAACATCCAAAAGGCTTCCGAGCAACTCAGGCCTAACAATCCTTTCATTTTCCATTATCCCAAATCCATCGAGTTCGCTCGTTAACGTATACTTAAATAACAAAAGGGAAGAAGCCGGAGTTTACAAGATACCGTGTAGTAATTGTCAGGACATCTACGTGGCGAGACAGGTAGATCGCTCTCGCAAAGAATAACAGAGCACAAAAGATTAGTACGTTACGCTTGGAGAGTTTGGGAATTTTCCTACATATCAGAAATACAGGGCATGCCATTAACTGGAGTGGGGCGGAGTTGGTTTTCAAAAGTAGCTGTCCGTATAAAAGAAGGATGCTGGAATCTGCTATCATCAATCAAACCAACAATATGAACCTGTCAGGAGGACATTGGAAATCGGATGACATCGACACCTTAATCCTCAAACCCCTCATGAAGAAGATGACCCAGGAAACGCGACCGCCAGATCCATCGCCAAACGGGAGCTAATGAGGCCAAAAACCACTAGGAATTTGGCCATTCTCCTCCTTAAGAAACGCCACCTCCATAGCATCGGAGGCCTAGGGCCACACCTTTATGTTTTTGTATATATACCATTGTAACTTTCCACCTGTCCATATTCTACCAGTGAACAGGGGCACAGAAGCTAGTGCCCGAAATATATGGTTTCAACGTTTAAATAGTGTTTTATGGGCCTTCTTATATTCATATTACACTGTAGTATTACAGGAAAAGACATTCATATATATATATATATACATATATACTCGTATATATATATACATATATATATACATATATATAGTCATACTCCGAACTTACGGAAGGTTAGGTTCCAGAACCCCTCGCGCAGGGTGAATTTTCACGTAAGTTTGGCAAGGTCTCTAAAAATGCTAGTAAATGCTTATTTCTAAAGTTTAAACACTAAATATGACCCTAATCATGCTCCCAAATTTTTAAGTTAACTTTTAAATTAAATTAAAGTTACTGTAATTTAAAAGTTAGCTTAATACATTACCCTTAAAAAAAAGAAATAAATGGTTCATATAAAATATATATATATATATATATATATATATATATATATATATATATATATATATATATATACAGTATATATACTGTATACAGTATATATATATATATATATATATATATATATATATATATATATATATATATATATATATATATATATATATATATATATATATATATATATATATATATATATATATAGTCATACTTCGAACTTACGGAAGGTTAGGTTCCAGAACCCCTCGCAAGCAGGGTGAATTTTCTAAAGTAAGTTTGGCATGGTCTCTAAAAATGCTAGTAAATGCTTATTTCTAAAGCTTAAACACTAAATATGACCCTAATCATGCTCCCAAATTATTAAGTTAACTTTTAAATTATATTAAAGTTACTGTAATTTAAAAGTTAGCTTAATACATTACCCTTAAAAAAGAGAAATAAATGGTTCATATAAAAATTGAGAGTTGGAAGAGAATCTCTCTCTCTCTCTCTCTCTCTCTCTCTCTCTCTCTCTCTCTCTCTCTCTCTCTCTCTCATCCAACCGATCTATTTTTAGAAATTGTCTCAACCTCTTTTTAATAACTTCTTTATTCTGCATCTCTTTCTCTTTGTTCTGAAATGCTTTTTCATGAACAGTGTTTTATATTTTGACTACTACAACTCTTAGTTATTATGTCTCTATGTTTTAGAACGTATTCGCAACACTAGCACATTTACACTTCGTAGATGTGACGCACATATTGGCATTAGCTTTCGCACCAGGTGCAAGTTGTCCAATCCTGAAATATCAAATATTAGAAATCACATAGAACTATGCAAAAGTATAATAAACTATAATGATTTTAAGATTATACTAACCAGTCAACACGAACACCACCTCCCCATTCTTGAATCATTAGCAATCAAGAAGCTTGTTCCCTCTTTGAACAATTATTCCTCGTCCACATGCCTGTATATAGCTTAAACCACACCCCACCCTGTTCATTGTTTTTTTCAAACAGCAACTAAACTTTGAGGAATAAGGTCTGTTAGTTGAAATATTCTAGTTCTTTCTCTCTTTTTTTTAACAATTTTATTTTAGGTTTACCATTTGCATTGATGTTTTACTTTATTATAATTTATTTGTACATATATCCTAACTTTTCCTGCTGTATTTGTATATTTTACTTTGTATTTTTAGCCTTGAGGATGAGACAAGGATCTCAAAACGTAGGCCGTCATGAATAAAGGAAAACCGTGTACCAAACTGTCTGCTTTAGTGCCTTTCTTACGTATATATATATATATATATATATATATATATATATATATATATATATATATATATATATATATATATATATATATATATATATATATACATATACATATACATATACATATACATATACATATACATACACATATATACATATACATATATATATATGCAGTGAACCCCCATATTAGCGGGGGATGCGTACCTCATCCCCACCCCCGCGAATAGCTAAAATCTGTTAATATTTAAAACCCCTCTAAAAACACTTAGAACTGCCCATTTTGATAGTTTAAACACAGCAAAAACCCTGTAAAAATGCTTATACCTGAGTATTTTAAGTTTTATCACAAAAAGTGCATTTATTCATGGAAATTATATGAAAATATAATAATTAGTGAACATTTCTCAGTGAAAAATACTCCGAATGGGCGAATTTTCCGCGAATAATGGGTAGATATATTCCACAGAGGGTTTTCAACTACACTAGTGAAAAAGATACAGGGAAGTTCTCTGAGTTTCATTCTAGATCAATTTTTTAATGTATTTGAGTTTCCCTCTTTCATTAATTTTTTTTTCATGAAACTCCATCGAAAAAACTTTTAAAAACAAGAATTAAAATACAATGCCTTTCTCACAACATGCATATTATTTTGACAATGCTTCAAATGCACCAACTTTTTTTCTGACCTGACATTTGGAATTTCTGCCTGTCTTTAATCCAATACACAGCATCTCTAGAATCAGTATTTACTGATGTAAAAATCACCCGCAATTAAGGAGTCTTGTACCCAAATCTGGCCCTCCATGCATAGTATTACAGTTCTGGAATCAATAAAAGTCAACAGAAAAATTTGCAAAGCCTATCAAAACAACCATTAATGAAGCTTTCAAACACATTACATAGCACCCATTAGGAACGCCTAATCTTCATGAAACATAAACCATTATGGAAACAATGTACAGTGCACCTAACAATACTAACAGTAACTGAAACCTGTACCACACAAGATATTCCATTATTCTTTACAGTTACTGAACGGAGGTGGAAATATGGCGAAGGTGCTTGCCCACAAAGTATCTAACAATAGAATGCATACTGAATATCCTCCATTGTGCGATGGACATTTAATAATTACAATAAAGACTACAAAGCACTTTGCATCAAACATGAACAGGCAACCGAAATTTAGGATGGAAAAATATCCATCACAAGTAATGTTAATATGTAAGCTTGTTAATCTTGCCAAGACTATGAATGCTACCAGTTTTCATAAACAAATTTCTCAGCTTGCCTAAACTCAACTCAATAATCATAGTCATACATGCATCATACTGTACAAGCAACTCAAAAAGAGATCTTATAGAATCTAACATTAGAAATTGGTATGTAGTTTGTTTCCCGATAAAACTGCATGCACTATAAAGCCTGAGGGATATGGTTTAAAATTGCTCACATCAGTGAAAAGGGATGTTAATTTCCAAAAAATTTTCCAAAATCTATGGACAAAAAAAATCTGAACAGGTTTTATATTTTCCGTTTCTTTAATCTGACAAACAACTCTTGCCAAAGGATTTTAGTAATACCTGCAATGCAAACACTTTCTCATTGCAAACAGCACTACTGTACATACACACACTCAGACTACAAAAATGTTTGCTTACATAACAGCGGCAGGAATTTAGCAGCACTTGTGGTTCCTGAAGGAAAAATATTTAAATACTACTGACGACTAGTACTATTTATCAAACTAAAAAACAGAATACAAAACAAATAAAAATCACTCGTTACTACAGCAGCAAAATTATATAACAGCTTAGAAGACTCGTAACATCATTACCATGGGCAAACTACTACTGCTAGAGAATGAAAATTGTACAACAACATTATTATGATTCTTGCAGCCGAAAGCAAACCTCAAGATGCAGTAAATGTTACAAACACATAAACTAACAGCCATCACGTTATCACAAGGCCATAACATTCTTGGTCTGCTGACTAGATCCACCTATGACAGGGACTATGGCCAGATCCACGCTCATGCCTCTTCATGGGTGGGTCTTTCTAAACTGTCCCCTTCTGCAATGATTATGTTGTTCTGCAACCTCATTACTGGATTCAAATTTACTAGTTCCATACTGAAGTGAATATGTTCCTGCTGTACCATGATGAGTCATAATTTTATTCAAAAAGCATAACCTCTTTTTTCTGAAGAGTAAAACAGCATCACATGTAATCCTTAATCAAGGCCATAATGGTGCTGTTCTGCTGAAAGACCCAACATCACCTAAACAAATATCACCATCATCTGATTAAAGGAGCTGAAGTACACAGCCACAGAGAATAAGGATAAATTACCCTCAGTTTTGTCAGGTTCTTCAGGATCCTGGACCTTTGTCCACCTTTCGTCTCTAACACAAAAACCCACGATATCATATTCTTCTCAGATGTACCACTTTTCCCTTTCCTGCTGGTACAGTCCCTCTTACTCTCACACCACAATTAAGAGGACAACTTACAGTGGACCTTATAGTGCTGCACTGACCTTCTCTGCAGCATCTCTTTGACCCCAAGCTGCAACTCTTGCCTGCCTTTTACTTTTTAGCCATTTACTGCGGTATCTATCCTCCTAACTGCCCTTCTATTTAACTGGATCCTGGTCCGATTTTTGCTTGTCACATAAGAAAGAATCCTTTACGCAACTCCCAAGGCAGTTTGGAAATCTGACTAGTCAGTCTGATTGAATATTCTATAATTTCCTCATAGTAAAACAAGGCTTTGTCTCACCAACTTGCACACACACACTGATACTGAGGATGGTTGTGTATTGGAAGTGCGCGAGGAAACTGACAGACAAATAGGGAGTTCAAGTGATGAAGGAGTAAGAAGGTGCACAAGACTATAATACTCAGGCAGGTGCTCAAGACTGAAAAATATTATATATCAAGTGAGAGGGACATAAATGACTTCTTTACGGAGTATGAGGAGTACTGTTTGGAGAAATATATGGGGGTATTAAGCACCAAGTGATTCAAAAGATTAGGTGACTTTTTGGAAGGTAGACTGATAGATTTTTACCAAGCAACCATGAGCACAGGAAAGCCGAGGTAAAAAATTGTGAAAGAATGATTGATCAGGTGAAATGAGTGGAAGAGAGGATAAGGTACACATGGAAGAATGAATCTGAAGGTGCGCAACTCGAAAAGAATGAAGGTGTTTCAATGTATGCCCACCAACTTGAAACTTTAACCAGAAATAAGTATGGGGATCAGGATATTAATGATAATAAGATATTAATAAAGAAGTTTCTGGCCAGAGTTCCAGATCACCTGGTGAATTTGTAAATGCAAAGTGTAAGGAATAGATGTGTTAAAAGAATGAGAGGCTGAAATGGGATGATATACTCAAGTTGATGAAAGATTTTGAATTTGAGGATAAGATAGAGAAGAGAAATGAGAGTAGAGCATATGTGGGAAAAATACTGGACTGAAAGGAATACGTGAACGTGGGACATGTCATGCTGCAGTGACAGGACATTCAGTAGGAGTGATGAATAGTTTTACGAGGGATTTAAATTATTTTGAACAATTAGGGATTGTAGGAGTGCTAAAAATATGACGAGAAGCAGCAATACATGGCGTGAGAGGAGTAGAAATGAAGGTTATGGACAGAGAGTAAGTGGGGACAGAAATCGTCCAAGGAATGTAGCTGGTGGTATGAAGAAAGTGACGGAGGCAAAATGCTATAGGTGTGGAAGGGAAGAACATCGGATAAACGAATGTAGGTGGACATTAGGAGCCTTTTTTGTAAGTGGTCAGGTCACATGAAGTAAGGAAATGTACTGGGGTGAAGACAGTCAAATGTTTTAGAAGAAAGAAAGGAGAGAAGGGGGGAAAAATCTCTAACTTGACCTGGATGATGGAACCACATGGGGACTCAGTTCCCTGGACCCCTGATCCATTCCCATGGAAACAGGAAGAGGGAGGGAATGAACACTTGTATGCTCAATTCTCGCATGCTCATGCTAGCCCTGCAAGCCAAAGATTCCATACCAGTGATACGAGTACCCTGCCTGGCCTAGACAACTTGACTAGCTAGGCTGGACCATCCCAGGTTCCAGGGAATCCCAGGCAGCAGTTGCACCCATGCATGAATCATAGGTTGCAGCAAGGGACCCAGGACCAGCAATCTAAGAGCCTTAACCAGACCAGTCAACCTTGCCAACTGGACCAGTACCCCATGGACCAAAGGACCCAAGGATAATGGTTACAGCCATGCATGAAGCCATGGGTGCAGTAGTGGTCACAGTACCATTAGCATGAGTCCTGTCGATCCTCTTCCCCAGAAAAGAACCACACACTGTGAGCCTATCAAGACTTCCTGCTGGGAAAACCAGACACATTAGCCTTCTACTTCCACTCGAAAGTATTGAAAGAGGGAATTAAGGAGACAATGGAATATTCCACAATTTCCATCACTATCAAGCAACCCAATCCAAAGATTGGACCCATCAATAGTCCCCAATCTGGTAGCCCTCTCTCAAGCGACCAAAGAACCGGAGATAGAAGAGTTGAAGTACTACCCTGCCACCATGGCAGGACCCGGAACAACAGCTCATCGTTCCATGAAAACTTAATTCAAAACCGAGAATACAGGAATCAAATATGCAACAAGAAAGGCTGCACAAGCAATTTTCCCCTGCAATCCTGAAAGATCACTGGGGAAGTGTCAAAGTGCTCCACTATCACCCTGATTGCCCAACTAAGGAAAAATGGGGGAACAATGTTGGACCATTGGCAAACCTAACCCAACCCATGTGTTGGGTAACGAAAGCCAACGTTCTGTGTGAACAAGCCGTGCAAACCAGTCTCTATGTGATCTCAAAAGACTGTGGTGAAGGAAGTTATTACCTGTTGCGAGAAATGTCCAAAGACCCTTGATGAGTACTGCTGCTTAGCAGACGACTTGAACACCTACCACTCTCATGCTAGTTCCCTGGATCGGAAGATTCTCCCACCGCGTCACAGCTCATTGTAAGCCCAACCAAAGAATGGGCCCTCTTCTAAAATTCCTGTTTGCACTTATTGCAAGAAGGGGCACTTGGAATCCCAGTGCCGATTCAAGGGAGGAGCCACTTCAACGCCACCCCCTGATCAATCCAAGAAACAACCTCAACCCTCTCCAGCTCCTGAAAAGGACTTTAGCAAGATTTACTGCACTGCATGTAAAGTCTATGGGCACCCCCTCCTCTGGAAGAATTGCCCAAGCAAAGCAGCTGCCCCTGCCACTGCACTGGTGGTTATCAATCATCAATCTCTGGGCCTACCAGCCGAGGGCCCTATAGTTGTGGCCGCTCCTCAGGTACCTAACCTGCATGCCAGGTCAGTGTTTGAAGACACTGGCATGCAAATCTCCCTCATACAGGAAGACAAGGTCCCTTATGGGGCTAAAATTGAGAACCATAAGCTCATAACCATCGAGAGTATCAATAAAGTAAAACTGATTCTCCCAGCACTTCAGTTGAGGGTAACCAGACCCCACAGAACTAGGGTCTGCACACTTGCAGTAGCCAAATACCTCCCCGGAGGCTACAACCTCCTCCTGGGACAGGGCTCTATATCCCCACCTAACACGAGACAACCCAGGGGTTCTGCCCCCTCAGAGTCTACTTCAGGCTTGAATAGTCCTCACAGGACCACTGCCAGTGCCCCCTAAGCGCCCTGAGCAATGGCAGGCTCTGGCCATCTTGGTCGCTGAGCTCTTAACAAATTTAATCCTTGGGCCTGGCCCTGCCTTAGTGCCAGTGCCAGAGCACACCGTAGACCTCCCTTAAGGAAACCCCAACCTTACCTCAAATTCCCTGCCCTAGATGTCCCTTCAGGAGATTCCAGTCCGGGTCACCTATCTTCTCCCGGCTTGGCCCTGCTACCAGTGTCGGTAAGAGCCAACCCGAAGTTTACTAGGGCCCCTTCTGGATTCCCCTGACCTCAGCAGAAGCTCACCCCCTGGCGATGCCTCACAACCTATGCCTGAGTTGGTCACTGTAACCTGCGAACCTAGCACACCCACAAAGACTTCTTCCTCTCCTTCCCAGTCTACAGAAGATGAGATTCTGATGGAAAATTCTTCCATATCTCAGCTGGTTGCAGAGCTCAAGGAACTGTGATAGTAGATGGTAGAGATCATTGGTACTGCCTCTGCTCCAGCTGCTGTGGAACAGGTGGCACTCCAAAGCCTCTCAGACTCGGGTTTACTGATTCCCCCTAAAATGTCAAACTGTCAACCTAAGAGAGGTCCAAAGAAGAAAAAGAAGCGTACGAAGTCTGGGTAGCCTATGAGACACACACAGCCCTTGTGGCACTCGTGCCCCTCTGGCACAGTGCCTCACTTCTTGAGTTCCTTGGCACCCAACCAGAGTTGGATGCCAGGATACTCTCCTTACTCTCACTCTTTGTGAATGTGTAAATTACTTTCAACTTGTAACTTTAATCATTTGTAAATTTAATTTTAAGTTTTGTAACAACTAACTGTTTACCTTGCGTAACCCTCTTACCAACCATCACACTCTGACCAATGCAGAGTGCTAACTGCCAAACCCTCTGGCACTCCAAGTCTTTGACTTTCCTTCCACGAAATTACTTGGATGACAAATTTTAAAACGCTCTAAAGGGAAAATTAATGGGATATCATAGCACCACTAAGTCATAACGACACTCACTAGTGCCTCACCTGGCGAACTGCCACCCCTTCAGCAAGGTAACATGGCACTCGCCATATGAGTTGCCCCACGAACACATAAAGGCTTTGTAAATTTGTATGAAATTGTACCTTATTTTAGCTAAGTCGGGTCTCTACCCTAACAGGCAGAAATCTGTCCTAGCCTATATGCACGCAAGATTTTATTTGTAATACCTTCAATATCATTATTGTATCATTTGCAGAAGTGGCTTAACCACAAGTTAAATCCATTTATTAATAAAATCTACTCAAAGTAGTATTAAACTTTGCAAGTGCTGCCTAAGTATCCATGCATGCCAGTTAAATCGTTGTTCATTATTAAAAGCAGACACCTTAGTAATTTTACCTTGACATGTTTTGCGAAGGCTTTAGGAAAGAGACAATACCTGAAACATTAGGCTCACTTGAAAATGTTCACACCCGAAAGAGGTGTAAACGTCTTGTCCTTAGGGGGAGCCTTAGAAGTATTGATAAATACTTCTCTCTTCGCCCTATTTTCGTTAGGAAGACACAGTCTGACACCAAGGACATAGGCCTTCTGTCCCTCATTGTTCTAGTTTAAAAAGGACAATAGATTCATCCAGGTCCCAAGAGCTTTCCATTACACTCTTCCAACGCCTCGCTAAAGCGTCATTCTAAATTGACCTCTATGATCTCTGGCTGAAGATATTCAATTCCAGATTACAGTAATGCCTTGTCCCTGGGAGGCAGAAAAGCAGGAAGTCTAACGGCTCCACATACCGGTGACCTCTCTCACCTGACACACCCGAGGCACTGGAGGCCGCCAGGTTTAGGAGGCCATAAAAGGCCAAGACAGAGGTCAAGTGAGAGAGATGCAGGCACGACATTTAGGAGGAAGCACGTCAATCGTGGCTTCCCCCAAAGCTCCTTTGTTCTGACCAGGAGCCTCCTTATCCTAGCCTCTCTGAGTGTAAATATGAAGTCCCATTTGATAGAGGCTTCATTGAAGTTGATGTACAATTCCCCACTCAGCATTCAAGGTAAAGTCTGTGTAGAAGGCTCTTCGGCCCATTCTTTGTTCTTATTCTCATTTCCGTTCCCTTTCTTTCAATGTGCTAAGACCCATTGATTCATTGTCAATATAAATCATCAGAATTAATCAGCAAATTACCTGATCATAAACTGATGTCACCCTCCTTCAGTCTCCGGCAATTTCATTTTGTACAGTTACATTTTGTTCTACTTTATCAAGTGTTAATGTGCCCTTTCTCCATGTCTACAGAAAGGCTGTAAATAATGCTGCAGTAAACACCCCAGATTCGCATTTTCACATTCGCAGACTCACCGATTCATAGAATTTTCTGTGGCACCTACCTATAAATTATTCGCGGGAAAACTCACCCATTCGCAAATATTTTCTTAAAGCAATATTCTGTATTTTCATATTTTCATGACTAAATACTGTACTGTATGTACATATACATTTTACGATAAAATAATGATTTACAGTACAAAATTTTCAAATATTTATATTAAGTTTAATAAGATTAAATAACATTAATAAAAATAATTCTCTCTCTCTCTCTCTCTCTCTCTCTTACTGAGATGAGAGAATTTTATGCATATGTAAAATGTATGTTTATTTGTTTTACATGATAAATAAATGATTTACTAATTTTCAAATATTAATATTAATGTAAACACGACAAAATATCAATTCATTAAAGAAAATATAGTGAATTAGTATTTTAGTTCAATCACTGATCTTTTTCTGTATCCGACTTAGAGGGCGGGATGAAGCCGTAACTGTCATCATAAAAAAAAGGGATAGCACCTGGCAAAAGAGTCTCTCTCTCTCTCTCTTTCTCTTTCAATGAGATAGATGTTTTATGCGTACGTAACACATATGTTTATTTGTTTTGTATACTGTACTTTTATAGATAAACGTGATGTTACTTTGTTATTAATTTTTTCATTTTTTCCAAGGTATAATTATAACATTTATGCATTTCTATAGCAAATTATGTAAAATTTCAAAAGAAAACATATCGATTCCCAGTCTTCTCTGAAGCTTGGAGTGGGGGGGGGTGTACTCTTACTGTCAATTTATCTTGACATACTGACTGTGAAGGGTAGAAAATGTAGCCCACTTGGTGGTGAAATAAAATAGCTACAAAGGATACTGAAAAATCTCTCTCTCTCTCTCTCTCATGCCAAAGGATACTCAGAATGTGAGAGATGGATAGATAGATAGATAGATAGATAGATAGAAAGGAGAGTGGTTGATAGAAAGATTCTCTCTCTCTCTCTCTCTCTCTCTCTCTCTCTCTCTCTCTCTCTCTCTCTCTCTCTCTCTCTCTCTCTCTGTGTTATTGGCTAAAAGGGTTAGAAGTATGTACATATATATTTTTACGGGTACTAATGTTTAAGACGACTTTGAAATTATATTAACAATATAATTTCAAAGATTAATACAGTATTAGGATAATAGTTGAAGGTATATTTGATGTAGGATGCTAGTTTAAGGTATACAATGGGTATTTGAACTTTCAAGACAGGCAGTTACATGCATTTTTAGAGGGAGGTGTTAACTATTCACGGTATGCATCCCCCCGTCTGCTCCACTATGTCCACAGGCAACAATCAAGTCCTCAAGCATGTTATTGTCTGGCACCCCAGTTAGTGAACTTTTATGTCAGTTAATGGACTTAAGTATTGATCGCATCATTGTTTGGCACTCCAGTTAGTTAATTTTTGTCATTTAACACCATAAGTGTCAAGAGCCAGTGTGAATGGCTCTGTGTAATTTACTCTTTTGATTAACTGTAAATACATGCAATTAATTAAGATCTAGAATTTCTCTACTGAGTCCTTTCTCAAATTGAGATTTCTTTTAAATTACCATTTTTCTTGTTTTGTGAGTCTTGATCCCCAGTCAGAATCAGTGATGCCAAGGTAAGGGTAATAGATCAATCAACATTCAAATATACATATACATATATATATATATATATACGCATATATAATATATATATATATATACAGTACACTAGATGAACAACCTATCGCTGCTCGGGAAATCTCTGAACGACAACCAATAAACTCTCTCTCTCTCTCTCTCTCTCTCCCATCCCTGTTAAGATAGTTGCGTCAGTTACATTGCCCAGCATTTTTGACCTTTTATAATTCACCACTTCTCACCCTCCATTCCTATCGGGGCTGAACTTGGACTTCAAGGGCAACGGGAGTGTCTCTATTCATCCCAGTGATCTTCAAAACTATGCATTAGACTCTAATCTCTGTCATTTTTTACTTAAAGGATGTCAGGAGTGTCACTATTCTTCTCAGCAAAAACTATGGATTAGACACTAATATCTGTCGTATTCAGTTATTTTTACGCCGCCCCCTTCCCAACCCATGTTCCTGTCAGGGCTGAACTTGACTTGACGGGCATCAAGAGTGTCACTATTCATCTCAGCGACCTCGAAAACTATGGATTGGACACTGTCATTTTTTATTATTTTTACATGTCACCCCTTCTCGCCCCACTCCTTACTGGGGAAGAACTTGGACCTGAAGGGCATTGGGAGTGTCACTATTCTTCTCAGGGACCTCGAAAACTATGGATTAGACACCAATACCTGTCATTTCGGTTATTTTTATTTCACCACCTTCCCACCTCCTTCTCACCCACCCTTCCTATCAGGACTTGAAGGGCATCAGGAGTGTTACTATTAATCTCTGCGACCTCGAAAACTAAGCATTAGACACTAATATCTGTTGTTTCGGTTATTTCCACGTCACCCCCTTCCCAACCCCAACTCCCTATCGGGGCTGAACTTGGATCAATTGCGAATGTGAAAGATCTCTGTTCAAATACAACTTGTGAAAAATTGACAAACAAGAGACCATCCATTGACTCTCCAAGTCATAACTGCTACTATTAGGAAACACTATACCTATTACCATAAACCACTCTATCTAAAAGTGATAAATCTCTGGCAGAAGCAGACATCCACACTAGAGAACAGTATTCTAGTGATGGAAGTACAAACGACACAACAACACCTAACTTTTTTGTGGCATTTGCTGAGATTTTCATTAAATGTTTCTCAAAAGTTACACCTAGAATAGTTACAGCTTCAGACTCATTTGGCAAAGTTCTATCCACATGAAGGGGAGGATGGGGTGGGAAATCTGTATGAGATCTGCTAATCAACAGTGTTTTTGTCTTGCTGGAATTCAGCATCATACCCCAATGACTACTCCATTCCCTGATGTATAATTGGTATAAGCAGATTGGCAAATATCTCCACTTTTCAAAAGAGACACAGTGCCAAACAGTAACAGGGTTAAACTCCCGCTGGTTCAGACCATCATGGGGTATGTGCAGGAAAAATGCAACCCCAAAAAACCTGACAAGCATTGTAACAAATTTTTTTCTCATATGTGAGGCTGAAAGTTTTTATGTCCTGGGCTTTCATATTCATGAGGGCATGTCTTGCACACTCCATGATACTCTGGAATTTCGGCACCATATTTGAATAAAGGATACCACATCTTTATGAATACATGTGATTTTTTAAAATCTGTCACCCTGTTTAAGGAACTTTTGGTGCATGGCATCCATACTACAGTACTTGCAATTTGTTGGTGACAAGTAGTGCACCAAAGACTTGCAAGCAATGGCACATCCCAAGGTGCCATGGAACACTCGGGACTACCTCCACAGAGAGAATGCCTTCATAATGTGTTGGTAGGGCACTAACCTCATCAGTATGGCCATGAATGATGATGGTGTGGAAGTTGCAGAGTATATGCACCACAAGTGAGTATGAAATGAAGGCAAGTAACACTGCAATCAACCATCTTGCAACATCCGTGTGATATGGCAATGCATTAGAGTTGTTGACAGATTTGATCAAATGATACTACAGCTTTACTCAGACGAGTGCCAAGAGGACAAATAAGTTGTTGCTTTATCTGGTGTGGGTGTTGCTGCAGACAGCTCAATGACTTTACCTCAAGTACTGCATGGACACAAAAAAAGACTCTGCTGGGATTCCACAAGATGGCAAGGGATGCACTGCTCTACTTTGACACCAAAGAATGGCCTGCTGGTGGCACTGACCTCCCTACGCTACACTGCTACTTGTTAATGGGCAGAAGTACTATCAACCTCTTGTCCGTCATACCACACCTGGCTGCACCTTCTACCAAAGCTGTCAACCCCAATGACCCTGTTGTGTTGAAGGGCGGTGATGATAACGATGATCCTGACCCCAATCTCCTCCAGGAAATACCATCTGAAGGTAGCATCACTTTGCACATCTTCAAACGGCAAATGCCAGCCGGAAGACAGAAACACTGCTGTGTGAACTACACAAAAGGAAAAAACCTCATATCAGTAAAGCAAGTGTCAGGGACATCCTGCAAGAGGGGGGACTGCTTTAAGTGGTGCCACACCCTCCAGAGGTACCAGTCAAGACCATCTTCATAAAGAGGAGGGGGCACATCCAGCCGTTATAGTAACCCCTTTACAATTTTCTCCAGCCATTGCAAAGGGATATTTCTTGGCTGTGCTTACAGGCTTGTTGCATTCAGCAAGCACAACTTGAAGGATTTGCATGAACCAGCAACCAAGGTTATAATTTTTGGTGTGTTCCTGATATCATATATATAAAACATACTTGTATATTTGTTTTATATAGATATTTACTGATTGCATTATTATATAATTTAGCTTTTTCTGAGGAATGCTTGAGTACCACTTTTTTTAAAGAAAATGTGATGCTACTTTGTAATTAATTTTTTCACATTTCCCGTGTTATACAATTACAGTAAACCCCCCGTATTCGCGTTCTCATGGTTCGCGGACTCACGCATTCGCGGGTTTCTCTGTGGAACATATCTAGCCATCATTCGTGGAAAATTCGCCCATTCGCAGTATTTTTCACTGAGAAATATTCACTAATTACTGTATTTTCATATAATTTTCATGAATAAATGCACTTTTTGTGATAAAACTATTAAAATACTCGGGTATAAGCATTTTTACAGGGTTTTTCTTGGTTTAAGCTATCAAAATGGGCAGTTCTAAGTGTTTTTAGAGGGGTTTTAAACATTCGCGGATTTGACCTATTCGCGGGGGGGTGTGGGACGCATCCCCCGTGAATACGGGGGTTCACTGTATAACTTTTTGCATTGTAATAATTGGGGTATATTCCGGAACAAAAAAAAAAAAAAACTATTTGCAATAACTTTTTTTGGTACATTTTTGTGGGGGGAAAAGGGCCAAATTTTCTTGTATCTTGTTACTTCTACTCATTATTCATATACATTAGTTTTTTGTGAGGCCTCTTGTTTATGCTATAGTATAGAGCAATCATTTAACTGTAAAATAAATCTGAAGTGAGCAGTTTACTTTGAAATATGTCAGAGCTAGACATCCTCGAGTTGCTGCCAGTTACCACAGACGTCATTGTTTATAAGGGTCATAAGTCAAAGGATTAATGTTTACTAGGATGTGGTATAGAATGGGATATGGCTCCATTTGTTGTACTTTTCATCAATTCTGAGATAACACTATGAGTTTCCTTTAGTCTCCCAGATATCCAAATACTACCTTGTCACGTGCGCAATTAGTATATTTCCTATTCCGCTTTATGAATTTTGTTATAAGGAATATGCTTAGTGGGATTACTTTTAAATGAAATTTATATCAGATGCTCTCATCAGCATACTGTATAGGACTTCACACATGCTTCATTTCAATCTATCTTACTTTGGATGGGCAAAAAGTGATCTCCACTATCGAAAAGTCCCAAGTGCCCTTGAAAAATATGAATTTGTTTTGTTATCATTAAGGCAGCACAGATTACTTTAATTCATGATTTGTTCTTCAACTTTCCTGCAATCTGGCAATATACAATTGTAATCCCAAGCAGGGTTACAGGCATTAAAATCTCTAACTATTAAGAAGGGACCTTGCAGGTTACTTATTTACAATTGTAAATTATATATCATAATCTTTATTCAATTGATTATATAGGTTACAGATAGTATAGGTGTTTTCCAATCCTGATTGTGGAAAACTGTAAATTATTAATATTCAAAATTACTTCACCATAAATGGTCTACCTGTATATATACAGTATATACTGTACTGTAGTCCTTTAAGTTGCCTTCTACTTCTGGAGATGATGTGGCTACTACTATATATATTTACCTATTCATGGTACTGGTCTGTTTACATGTTAGAAATATAATACTAATGGTTCACAGTCTTTGAGGTCATGCTGTACTTCCCAAAGGTATAATCTAGTCTGAAGACCATTAGCAGGATTATGTAATTACTGAATATCTTATGTAAGAGTGGTGATAATTTTATTGTTAAAAAAAGTCAATGTTTCACTCTTGACTTTAATATAACAGGAATTATATTTTGGTTATTCTTTATAAATTTCAGTTTTTTTTTTAACTGGGTTAGTATTCTTTGGTTTAACTGCTTACCACTAGTTTCTGTTTTTGGATCTTAGTTTGAATTTCTTCAGAAATCCACCTCTAACATCAAATGTTTTCCCTTATATCAAAAGGTTGATAAAGATATATTTGCCTTCATAAGATTCTATTTTATTTATTGAGTTTATGTTTTATGAAACTTCTTTTTGCACCAATCAGGCCAGTTTTTTTTATATTCTTGTTTTTCATTGCAGAGTTCAACAAAGCATGCATTACATCATATGCTTTTATCTCCAGTCTCCTCAAATGAATTTTTTGTTATGGTAAGCACTAGTGATAGGTTGCTCACTTCTCCCCAATATATTTATTCACATCTAAGATTTACCTTTCTTTCAGTACAACTTTATTTTGAGGAGGGATCTCTATTGATTAGCTTGCCACCTGTGATAGTGATGGACCACTTTTGCTTGCTTCTTGATAACAGTTGCTATCCCTTGCAGTTTTTTTTTATATTGGTTTGACAGATGGATCAGTTCCATTATAGTCACTGGCATGCTGTTCACTGTTTTCAGGGGGAGTCCCTTCCAATGGCCTTTCCTTATTATCTAGTAGTTCAGTAACACTGTGCTGGTTGCCCTCTTCTAACTCCTCTAGGTCAACCTCCCAAACCTCCACTTGCGGGTGCACAACACCTGGTTCTGGATCTCCAATACTGTACTCTTTTTGGACTGTCCTTTCTTTATCTACTCTTTGAATATTTTTTCTCCTGTATACTGTTTGTTACTTCTATTTCATCTGCTACATGATTATTTTATTTTAATTACTTCTCTGGGTTTTGGCTCTGTGCACAGGTTCCCATGCTAGATCATTAAATCCTCCCACTTTTGGTTCCAGCAAGTCTCCACCATGGACACTCTACTTCTATCTACAGTAATACCCTGAACTTGTGCGATTCGAGTTGCGCAAATTCACAGACACGCACACTTTTCATTGGAACCTAACTAATTTTATCATACAAGAGTTTTTCACAGACACGTGTACATTTGCGAATACTGAGAAACCCTGCAAAAGTGTTTATGTTCAATTTTTATGTAATTTATAAATTTTCAAGCTTTAATGTGTAAATTAAACAACAATAGTAATAAAATTGATAATTTCTCTCTTTCTCTCTTTTACTGAGATGAGAATTTTTATGGTACATGTATATGTTTATTTGTTTTGTATGATAAATAAATTTTTTACCTAATAATAAGTACTAATTTTCAAATATTAATCAGGTTAATACGATTAAATATTAATAAAAATATTAATAATAATAATAATAATAATAACAATAACAATAATAATAATAATGGTTAACCCCTAAACGCCTACTGGACGTATCATACGTCGACTAAAATTGTCTGTTGGGTGCCAAGTGGACGTACCGTATGTCGACTACAATAAATTTCAACCTTCGGTCAACTTTGACTCGACCGAAATGGTCGAAAAACGCAATTGTAAGCTAAAACTCTTACATTCTAGTAATATTCAATCATGTACCTTCATTTTGCAACAAACTGGAAGTCTCTAGCACAATATTTCGATTTATGGTGAGGTGAATTTTTGAAAAAAACTTTTTCCTTACGCCCTAAGCCATAACTCGTGCGGAAAATTTCAGAAATTCTTTCGTCATTTTGTCGTAATTTTGCACTGTTTTATATTAGCTAAGTACATAAAGTTTTATATATGAAAATGTGTGCAATTTCATGTAAAATACAACAAAATACAACCCATGGTTGTAGCTTTTATCAGTTTGGAAATATTTTCATATAAACCACAATAACTGCCAAAATTTCAACCTTCGGTCAACTTTGACTCGACCGAAATGGTAAAAACGCAATTGTAAGCTAAAACTCTTACATTCTAGTAATATTCAATCATTTACCTTCATCTTGCAACAAATTGGAAGTCTCTAGCACAATATTTCGATTTATGGTGAATTTTTGAAAAAACTTTTTCCTTACGTCCACGCCAGAAATTCTTTAAATCACGTTGTCGTAATGTTTGCACCGTTTATATTAGTCGTTACATAAAGTTTTATATATGGAAATGTGCGCAATTTCATGTAGAATACAACAGAAAATAGCTCATGGTTGTAGCTTTTATCAGTTTTGAAATATTTTCACATAAATCACGATAACTGCCAAAATTTCAACCTTTGGTCAACTTTAACTCGACCGAAATGGTCGAAAAACGCAATTGTAAGCTAAAACTCTTACATTCTAGTAATATTCAATCATTTACCTTCATTTTGCAATAAATTGGAAGTCTCTAGCACAATATTTCGATTTATGGTGAATTTTTGAAAAAAACATTTTCCTTAAGTCCGGGCGGTAACTCGGCCGAACATCTCATAAATTCTTTCGTCACGTTGTCGTAATGTTTGCACAGTTTTATATTAGTCGTTACATAAACTTTTATATATGAAAATGTGTGCAATTTCATGTACAATACAACAGAAAATAGCTCATGGTTGTAACTTTTATCAGTTTTGAAATATTTTCATATAAATCACGATAAATAGAAAAAATTAGACTTTCGGTCAACTTTAACTCGACCGAAATGGTCGAAAACTGCAATTGTAAGCTAAAACACTCACAGTCTAGTAATATTCAATCAATTAGCTTCATTTTTCAACAAACGGGAAGTCTCTAGCACAATATTTCGATTTATGGTGAATTTTTGAAAAAAACATTTTTTATATCCATTTTACAATTCATGCATCATTATGTGATAATATTTTTTCTGTGTTGCTTTGATCGTTTTACAATTTGTTATATACCAAATCATCGCAATTTAGTGTACAATACAAAGAAAAAAAATAATCCGTTAGCTTTAACCATTTTGCTCACAGCGTTATTTGTATAAAATTATATATGAAAATTTTTTTTTGCGCTGTCATATATTTCAATATTTATATATGATAATGATATTTTTTCATTTCTGATGGTTGCATACTAAACTTCAGGCAATGACAAAAAAACGAGCCAAAAATGAACTCTTAATCTTAAAAACTAAGCGTGCTGTGATTTTTTGAAAAAAACTTTCTTTCCGCTTCGGTAAGAACTCCCGAACGCCGCGGCATACGGGAGACGTTTTTGTAAATAGAGGCTCGGCGTTTAAGGGTTAATAGATTCACAGTTTCATGAAAAACAATCTGTGTAATAAAAATCCACAATTATATAGTAAATATATTACTATGTAAAATATGTAAAATAAACCAAAGACTTTCGAACACTTGAACGGTGTTCCTCATCAGTGCTAACATTAAAATGTACAGTAAGTGAGGGTACTTTTCTTGTCAATAGTTTTTTAAAAAATGGGGCGGGGCAAGAAGATATTAGCCATCACGGAAGTGCTGGTTCGGGTGTTATGTTATTCCAAACTCAACAGGCAGTTGCGCCAACCTCCTTGATCTTCGTACTTGCGATGATGTTGCACCTGCCTGCGCTGCATAGGTGCCATAGTCGGAACCATCCACAGGGACGTCAGCTATCTGGAGAGAGAGGGGAAGAGGAAGCAGAGCATCAGGGTTCACACGTGCAATGTTTTATGTAGTGTTTGGCAATAAACCAGCTGATGAAAGGGTCTTCATTAGTAAATGACTTGTTATCTTCAGAAGATACTCCCATGTTTATAGCAGCACCTTCAACTAATCTTCTAATGTGAGAATTGTCACTTTTAAAAATAGTTTGTGCACATCATCCCAATTGATTCTGTGGTCTAAATTAAAACTATGAGCTACCAAAGCACTCCCCTGTGCATGAAGATCATAGGCCCTTCTATGTTCCCTTAATCTTACATCCAGTCCCCTCCCACTCTCCCCGTAGTAACAACCATTGCAATCATGACAGGGAACCATGTAAACACCGTTGTTTCTCTTGGTACTGTTATTATTCTTGGTAAGGGCTTTTGCCAAGGTGTTTTTATAGGTATATTCGACCCCGAATTCCTAGACGAAGAACTCTCCCATGTCGTAGACACCTTTAGGTCCCTAAAGTACCCGGAACATTTTATTACTGATGCCATCAGCCGGGCTAAAAGGTGGTTTTACATAGGTCATGTTAATAAGGAAATGAATAACAAGAGACATGTATCTTTACCCTTTGAAGAAGTCTCAAGAGTGGGCGATTATATGAATAAATACCAAAAGGATATATAAAAATTGTTTATACCTATAAAAACACCTTGGCAAAAGCCCTTACCAAGAATAATAATAATACATGGGAGTATCTTTTGAAGATAAGTCATTTACTAATGAAGATCCTTTCATCAACTGGTTTATTGCCAAACACTACATAAAACATTTTAATTTCAAAACCGATGTTAACTGTGTGAACCCTGATGCTCTGCTTCCTCTTCCCCTCTCTCTCCAGATAGCTGACATCCCTGTGGATGGTTCCGACTATGGCACCTATGCAGCGCAGGCAGGTGCAACATCACAAGTACGAAGATCAAGGAGGTTGGCGCAACTGCCTGCTGTGTTTGGAATAACATAACACCTGAACCAGCACTTCCGTGATGGCTGTTATCTTCTTGCCCCACCCCCATTTTTTAAAAAACTATTGACAAGAAAAGTACCCTCACTTACTGTACATTTTAACGTTAGCACTGATGAGGAACACCGTTCAAGTGTTCGAAAGTATGGTTTATTTTACATATTTTACATAGTAATATATTTACTATATAATTATGGATTTTTATTACACAATAATAATAATAATAATAATATAACTGTAATTACAAATTTTGTACGTGATACATATTTTAAACAAACAAATATTTTTCTCTCATCTTCTGTAAGAAGCTCGAAGGGGAAAGCTGTCAGACATGTCACTTTAACATGACAATAAGGAGTAGTGTCGCTGATTAGTGGTCAAAGGTCTCTCTCTCTCTCTCTCTCTCTCTCTCTCTCTCTCTCTCTCTCTCTCTCTCTCTCTCTCTCTCTCTCTCTCTCTCTCTCTCTCTCTCTCCATAATAATTCATAAAAAATTTCACTCTCTTAAGTAAGGACAACCGTTATCTCTCGCGTAGTTAGCGCAACCTACATATTACTGTTCCTCTGTATGTCTAACTGAACAGTAGATAATTTTAAATTGATCTAATTTTATGTGTACCGTTTACAAACTGTAAATGCGCTGTTCTACAACATGGAGACATAGAGCATTTCAGAACAAAGAGAAAGAGACAGAATAAAGAAGTTTTTAAAAACGAGGTTGATAAGTCTTCTAAAATAGATCGGTGGAATAGAGGGAGAGAGAAATAGTATACTAATCTTCACACTCTCCTATATTCTTACATTAAACATTTTTTTTTTAAAGGGCAATGTATTAGGCTAACTTTTAAATGAAACTACAGTAACTTTAATTTCACCTAAAACTTAATTTAATACTGAATTTCCATCTTTTGATATCTAACGTAAGAATAACTTCTCTCTCTCTCTCTCTCATGCTCTTCTCTCTGTCTCCGTAATAATTCATATATAATCCTTCGGGCCAGCCCTAGGAGAGCTGTTAATCAGCTCAGTGGTCTGGTAAAACTAAGGTATACTTAACTTTTTTTTTCATAAATAATTCAACTTGATATTTCAAGTAAGGACAATCTCTCTCTCTCGTTATTCCATAATAATTGATAAATAATTTCACTCTCTTAAGTAAGAACAACCCTTCTCTCTCCCTCTCTCTCTCTCTCTCAGTTTTTTACAAATTATTTCTCTGTACGTCTTTACCTGTACAGCAGATAGTTTAAATTGAGCCAAGTTTTAAATGAAATTACAGTAACTTTAACTTCATTTCAAAGTTAGTTTAATATTGAATTTCCATCTTTTGATATCTAACGTAAGAATAACTTTTCTTTCGCTCTCTCTCCCTCTCATGTTGTTCTCTCTGTCTCCGTAATAATTCATAAATAATTTAACTCGATATTTCAAGTAAGGACAACATCTCTCTCTCTCATTATGCTCTCAGTCTCCGTAATAACTGATAAATAATTTCACTCTCTTAAGTGAGGACAACCCTTATCTCTCTCTCTCTCTCTCTCATAGTTAGCGCTCACACATTTTTATAACTTATTACCTCTCTGTACGTCTTTACCTGTACAGTAGATAGTTTAAATTTTTATCTAATTTTACCTGTATCATCTACAAAGTGTAAATGCGCTAGTGTGGCAAATATGTTCTAAAACATTGACATAATAACTAATAGTTATATTAGTCAAAATACAAAACACTGTTTGTTCATGAAAAAGCATTTCAGAACCAAAGAGAAAGAGATGTAGAATAAAGAAGTTATTAAAAAGAGGTTGAGAAGACTCTAAAAATAGATCGGTCGGAAGGGGAGAGAGACAGAAATTCTCTTCCAACTCTATTTTTTTGTCAACCATTTATTTCTTTTTTTAAGGATGATGTATTAAGCTAACTTTTACATGAAATTACAGTAACTCTAATTTCATTAAAAGTTAACTTAATAATCTGGGAGCACGATTAGGGTTGTATTTAGTGTTTAAATTTCAGAAATGAGCATTTATTAGCATTTTAGAGACCGTGCCAAACTTACGTGAAATTTCACCTTGCGCAAGGGGTTCTGGAACCTAACCTCGTGTCAGTTCGGGGTATGACTGTATTACTTTCAGTTCTGTGTTACATACACAATGCACACACTCCAATGACTGTGACTCTGGCCCATAAAAGCAGTTCCACCACAGTTCCACCTGACAAAGTGATCACCTGATCCACAGCATACAAATTCTACAGCCACCACAGCACTCTCCTGCTGTGTTCATTCACATTTACTGCAATATTTGCATTATAAGGATTTAAGTACATATGAGGAAAATATTTTACAATTCATAATAAAGAAACACTCTTGTACAGGATTTATACAACTAAAATGTTCCAGGCCAGAGAAGTGGACAGTCCTCTTTAAAAGTAGCATAATTGGGATTTGGGGGACAGGGTCTTCCACTGAGAGATTAAAGCTGATAGGTAAAATCAAAATTTAAACTTTCAGTGGAAGACCATCCCCCAAACTCCACTTATGCTACTTTCAAAGAGAACTGTCCTTGTCTCCTGCCCAGAAAATGATATTTTAATGATAAAATAAAGTTTGTTCATACTTACCTGGCAGATATATATATAGCTGTATTCTCCAAGTCCGACAGAATTCCAAAACTTGCGGCACACGCAGTGGGGCCAGGTGGTTAATACCCATTCCCGCCGCTGGGAGGCGGTATCAGGAACCATTCCCATTTTCTATTCAGATTTTCTAGTGCCACTGTCTCCTGAGGGGAGGAGGGTGGGCACTATGATTATATATATCTGCCAGGTAAGTATGAACAAACTTTATTTTATCATTAAAATATCATTTTGTTCATGCAACTTACCTGTCAGATATATATATAGCTGAATCCCACCATTGGAGGTGGGAAGAGACAGAATAGGATTTAGGAAACAAAGATATGTAGGCGATTGACGCCTTGGTTCCTTACTTGTTAGCATAGCTGACTTCGTGATTGCAGTCACCGAAGCCTGCTTCTGCTTTACTACAGTCTCCAGCAAGGTAGTGACCTATATAGCTGGTGAGTTCTAGATGATCTGTCCACGGGGCATGACCACAATGGGACTAGATCATAAGACCATACTGTGAGAGCAAAGGAGCAACGACCAACCACCTGACCGAGAGCATCAACAGGACCTGCCGAAGGGACGCCAGATCGGTGGGAAGTCCCCGTAACCAACTTACAGCTTTCGACATGCCCTCTCCCTGGTCCTGGGAGTCCGACAGAGGTCCAGGCCTATGTTAGCATAGCTGACTTCGTGATTACTGTCACCCAAGCCTGCTTCTGCTTTACTAGAGTCTCCAGCAAGGTAGTGACCTATATAGCTGGTGAGTTCTAGATGATCTGTCCACGGGGGCGTGACCACAATGGGACTAGATCATAAGGCCATACTGTGAGGGCAAAAGGAGCAACGACCAACCACCTGACCTAGAGCGTCAACAGGTCCTGCCAAAGGGACGCCAGATCGGGGGAAGCCCCCGTAACCCTCTTTGCGGCTTTCGACATGCCCTCTCCCTGGTCCTGGGAGTCCGACAGAGGTCCAGGCCTAGAAGCGTTATGGGACCGATCTGACGTAAAAAAACAAAATCAAGATTAAAATATACTTCCTAACCTCTAAAGGATAGGATGAGTATCGCTCCTGCCCGCAACACTGTGTCTGCAGAAGCGACCACAGGTCCTGCCGAAGGGACGCCAGATCGGTGGGAAGCCCCGTAACCCTCCTGTGGCTTTCGACTTGCCCTCTCCTGGTCCTGGGAGTCCGACAGAGGTCCAGGCCTAGAAGTGTTATGGGGCCGATCTGGAGTGCGGAAACGTATGGTCCTAGTGAATAGCAGTCTTCATATGTCGCCTTCACGTCCCGCAAGTAATGTGAAGCTTAACACCAATTGCTTCAACAGAAGGTGGTACCCAGAAGATCGCAAAGGGACATGTTCTTCTGGAAAGCCACCGAGGTTGCAATGGCTCTAACTTCGTGAGCCTTAACTTCAAAAGACTCAAGTCACAGTCTTGAACGTCGCAAAGTGCGTCTAAAATGGTGCTTCTAAAAAGAACGCCAGTGCATTCTTAGAAAGAGGCAAATCCGGCCTCTTGACAGAGCACCACAGACTGTCCGAAGGACCTCGACTTTCCCGAGTCTTCTGCAAATAAAATTTGAGAGCCCTGACAGGACACATGACTCTTTCTGGTTCATGTCCGAGAATTTCCATCATACCCTTAATCTCGAAGGTCCTGGGCCAAGGGGTAGACGGGTTCTCGTTTTAGCAAGAACTTACGGCTTAGAGAACATACTGCATTATGGCCTCTAAAACCTACATGATTATGATAGCCTGAAGTTCACTAACTCTCTTCGCCATAGCCAGAGCAGTAAGGAAAAAAAAAAAACCTTCCTTGTCACATTCTTGAGACACCGAAGAAAGAGGCTCGAAGGTATTTGACATAAAAAATTTAAGACGACATCCAGGTTCCAGGGAGGCGTCCTGGAATGAGGTACCTTGACAGTCTCAAAGGATCTCAAGAGATCGTGAAGATCCTTGTTGTCGGCTGATAGTCTGAATGCAGTTAGACTCAGAGCGGGGAAGTTTTGAGGTACCTTTTCAAATGGGGCTGCCTGAGCAGATCTACCAAGGGACGTCCCCATAACCTCCACAGCTCCTGACATACTTCCTCGTGAAGGGTCCACTCGGTCGGTAGAAGCTGCCGCTGTCGACCGAGAAGGGTCCGCACGGATATTCTCCAATCCTGCAACGAACCTCGTGAGGATCGTGATCCCCGCGCATGGGCCCAAAGCAGGATCTCCTTCGCCAGGGCTTAACAGGGACCGGGAACGAGTTCCTCCCTGTTTCTTGAGGTATGCCAGGGCTGTGGAGTTGTCTGAATTTACTTGTACGACTCGGCCTGACACTTGGCTCTCGAAGGATTGAAGGGCCAGCAGGATCGCCCCTAATTCCTTGAGATTGATGTGCCAGGACACCTGTTCCCCTCTCCAGGTGCCTGACACTTTCTCCCCTCCTAGTGTTGCTCCCCATCCCTCCCTGGGAGCGTAGGAAAACAACACCAGGTCGGGGCTCTAAAGGCATAGAGAAACCCCTTCTGCCAACCTCGAGGGGTCGAGCCACTACCTCAGGTGAATCTTGAAAATGGGAGATCTTCAGGGTCTCCTCTAGATTCTCCTTGTCTATTCAGTTTTCCGCCAGGAAAAACTGGAGCGGCCTGAGATGAAGTCTTCCCAGGGAAACAAACTTCTCCAGAGAGGAAATGGTCCCCAGCAAACTCGTCCATTCCCTCACCGAGCATATTTCCTTCCCTAGGAAGGATGAGACTTTTTCTAAGCATTGCTACTGACGTTCCTGGGATGGAAAAGCTTGAAAAGCCACTGAATCCATCTGAATCCCCAGATAGACGATGGACTGCGTCGGGATCAGATGGGACTTTTCTTCGTTCACTAGAAGTCCTAGGAACTTTGTCAACTCTAAATTCGCATTCAGGTCCTCCAGACACCTTGACTGTGAAGAGGCTCGGATGAGCCAATCGGCCAGGTAAAGCGAGATACGAATACCCGCCAAGTGAAGCCATCTCGCCACATTTCTCATGATAATCGTGAAGATCATGGGAGCTGTGCTTAGCCCGAAGCAAAGAGCTCTGCATTGAAACACTCGTCCCCCTAGTACAAACCTCAAATACTTCCTCGACTGGGGATGTATGGGAACGTGAAAGTAAGTGTCCTGTAAGTCCAGAGCGACCATCGAATCTCCTGGTCTTAATGCTCCTAAAACAGACTGGGACGTCTCCATCGTGAACTTCTCCTTCACCATGAAGCGGTTCAGTCTATTGACATCAAGGACTGGTCTCAATCCTCCCGACTGCTTCGGAACTAGGAACAGTCGGTTGTAGAATCCTGGGGAGTCCAGCTCCAGGATTTGCTCCACAGCTCTTTCTCGAGCATTTGCTCTAATAGCTCGAAAAGGATCTGTTGCTTCTCTTGATGGAATGAGGAAGACAGATCCCTGGGCGACGTGCACAGAAGTGGTGAGTCGAGAAAGGGGATCTTGTATCCTCTCTCGATAATTTCAAGGGACCAGGAGTCTGCCCCTCTTGCTCTCCAGGCTCTCGCAAACGAAAGAAGCCTGGCTCCTACAGGTGTCTGGAGGCGCTGCAAATCACTTCCTGCCCCAAGGTTTAGGCGGAGCTCCGCCTCTGAAAAGACCTCTACCTCGGGGAGAAGATCTCGAGGAAGAAGCTCCTCCACGAAAGGGCTTCTACTTCCTGGAGGTCTGACCTGACAACGACATCAAAGGGACTGCCGGGCGTCTTGACGAGTGGGCCAAGAGGTCTTGAGTGGCCTCCTTCAAGCTGGAGGAGAGATCCTGAACAAGGACTGGGGGAAGAGATGGCTCAAAACGGGAGAACAGCAAAGCCCTCTGCGACGGAGAAACTGACTTTGCAAAAGTATGACGCCAAAGGCATCTGGTGTTCCCAGGCGGTCACAAATCCAAGTACTGACCAGAACCAACGTTGCTTAACTTCGCTGATCGCACGAGAAGCGGCGCTTTCAACGTGGTATGGCCGTTGGCTGGAAGGGCCATAGGCTGTAAAGTTACAGTACAAGGCCCTCTTCTTCAAGAGGCCCGTACAAAAGAGGGAAGCCAGTTCCTCCGAGCCATCCCTGACTGCCTTGTCCATGCAGTTCAACACGCTGGACAGCTCCCCAGGCAGATCGAGTCGGGACTCCTAATCCTGACGCCTAGAGCCCCCAAACACCAGTCCAGGAAATTGAAGACCTCCATGGTTCAAAACAGTCCTTTCAAATGGTGATCCGTCTCCGACATAGTCCAGGACACTTTGGCAGCCGACAGGAGGGACCTTCTAGGCGCGCCGACCAAGCTAGCGAAGTCTCCCTGGGACAACGAAGGAACTCTTGAGCCGACGTCCTCCCCGGTCTCTTACCACATACCTGCCTTGCCGCTCAGCTTGGACGGAGGCAGGGCAAAAGAAGTCTTGCCTTGGGTCTTCCTTCCTCCATCCAGGTGTTAACCTTCTTGAAGGCCTTCTTCGTCGCCAGAGATGAAGTCATCTTGACAAACCCCGCGCTCTCCTCGTCTAGGACGAAGCAAACTGCGAAGGAGGAGAGAGAGTGGCGAGGGTTTGAAACTTGTCGCCAAACAAGTCCTTAAGAAAGGCCGGCTAACACCTGGTAGTCCGTGAGACGAGGAAGGGGAGGCTGCTCAAGGACTGCAGGCTCCGACTCACAAGAGACTTCTCCTCTTCAATGGGAGAAACGAAGGCCTTGTGGTCCAACACGCAGATGGGATCTACGCTTCCCGCGCAGACTTTGATTGCTCTGAAGCGTCCACTGAGCAACCAAAGAGGCGTCCTCCCGAGAGTCCATCCGGCGTCCTGCACGGCAGCGAGAGGCGTCCCTGACGAGCAGCTACAGAAGCGCCCAGGATAGCTGCTTGCGGAGCGTCACGATGGCGGTCCAGCCGAAGCGTCCTGCACGGCAGCGAGAAGCGTCCTGACGAGCAGCTACAGAAGAGTCCAGGATAGCTGCTTGCGGAGCGTCACGCTGGTGGTCCAGCCGAGCGTCCTGCACGGCAGCGAGAGGAGCGCCCTGACGAGCAGCTACAGAAGCGCCCAGGATAGCTGCTTGCGGAGCGCCACGATGGCGGTCCAGCCGAGGCGTCCTGCACGGCAGCGAGAGGAGCGCCTGGACGAGCAGCTACAGAAGCGTCCCAGGATAGCTGCTTGCGGAGCGTCACGATGGCGGTCCAGCCGAAGCGCCCTGCACGGCAGCGAGAGGAGCGCCCTGACGAGCAGCTACAGAAGCGCCCAGGATAGCTGCTTGCGGAGCGCCACGCTGCAGCAGAGCGTCACGATGGCGATCCAGCGGCGGTGAGCACGACTGGGAGACGGGCATGCTTGACAGAAAGGCCCCCAGTCAATATATTGTGAAATAGGCTACCTACTTGGGAAGTCTCAACTCCGCTTAGCCTACGAGTACTAGAATTTGGCTCGCCGTTAGGCGGGTAGATTTAAATCAGTCTCGGCGAGATAAAACCTATTCTCGTCGTTTTAACTAAAATTATGGTAGGTTATCTCCTCACCCTGACTAAAACTAATGTTTGATACCGACCTGAGTAAATTATGGCATCTTTAACGCCACCGTGCTACTTTGAACTCGCAAAGCGTTTGTTTACTTTTTTTACTAGGAGGCAGCCATTGCCTACGTGACGTCACTCTAGTCCCGCTGCTCTCAGGAGACTATCTCCAAAAACAAACCTTACATTTCCTTTAATAACTCCATAAGTGTTTGATTTTGTGTAACAACATAGTTACGAAAACTTTATTGGACATATCCTCTTCAGCGTCCGCCTTACGAGTCCGTTTTCACGACGTGCACTTTGACTGACCCAGCGTTACTATTGTTTCTTCTTTATTATCGCTGACTCGCTCAATCTATGCACCTTCGCAATAGATAATATTTTGTTAGCCATCTTCCAGATGCAAAAAGGAGCACTATTAGTGCGAGAATGAAATCCTGAACTAATAAATTAGCAGGGTGGGAGGCAAAGTAAGCGATCATTTATCAAGCAAACCTGCCCCTACACCTCATGCATAGAAAGTGAGGATCTACCAAACTTTCGGTAGCCTCTGTAAACTCATTCACACAACATACTCTGAAGCTAGCATAACTAGATCCAGACATCATCCAAAGAGCAATCAAAAGCAAATTCCACAAAAGCGTATGCCAATCCACAATCCAAAGACAAAACCAAAAGTCAAATAGAATACTTAAGTGGAAAATAACGAGTTTAAAATCCAAAGACGGAGGTACTGAAAACAGTTGTTGACAGTACCGGCGACAGAGAAAATCTGAATTGAAAATGGGAATGGTTCCTGATACCCGCCTCCCAGCGGCGGAATGGGTATTAACCACCTGGCCCACTGCGTGTGCCGCAAGTTTTGGAATTCTGTCGGACTTCGGAGAATACAGCTATATATATATCTGACAGGTAAGTTGCATGAACAAATCATAGATTTCTAACTCCTGTACAATACAGTAATGCATATTTTCTTTATGTCACACAACATTTTCAACTAAATCCACCCCCAACATTGGGCAATATATGACTGTCTTCTAAACACCATTTACTGTGCATACTTCACCACCCCAACTTCTGAGTTATCAATAAATTGCACAGCAAGATGACTCTCAGAGTGATTCTTGGTAGCTAATTTCATCCATCACATTTTGCCCTCCACTTGACAAAGTCTTTTTTTCTGGTGAATGTCCATACATTAGGCAGTTTTCAAGTCTCGGTGACACCAGGCCTTTATCGTCTCATATCAAGGGAACCATACCCTGCACCTCTCATTATTTTCTTACCTCATAAGATCTCAATGTTATTTTAACCTCCGCCCATTTAGTGGTGCATAAGCTTCCTCAGTACCGCCCTAGTGAGGACGGAAGGTCAGGAGAACAATGATAGATATGAGTACGACAGAGAGAGAGACTAACCAAAAGAAGAAGATGCCCACAAGAACACTGCCTCCTTTAGACGTTTTGATGTGCAAGGCCAAGGGAAAAACCGAGTAACCTATTATACATAGCATCCAAAAGCTTCGAAGACCAATATCATGGTATAGCTGTCCCACCTTGAATGAAACTGCCTGTGTCTTCTATGGACCAGTGTCAATGCTTCTGCATTGAAGAATAATTTACAACTTAAGTAAATATACTTTTATATCCTATCTTGCATACCATTTCCCCTATCTTCACCTACTTTGTTTCATTTCCTTAGTGCTACAGTCAGTGGTGGGATTCAAATATTTTGTCAAGTCGGTTCTATCACACAAAGCATGTCAAATTTGCTCCACTTAGGTTCAACATTGATCTTGGATTCTAGAAAATAAAATGATAATTATAATTATTTCCCAAATAACATGTCTAAATCTCATGGCCAGGCCAGTGCAGGATTCTTGCCTAGGCCTAGATAAAATACCATCTTACTGTGCATAATCATAAAATATTTCTTGGATTACCGAACCTGCTGAACTGCACCATTAGTTATGTTATAGTGTAGTCTAATGATACAAATTATATACGAATGTATAGTAAAGCCCCTGTATTCGCGAGGGGTGCGTACTGCATCCCCCGCCGAATAGCTAAAATCCGTGAATACTTAAAACCCCTCTAAAAACACTTAGAACTGCCCATTTTGATAGTTTAAACACAAGAAAAACCCTCTGAAAATGCTTATACCTGAGTATTTTAATTGTTTTATCACAAAAAGTGCATTTAGTCAAGAAAATATGAAAATACAGTAACTAATGAATATTTCTCAGTGAAAAATAACGCGAATGGGCGAATTTTCCGCGAATAATGGGTAGATATGTTCCCCAGAGAAATCTGCGAATGCGTGAGCCAGCAAATCGTGAGAACATGAATACAAGGGGTTTACTGTACAGGGAAAGCATGTACGGTACACATGGTAACACACCTGCTCGACCGCTTCTTGAAACACACGATATGCAAAGTCACTACTGACACATTATCGGATGGGATGCAGTGGCTACTGACCATGAGTGTCTAGTAGACGGTAGTCGTTGGCCAAATTTGCAAAAAAGTCGTTAGATATAGATTATTTATAAAAAAAAAGGCCAGATTTTCTGGAAAAGGTAAATATTTCAGTAAATCATTAACTGAACATGTATATTTTAAAAGGCAAATATTTCAGTAAATCATTAACTGAACATGTATATTTTAGTCACATTACTGCTCTATTTTTTTCCTAATAAACAATATACGAAAGAAAACATTACGAGCAAGGGGATAAAGTACTGCTACATTTCCTGTGAATAAGTTTAAAATTAAAAGTGAATATAATAATAATGATAAAGAGACTGTTATGAATACGCATAATATTATTAGTATCATATTTTCTTATACATTCTCTATTATCAAGATCAGTATGACCTGAACATGAAAGAAGTATAAACAAGAAGAATATATAAATATGTTGGTAAAATTTAATTAAAAGGCATACATTATAAAAAGTATTTATGTGATTATTGTGTTTCCCCTATACCTAATCATAATCCTATTTCCTTCTCAGGCAGGGAACCAGTCTGATGTCATGATTACCAGTGGTAACGCTTAATGAAACTTATGTTATGAGTTAAAAGTTGCGCACTCTACTCTACTTATAACTGCCTATTCAGGTGGTCAACTGGTTGTTGCACTTAGCTGGCTCGCCGAACTCCCAAAATTTGTGAGACAGTTCGCATGAACTGGCTGTATCCCACTACTGGCTACAGTGTGTGTGTGTCAAGTAGAGGGAATGCAAGAGTCTTTTTCAATATCTGCATCTATTATAAATAAATACACTGTACTGCTGTATGAGTTTTATTTCTGTATTCTTTTACACCGCTTTCCAATTGTCGGTGGTGAATTCCTTTCGTTAGGAAAAGATTTTGAAAAGAACCTGATGATTCAAGCCCATATTGTAACACCCACCAAAATATATATATCTTTGCCCCTGTGCCCCACAGGCATCAGTCGATTGAGATCAGCCCAAGCACTGGGAAAAATCCAACAGCAAAGCCTGACTACAATCTGTTAGATCAGCACCTGGTGCAAGGCCTATAGGACCCCAACATACAATCTTCAGAGCACTGGGATACTGCCTCCCAACTACCATCCTTCAAGTCCCCCACTGAAGGAAACAGGTCAAGGATCTGTGGGTCTTCCTAAGTAATGTTTAACTTAATAAAAGCCAGGAAGACAATTTCTTCGGTTATTTCTTATTAAGAAGGCACCACTTAAGACAGAAACAAGAAAGCACACAAAAAACAGGAGCCTCTTTGAGTAGCACACAGACCTCCTAATTCTGGTTACCCTCAGACGTCCTGAGTTATAAGATTTTTGAAAAATATGGTAGACAACAGGTCCTTAAAGTTTTAATGCCTCTGCCTTCCATCACCACAGCATTATAAGTCTCCATCTCCTATTACAACTGACTTCCAATTTATATCCCTTTCTAATCAGCTAACCTCTTCATTTATTTTTACATGACCAAACCTCAAAAATGTTTTCTTCCATGTTTGAACCACATCTTCACTGTGTCTGCAAGTTTTCAACATGCACTAACAGGCACTAGGTGGACAAATATGAAGTCTGTAAACATTCACAGCACTTTCCTCATCTAACCTGCTTTATGATTTACCAATACCATTCTTCCACTAAGAACATCAGTATTCATCAGGTAATTTCTGGCTTGTATTTAACTCTTGGTAACATTATTTCAACTTAAAAACTTACCATATTTCCTAGTATCAAAGATCCTACTTTTTTCATGAAATAACCGTGGAAATTTACTAAGCATCCTAGGGGACAAAAGTTACATTTTTCACTGCCCAATCCTAACCAAAAAAGGAGGTTACCTTTGGCAAGCAGTAATCAGAACTCCTGTATATGGCCTCTGAATGAAGAGTAGAAATATGCATGGTTAAAACAGTAAATAAAAGTATCATAAAAACATAAAAAAATATACATAGTCAGCGAGATTAATTTCCACATTGGTAAATCTTACTGCAGCAAGATTATCGTAATTACACACATCACATCCGGGTGTTACTTTAGAAATGTGAAAACTATCCTAAGTTTTGAAAGTAACCTTTATTTGTAACATCCGTATTGTGTGGATTTTAATCATTATTCTACTTCTTATTCCATTTAATTTGGGATGACACATTCATGTGGTGTTTTTACAAAGTGTAGCTGTGCAATACAATGTTACAGTATTCCATAACTATAACATTTCCTAATGTGATGTTTATTTTTCATTTATCTGCAACTACTGAATCAGTATCTTCAAATACTGAACCAGCTGATGCCCATTTATTTGGAAATTTCTTACAAAACAGAGCTCAGCAGTTCATAACATATACTTTACTTGATAATCTATTCAAGTTTTCCAGTTTGCTTTGGAAAAAGCTTATTAAATGTTAAAATCAAAGAGCCTGAAAAACATAAAACGAACAATATTTTTACAAAACCTCAACTTGTGATAGTGCAACCTTATTGTTTTTTTGTTTGCCAGTCATAACTGGGGTACTCTTTGACACCAGGAAATACAGTACACCGAGTTCAGCAACTTTTCTTCAGTATCACCCATCAACTGTGCCTCAATCTGCAAACATCATTTGGCATTCCATTTATAAATCCTGCTCTTGGCATGGATTCAAGCCCAATGCTTTTGTCCTACATTCCCTTATCAAACCATCCACATAAATAATAGAAACGAAAACATCACACCACTGTCTGAGACCTGCTTTTACATCAAACGTCACTCCCAATAATTATTACTTGGCAGAGCAACACTAGCATCCTGCAGGTAAGCCTTCCAACACATTTCAACACAATTAGCTAATCAGAAGCAAATAAATTCAAAATACAGGAAAGAGTAATAAAAGAAATATTAACTATAATTACTACAACTTACTGAAAACCCAAATTCCAGCTGAGGAATTCATCATACACTATTTGTAGCCAAAAAAGCAAATGCACAATCCTTCACCAACAAGCATAAAAGCACACAAAATACATCATGCTAATTGACAAACAGTTAACAGTACAAAAACTTAAAATACGAATAATTACCCTTTGATGGTCTATCACAAAAAGTAAAAAATTCAAGGTCTGATGAAGTAGGAATGTCTCTCACAACCAGAGAGAGGAGCAAAAACTACAGTTCTGAATGTTGTAACTAATAAATTTTGACTGTCTTTAATATTGGCATTCATAAAAGTAATAGGTCTGATATTTGTTTGAACACAGCATGGCCACGTAAGAAAATAACATTTGGTTTACAGACAGGGTCAAACCCATAAAATAGAACTAAAAAAAACCATGGTCTTACATCACATCCTGATAAAGCTTGAGGATTACCAATGCCATGGCGATAAGCAGTTGTATTTAGGTTCCAATTAATGGTGATGCAGAATTCATGCATCTGCAGTGAAATTTTTGGGGCAAAATTAAAGGTTCAGGAAATCACACATTTCTGGGAAAAATGGAGAACAACATGCTCCCTTATAAAAAAATTGATATTGGTACTCAAAATAAAACAAAAATGAGCTGATAAGACAGTAGAGGTAAGAAAGAAAGAACACATATCACTTATACACCAAAAGTTTGAAAGCTGAATGAGTTTTCACATCAGCTAATTCTATTTCCTATAGCTTAATCCGAGGATTTTAATCAGGCAATGACAAAAGAAATTTTTAAACAAATAGTCCTAGGGGACCAGTTCCATTTTAAGGTTACTCCCATTTATGTCATCCAATCAGGAAGTGTTGGAAAATTTCAAAAATAAAATGTCTGGATTCTTTTAAATTGCTAAATGAAAGTTGCTTACCAGTCAATAAAAAAAACCCTACTTATAAGAATACTTACACTGCTTTGGTATCCTCAAGGAGTCAGTATCACTTATAGTAACTTCATGGGTGACAGCATGAAAGAGATAGCGTACTCTCAGGCTCTTCTCCTCCCCAGGACAAGGATCATAAAACCCAGGTAATGAGCACTGAAATAAAACAATTTATTAATGACAGTCATGAATGAATGAGCCATGAAATTCTGGCTATAAAGCCATACATAGAAAAACTTTCAGCCATTCTGTACTTAAGTGAAAAAACAGGCTTTGATGTAGGAAAAACCTATTTTTGGTAGTCACTGTTGAGTCTTCAAGGAATTAACCCCCACGTGTACCAGTGCTCCATGGTGACTACACTACAGGCAGTCCCCGGTTATCGGCGGTGTTCCGTTTCTGAGGGTGTGATGATAACCAAAAATTGCCACTAACCAAAAATCTGCGATTTTGGCGCTTTCTCGGTGATTTTTGGGGGTTATCGGCGCTGAAAAGCTCCGATTTTTGGTTATTGGTGCCTCTGTTAGGTACGTATCGGCGCCAATACCCAATTATCAGCGCCGATAATTGGAAATTGGCGATTTTTGGCGCCGAAAATTGCCGATTTTCATCGCTAGACAAGCCCCATAAAACCGAATCGCTGTTAACCGAGCCCGTCGTTAACCGGGAACTGCCTGTAATATCAAAGAAATATCTTGTAACCAGGTATTGTGTCGTAATGAAAACACTATGACACGTGATAGAGTGAAAATTGCAATGGAAAGCTGAATAAAATTTCTATAAATAGCCCACGTAAAAGCAATAAGTGTTCCCAGAAAAAATTGAGCAACTGAAGCTGAAAGATGGAAATGTTGTTGAAAGACAGATATATATGTAAAAAGGTAAATTCTTACGAAAAAGAAATGTTGCTATGTTTACATTCAGAGGTTTAGCATGTGAAAATATAAAGAACTGCCTTACAGATAAATATGAAAGATGGACATTGCAACTATAAATAAGACAAGACAAAAATAAACAATGACATTGAACATGCAAAAAAATATTTGGAAAAGAATAGTAAAAAATTGAAACATGAAATGCAAACACATACACACACATGTACACAACCATTCATTCGCCTTGGACTGCTAGGGGGTACGTATTTCTTGCTACCTGTCACGGTGTTGCATGTCCCCTGTTGAAGCTGATGGATAGGTAGCAAGGCCAGGACAGCTACTGGCCAGCTGGTGGTGGGGGAGGAGGCGGTCCTCTGCTGCCGCTGCTCCTTCGGTGATACGCCAGGAAGCCAACCTCCTCGCACAGGTGCACCTTGCATGCAACACAGAAGCACCTAGTGTCTTTTCGGACGCCCCTTGACCAGCACCAATGACACCTCTTACGCTGCTTAGTCCTGACAAATTGTGGTTCGTGCGACACATTCGTGCGACACCCGACGCTCAGATCAGTGACATGGGGACGTCTTGCAGGTGGGACTGATGAAGGTTCTGTCGCTGTTGTCGTCTCTGTGTTGCAACAGGGTCAGGTGCACTACCAGAGGTGTTGGCCAACGGAGAGGAAGGAGCCTCGTGTTGACCTGCATAAGTAGTATCTTCATCCTTGATCCTTGTAGGGCCACTTATCAAGGTCAAACTCTATCAGTTGCTGTGCAAAGTGCACAGTGAACAACTTGAAGCTCATCTTCTTCCTCTCCAGAGAGTACTTCTGGTACAAAGCGAAGGCTTTGAAGAGTGCCATCTGGAACAAGTACTTGATGAACTTCTTCCTCTACTTACTGGTACGCCTCGTGAACTGGTGATATTGGATCATCTGATCAAAATGATCCACACCACCCATGAAATTGTTGTAATCAGTGACTGCCTTTGGGCGATGCAATTGCAATCTTTCATGGGTGCCCTTCTGACAACGACTGTGGGGCTCAGCCTCAGCATTATGAATCGTTGTTACCAGCTTCACGAGGGTGATATCCTTCCAGATGATCACGAAGGTGTTCCCTTACCTCCGGAAATACGTAACGTCTCGGGGAATGTTCGTCCATGCAAGGAGTTGCAGTACCTTGGGCCACCTCTAGGAAGCCGCAGAGTGCCACATGTATGCACCCCCTGGTCATACAGTTCTTGGGAGAGAGCTATGGAGTTGTAATAATTGTCCATATACAGAAGGTAGCCCTTTCCCTTGCGATCGCCAAGCAGAGAGAAGACAGTGTCGTGGGTGGAAGTGTAAATCCTGCTGTAGGCCTCAGAATATGAAACGTAGCAGGTGCCAGCTTCGGCATGATGTACATCTTTATTCCATATTTAGTCGGCTTGGCAGGATTATACACTTTGAACTTAAGCCTCTCCTTCCACAGCAGCATCCCTTCATCAATTGGCAGGTCCTGCAAAGGAGTATACACATCCCTGAACCTCAATCGGAAGTACTGTACTCGAAGATGGTACAAACTTTCACGAGACGATCAGTGTTGCCTTGCGGAATCTCAGCATTATTGCAAGCATGATAAAACGTGCCTATCTTAAGAAACATCCGACACGACAGTTTTTATAAAGATCGGCATATGCAGATATTCATTTATAGACCAATAGTCCTTCAATAATGGTTTACAAATGACCCCCATAAGAACAACAAGGCCCAGATACTGTACAACATCCTTCGCATTCACTCCCAACCATGAATTACGGCAAGAATTTGGCATACCTGCAAACCGTTGTTCCACATAGATATTTGTTTGTTGTGCCAGGAAAATAAACAAAAATCTAACGAAAAACAGCTGGATAAAATCCAGTGCAGAAGACAGGTATATCAAATCTCCCCGTAACCCACATATACTCCCCGTAACCCAGGAGTTCCTGTGAAAGGCAATGCCGTGGGAGGAGAGAAGTTGGTGGTTCAACCAGCTCTCCTGTCTTGCTCCTCAGCTGACTCATGAGCACGTTCAGGTATGGCCCTACCCCTTCCGCCATGCTGTCTGGCTCAGATGCCCCTTACCTGTCACCTCACACGACCCCCAACAATCCTTCCGCGTCCGACGGTAACAGGTTGGGAGAGATGATCTCCCCCATCATCGGAAGATTCATTCTCCCAATCAGACCTGCTCGATAAACTGACATCAGACTCGTCAAAATCGTTTATCTCGTCAAAATCAAGCTCGTTGTAAGTCACTCCCAAACAAAGTCTTTTTTATGTGGGTCTCCAGTTTATAAAAAGAACGAGAAGGTTGGGAAGTAGACGCGCATGAGGTCGACGGCTGTGAGAGAGACGGATGAGAGGTTGATGGCTGGAAGAGAGGGAGGGTGATTGGTCAAATACTTGGATGTAGAGCAAGCGAGATCTCGGCCTGGGACGATTGTTTTTCCGGGGTATACACACTCATAGGCTGGAAGGGGTAAGGGTGGTTGTTTGTCTTGGCTGGCCCACTCTTTTCCTTTCACAACAACTGCCTTCACAAAACCTTTGTTCTCTCATGCCCATTTCATTTCTTCCCCTGAATCCCCACTACTTTCTTCAGTATAAGTCTGAATGTCACACCTTCGCAAAACTGCTTTTAGCGAAGTAGCTGAAGGCCCTTCATTATCTGATATTTCAGTTTCATCATCGAAAAGAATACCGTAAAATTTACTCGGTGTTACAATTTCCACCTTCTTGGGCATGGCTTTTTTCTGGTCAGCCATTGTTCTTCACTATTTATCTTATCAAAAAACACTTGAAATATTCAAAATACTCAACAATCACATGCAAACACTTTTATAACAATAACCAAGGAGAAAGCAATTCACAAACGCAGATAAATGATGACAAAGCAAAAAACGTGAGCGCTAAAAAGATGTGCTGAACGCGGTCCAAAACAGGAGGTGAACTGCTTGAGTTGGGGGAGGACTGCGGCGCATGCACGATACCTATCGGTTTCCTGTTTACGTTTTCTTGTAGGCCCAAGATCTGCCCCCGCAATGGCGCAGTCCTCCTGTTCTTCGGACGACTTTTTTTTTTTTTTTTTTTTTTTTTTTTTTTTTTTTTTTTTTTTTTTTTTTTTTGTGAATTTCCCCTGAAAATAACTTACGGATGACGCGGAAATCACGTCATCAGAGAAATTACGGCAAAAAATTTACTGACGCGGTTTTGCGTCATCAGATCTCCAGAGGGTTAAAATCATTTATAATATAACTACGGCAATTATTTACTATCGTATGATGGCTGACAAGCAAGCAAAACTGCTGTTTTGCTTGCCGATTCGGTTGCTGATAGCAAAACAGCTGTTTCTCGTTTGGTTGTTTATGAATGTACTCGTTTACGCAACGATTATATGTTAATAACAATACTTTTATCATTCTCTTGTACTTTTTTTTTTAACTTACTTAACTAGAAGATAGGATAAAGAGATGGAAGAAAAGAGGTTAGTCTGTTGCAATTTGGTCTCACAAAAAAGGAACTCGCATGATACACCAGATACATGATAAAATCATTTATGGGTGCAAATTTGGGGGTCACACAATATGTGAGATCGCATGTTACGCAAGTATACAGAGTAATCCAAATTTGTGTTATTTATGACCAAAATAATAATGAATTTTTAATGAAAACTGAATATTATGTTATCCAAAATGTTATTACTACAGTTGAACCTCTCAAACCAGGCACTCTGTGGTCCAGGAACTCCCATGGTTCGCCTCAGTTTTGAATCAGCCGCCATTAGTTCGTTGAGTGGCCACGAGGGCAGCCATATTTCGTTTGTCTTTATGAAAATAACTGTTAGTAATGGAAACGTGTGAAGTCAAATATGTTTTTGATATTAAATTTACCAGCATAATATATTTTTGCATAATATATTTTTTTAAAGATTCCACTTGAGAAGGCTCTACCAAGGCAAAACTTTTAATCAAAACAATGAGACATTTGGCACCAAACGAATTCCTTACTCTTAGAGTGCTTGAAAGACCTCATTTCTTTTATATAGCTGCATACTGCATTTGCCCATTCGATATGCCACACATGAGATCAGATGATGATAGAGTTAAGAAGCACAGGCATAAACCTTTATCTATACTAGAAAATGTTTTTATCCTTCCCTTTTAGTTAGAGATTATTTAGTATTCATTTTCCTCAATAGATGGCAATGTGCTTTATTTACTTTTTGATGGCGAATGCACTGAGTGATCGCTGAAATTCATTATTTTTATCATTTCATTACCCTCTACAATCAAGATAAATGACAAAGAAACTAATAGCAATAATTATGATGATAGTAAATTTAGGAGATGAAAGTCACGAATAATATTCTGCACATTCTAAGAAAAGTTAAGTAGTTGGCTTACGGCTAAGCTAACTTGGGAATGTAGGTTAAATGTGTTAAAGCACAGTACACTATTTTAAAGAAAATTATACAGTATGAAGTTATAAAATGATAAAGTGAAAATATATGAGTAATAAAATGATAAAAAGTGGTGTTAGAACTTTGCTAAGTAGTAGGCTAAGTCAGCTACTAGGCTATTTGTATGTGGAATTAGCATGCAAGACTATGTTTACATAGGAGGCTTCAGTTTTTAGGGGTGCATTCTATATTTCGGGATTTTCTGTGGTCCGGTAGTGGCCCAACACATGTGAAAAGATTCACATTATGAAATAAACTGATAATAAAGATAATCAAACCATTTTTATCTTATATATATTATTAGCATATCTTCATAATAAATAGCCTATTCGTGGAATAATTCCACATCAATGAAATTGACTTTTATTTATGCAAGCAAGCTGAGAAAATGTAAACATCGAGTTATAGTTGTGCACAGCAACCTTTATCTTTTGGTAACCTTTCAGAAATTTTAATGGTTGTGTAAATATGGTACAGTCCAACCTCTTGAATCCGGGAGCTTTGGGACCGGTGGTTATTGCACCGAGGCCGAGGCTAGCCTACCGATAAACATCACATAGAATTCAAGGTTTGATTTTTAGAATGGTAGTATAAGCCGACCCCCAATTTTTAGGGGTGAATTTGAGGATTTACAGGTCGTCTTATACGCGGGAATATATGGTATGTGGAATCAAGAGGATTGTTAGCTTATAGTCAATATGCATACAGGAAGCAGTTAGGTACCTCTGATCCTCTTTTAGACTTGAAATGCCATTTGCAAGGGAACCTTGATAAGGGTTTTGAGTGCAAAGTAATTCAAACAGATTTTAGTGCTGCTTTCGATTTAATAAATCACAAGGCACTTACTTAGAAGTAAGTAAGTATTCTGAGTGTAACTTCTGACTCACATTTAACTTTTGAGAAACATCTTGTGAAAGTTTCAGCAAATGCCGCACGAAAGTTAGGTATTGTTTGTAAGGCCTCATTTATTTATAACAGTGTTTTAGGTCATTTGTACTTCCTTTATTGGAATACCATTCTCCGGTGCGGATGTCTGCTTTAGATAGAGTGGTTCGTAGTGGTAGGTTTCTGTTTCCTAATAGTAGTAGTTATGGCTTGGACTGTCGACAGATGGTCTCTTGTTTGTCACTTTTTCATAAATTGTATTTCAACTGAGATCTTTCACATTCACAATTGATCCCCAGTCTCCTTTATCTGCCGAGAGAGAGCAACCAGATTGAACAGCAGCACAAATATGCAGTAAATGTGCCTCATTGTCAAACTTCTCAATTCCAGAGGTCCTTTACTCCTCACGCCATTGGACTGTGGAACAGCCTCCCAGAGGATGCCATGCAATTTGGAACTTTAGAAGTTCAACCAAAAATCCATGCATAACTACCCTAGTACTATTCTTCTTGCATTTTAACCATTTTTATATATTAATTAATCTTTTTATAAGGTGGATCTCTTCTTTCTGTATTTCCCTTTACTTCCTCTTCTTTCTAATAAACACCATATTCTTTGGAAGCTTGAATTTCAAGTCAATGGTCCCTGTCAGCTTGTTCCATACGAATAGGTTTCATCTCCTGAATAATAATAACCAACTGTCCAAATACAGAAAAACTTGGATTCCTTGCAGATGACTCTATCTTACTAACAGCACCAAAACATACCTGTGGCACCAAGCTCAGACCGAGACACAGAAGCTGAATTAGACCTTTATATATGGGCTGCTAAACAGCAAGAGCCCATGCTAGCAAAAGGCTGGCTTAATCTACATACATAGATAGACAGACAGATGACCTTCCTTGATTAAAAAGTGTAGATACTTCCTCGACGGAGGATGGATCGGGATGTGGAAGCACTTGTCCCCATATCAATAGAAATCATCCATTTGCCAGGGCCGAACTGGATGGTTCCACTGTACAGGTAGTCCAACAAACGAACTAGTTAATATGCTAGAAATTTCCAATGCTGGCCTCCAGCACTCAGAGGCCTGGAAACAAGAAAAAGGTGATTGCAAAACCTGCGACTTCTCTGAAACTGGTGTGATAGCCTCTGTATGTAACAACAGTCTGATCTCCTCCTCCAAAACTCTGAGGTTCTCTGCCTGAAGATATGCAAGACAGGGAATTGGAGATGCTGCAGGGGTGGAAGTGCAACAAAAGGTACAGTGCATCCCTCCCTGAGAATCTTCACTACCCAAGGTTCAGCTCCAAAGTTTTGCCAGACAATCCAAAAGCTCTGTTGATGGCTTCCTGATCACCTTCAAAGAGCTTACTGGAAGCAGAACTCAAGTACTTTTTGATATTGTGTGTGGAACTTTGGTGCGGGACCGACTGCAGGTGCAGGCACAGGATGCCAGGATGCTTAGCGAAAAACTTTAATGACTGAGCTACAAAATCCCTACTCCCCTGATTCAAGATATATTCAGCAATGGCCTTAAGCAAAGGGGTTGATGAGGCAATGATGAAACCCACCAAAAACAGCTACAGACTATAAAGCTATGGCTACTTTATTAGATAAATATGAACACAACTGTTCCCATTTCTTTAAAACCGAGTTGGTAAAAACATAAGAATTTCTCTTGAAGCACTGGAAATAGCTTTATCAAGGCAAGGTAAATACTATGCCTCATCAAGAGCTGTCATCTCTCCAGGACACTCAGTCTCTCTCTCTCTCTCTCTCTCTCTCTCTCAAGCATGGTGCCAACAGCAATTTCTGCAAAAAAAAAAATAAAAGCGCTTCAGTAGGACAATATACCGACATCATAAACACCTCCACCTCACTACTATGCCAGAGAACCTTTCTTGCTTCAAGAGCTCTACGCTTTATTGGGTCAAGCAACTTGAAAAAACCGCATCTTGAGTGAGAACAGGACAAAGATCTGGTATCGTACCTGTATCCTAACATGCAGCTCTATGTAGCTTCTTAAAACTGGAAACTGAATCAGTTGCATTCTGAGAACTTGCTCTAAGGGATAACACTTTTGAGATCACCTCAAAACACACCTTAACAGAATCAAACAGCCTCAATTTCTTTCTCACCTGAACAGGAGTTGAGGTAGAAGCCAACGAATGAGAGCGCCTATTAACCTGATCATCCTCGCTAAAAAGGTGGGGGTAACGCAAAACAGTGCAATCTATTAAGCATTAAAAAACTGATGTCCTCCAAATCGAGGACAAAATCTGTCAAGTCTAAAGGAAGACCTGAGGCAGCAGAAACTGGCAAATCCACATACTGACAGGGTGAAGTGGCAGTAGCCTGAGAAAGTAATGTACCTGAGACTGCCAGCAATCATGTCATATGCCAGACAGCTGGGAGGGAGAGGATGACTCACTAGAGGACGAGACAATGGTGGGGGGTGGGGGGGAGATGATTGGATAGGAGAATGCAGAGGGTTCTCACATGATGTGACGGCAGTAGATGAATCATCCAACTTGTGCTTCAACAACAAATTCAAAAAAGACAAAAGCTTTGACTCAAAAGGTGGCCCTGCTAAAGTGAAAGTAGTAGTCTGCACAACACCAGAATGGGTGGAAGCAGGGACCCTAGTACAAATAGGTACAGTTGTCAAATGGTGAGGAATACAAGACAATAAAAGGGGGGGGGTACTGCGTAAGAGGGGGTGGGTTAATATCAGAAACAAAAGGAATAAATGACCATACAAGGCAAGCAACTTTCACAAGGTTCAAGAACTTAAAAAGTAACTGGAATGCTATGCCTATAAACCCTTGTTAACTCAGCAATATCACACTTATCATTGTCACTCTTGCCAGATGACGATAATGTGTGAGACGACTGACGTAAGTGCTTAATTCCACTGAATAACCCTTCCAGAGAATGAATTAATTTCGATACAGCAGATGGCTGAGAGAAAGGCAGCAAAGGGAGCAGACCTCCGTCCTGAGACACACCTTGGTTCCTTGGCAGACAAGAAGATCTAATGTTGCAAGGCAGTCCAGAGGGCAAGCTACAGACAGACAAAGACTCCAACATCTCTCTTGCTCTCTCGGGAGAGGGGAAAAAAAAAAAAGGTTGCTCACTATACACGAAAATGCGATCCTTGCCTACGACATACTCAGTCAAGCACCTAATAGGCAACAGAAGTAAACTCATATCTTCCTCAAATTTACTTATCCGTTTCTCCTGAACCACAAATCGAGCATGAGAAGATGGAGCTGAAGGAGAGAAGCAACACTGGAAAAAGACAAAGTAGACTTACGGCCAAACCTAAGTGTCAATGCAATCTATCTGCCTCTTGCATCTCACGATGCTTCATGAAATTACTTCCTCATCAAACACTACTTACATTCACACATGATGCTTCATGAAATTACTTTCTCATCAAACACTCCTTACATTCACAATGAAAATAAAATCACAAACATTACCCTTACTAGTAACACACACTAGTGTAACTGTTGTGGCCAACCAAATACATTGGGCTTACACAAAACTTATTCCTACAGAACCTAATATTTTTATCTCTGCTTGCTATAGATGACATAATGCAAAACAGAAAAGAAGCACAATATTGTACAAGAGAAAATCAGCCAAGATATAATAAAAAATAGTACAGTACAATCAATTCATACCGTATGCACAGGGACATGGCAGGAAGAATTCTGACAAGCATCTAAATATTCCAACACTACATAGTGGGAAACAGGTGATTCTATGTAAACTACCTTTAACAGGTAAGACTCATCACAAATAATCAACCTTATTTATGAACTCCATTAGTTTGTACTTGTCAATAATGAAATAATTCAATGAGACCACCAAGCCACTTTGAGATTTTCCTACGACCAGTTCAAAGGAAAAGAGACCTAAAAAATAACATCTGTTTAAGAGAAAGGAAAACATAGTGAATGCTTTTTAATCAACCAAGAGCATTTTCATTGCATTCTTTGAGACTGCAAGCCTTTCATTCTATAACTTTTTCTAAGAAAAAAAAAAAAATAAATCCTGACCAGCTATATACAGAAGAGTCTTACCTTTGAAGAATCTTGCAAAATAAGCTTTGAATCTTTTACTAAACACTGCAGAGCAATTGTTACATCAACTACTTCCTGAGATGATCCACATTCCTCTTGTGATGTACCCTCAGTCACCAACTGACCATACCAAGCCCTGAAAATTTTAAACATCTTAGCTTCTTTACATTGCGAAAGTAAGGAGAGCTGTCCAATACTTGTGAAACTAAAACCTATTTATTACATGTCAAAATATTTCAACATAAATAAATAGTATCTTTAACTATGAAGCTTATTTACCCTTGTATGGCTGACAATAACAATCAGACTTACTGTAAAATAACTAATCCTTTTCGCGCTTCTTCTTGTTCTACAATTCGTCGAACTGTTTCACGCATTAAATCAACAGCTGCCATAGCTTCCCTACGCTTTTCTAGTAATCTGGAAATAGAAAAATGACACTCTGAAAAAACTACAATACTTCCAAGTAGACAAGATACTTATGGATAAAACAATGAGTACTAAGAACACAAATGAGACTCATTACAAATACTCTGGTGCCAACACCATAGCAATTGTATCTACTTTAAAACGAACCAATGTATATAACTGAAATATATCATGACATAACCATGACCAGTGTAATTAAAAATCTCCGTGACCACATAAAAATAAATTTCCTACCTGCTCTTATTGGCTTCCCTTTGTTTCATTAATTCTTGCTGCTTCTGACGACGGAGATAAGGTTGTACAATAAGTTTATGTATTGCTAACCAGCTTACAAGGGGAACAACAGTACCATAAATAACTGGAGCAGGCATTATTTCTTCACATAATATTACTGTCGTCCCATAAGTCTGCGATGCTCTGTGCAATCTGAAATATAATAAACATATACGTATTTGCATTTTTCAACACAGAAAATACATAAAAACTTGAGCAGTCAATCCATAACACTGTTGCTTTTTCATCCTGATTTACATTAAAATGGTACAGTTTTATACGTAATATTGGTTCCTCTGTTTCTCAGAAAAGTTGGTATCTCGCAGAAATGTTTTGGAATGCTTCAGGATGAATATATTACAACTTAGTATTTTAACTCTTTTCTTCTTCCTTGTTTGGATTACTTTCTCTAGTGTGATCTTCAAGTAAAGAATCTCATCTCAAACTCTGGAATAGAGTTCTGTCATTAGTCAAGTATATTTTGCAAACTCTTAATCCTGTATTAACTTGTGGCACTGACGCAAAGCGAGTTCACTAAACTTGTTGCACAAAATGTGCTACAACAACAAACATCCTCTGCACTCTTCTTTACCTGTGTTCTCTCACACTAGACAGGCTGCTGCTGCAAACAGCGCCATTTTCAAGCAAATGTTTAATACTACTCAGTTTGCTAAGTTTTACCTTAGCTACAACTGTAATGTGGAGTATTTCACCTAATGCTATTGTGGAGTCTTCTGATCGCCAAATACGTAAGCAAGGAGCTCTCTGCTGACACCTCGATACACAAGAGAATATTTTATCACTGTTGATTGCATTTACAATTTACTGTAGTATTTTTTCAATGCACATATAATATTTAAGTACAGTACTTTACTTGTGAATTCCCAGTGTTTCCCCTATTGTAAAATGAAAACGGGACGGCTTAAATACTGTATGGGAGAAAACGGGTGTACCTGAATATAGGGGGAACTTGATTAGTTTTCACAAGTAGCTGTAAGCCGTATATTTTTAAGGGTAATGTTGTAAGACGACTCTGAAATGATAATAAAGTGTTTTAGGATGATAGTTTAACCCTTTAACGCTGACTGGACGTATTTTACGTCGACGAAAATTGTCTGTCGGGTGCCAAGTGGACGTGAAATACGTCAACTACAAAAAGTTTTTTAAATATTCGCAGAAAAATACTTATAGGCCTAGTTTGTGAAAAATTTTAAATCACACGCCTTGAGGGATGCTGGGAGTTCACGGATCATGCTGTTGTTTTGTTTACAAGTATGATCCAGCTGCGCATGCGAAAATTTCTTTCTTCTCCCACTAGAAAGCATCAGCGACGCATCTCAGAAATTTTTTAGTCACTGTCGTAATTTTTGCACCATTTTATATTAACCGTTACATAAAGTTTTATATATGAAAATGTGCGCAATTTCATGCAGAATACAACAAAAAATAACTCATGGTTGTAGCTTATATAAGTTTTGAAATATTTTCATATAAATTACGATAAGTGCCAAAATTTCAACCTTCGGTCAACTTTGACTCGACTGAAATGGTCGAAAAATGCAATTGTAAGCTAAAACTCTTACATTCTAGTAATATTCAATCATTTACCTTCATTTTGCAACAAATTGGAAGTCTCTAGCACAATATTTTGATTTATGGTGAATTTTTGAAAAAACTTTTTCCTTACGTCCGCTCGTTAACTCAGATGAAAATCTCAGAAATTCTTTAGTCACTTTGTCGCAATTTTTGCACCATTTTATATTAGCCGTTACATAAAGTTTTATATATGAAAATGTGCACAATTTCATGTAAAATACAACAAAAAATAACTCAAGGTTGTAGCTTTTATAAGTTTTGAAATATTTTCATATAAATCATGATAAGTGCCAAAATTTCAACCTTTGGTCAACTACGACTCTACCGAAATGGTAGAAAAATGCAATTGTAAGCTAAAACTCTTACATTCTAGTAATATTCAATCATTTACCTTCATTTTGCAACAAATTGGAAGTCTCTAGCACATTATTTCGATTTATGGTGAATTTTTGAAAAAAACTTTTTCCTTACGTATGCTCGCTAACTCGGCCGAAAATCTCAGAAATTCTTTAGTCACTTTGTCGTAATGTTTGCACCGTTTTATATTAGCCGTTACATAAAGTTTTATATAAGAAAATGTGTGCAATTTCATGTAGAATACAACAAAAAGTAACTCATGGTTGTAGCTTTTATCAGTTTTGAAATATTTTCATATAAATCATGATAAGTGCCAAAATTTCAACCTTCGGTCAACTTTGACTCGACCGAAATGGTCGAAAAACACAATTGTAAGCTATAACTCATACATTCAAGTAATATTCAATCATTTACCTTCATTTTGCAACAAATTGGAAATCTCTAGCACAATATTTCGATTTATGGTGAATTTTTGAAAAAACTTTTTCCTTACGTCCGCGCGTGCTAACTCGGCCGAAAATCTCTGAAATTCTTTAGTCACTTCGTCATAATGTTTGCACCATTTTATATTCGCCGTTACATAAAGTTTTATATATGAAAATGTGTGCAATTTCATGTAGAATACAACAAAAAATAACTCATGGTTGTAGCTTTTATCAGTTTTTAAATATTTTCATATAAATCACAATAAGTGCCAAAATTTCAACCTTCGGTCAACTTTGACTCTACCGAAATGGTCGAAAAACGCAATTGTAAGCTAAAACTCTTACATTCTTGTAATATTCAATCATTTACCTTCATTTTGCAACAAACGAGAAGTCTCTAGCACAATACTTCGATTTATGGTGAATTTTTGAAAAAACTTTTTCCTTACGTCCGCTTGCTAACTCAGCCGAAAATCTCAGAAATTCTTTAGTCACTTTGTTGTAATGTTTGCACCATTTTATATTAGCCGTTACATAAAGTTTTATATATGAAAATGTGTGCAATTTCATGTAGAATACAAGAACAAATAACACATGGTTGTAGCTTTTATCAGTTTTTAAATATTTTCATATAAATCACTATGAGTGCCAAAATCTCAACCTTCGGTCAACTTTGACTCAACCGAAATGGTCGAAAAACGCAATTGTAAGCTAAAACTCTTACACTCTAGTAATA